>NW_006921959.1:2493857-2529127 GCF_000298275.1 Orycteropus afer afer
TATTACTTGTCTATTGACTACCAGACTTGTTATCTTGAAGTGCATAGTTCTAAGATTTGATGCAAATCTTATGTTAGTATGCCTTAAATTTAGATTTTCATTTTTTTGTGGAGCAAACTCATTGCTAAAGTATAGTATAGTCAGTCTTTCATGTGGTTTAAGCAGCTAACATAAAACATTAAAAAAAAAAAAAAACCTTGTAACATATTCTCCTTTTTATATTTTTGTATCATAATAAGTAGAATTTTTCACTTAAAATATGCGGGATAATGTCTATGTCTAATATTTCTTTGTAGGTTATATGCATTATAACTCATTAAGTTTATATGTATTATGTATGTGTGTGTGTGTTCATAGAGATAAAGAGAGAGAGAGAAACTTAGTGATCAAACGTGCATTTCTATTAAGAGAACTGGTTACTTCCCTAAGGTAGTTTGTGACTTAAGATTGAGGTAATGCAAGAGCTGTACTGTATAATATTTCCAAATGAGGTTGAAACTATGTGCAGCTGAAGAAGACATTTGTAGGATTTTAATGTGAGAACAAATAGGCATTTGTATTTTTAATTCAGTAAATAAAGATCATGTGAAGAGCCTTTAGTTATATTTTCATTTATTTAATCCCTTTTTCATTGTATAATGTTATTATATTCAATTTCTATCCACTACATTCCACTTTTTCAGATTTCTCCTTCATGAATCACATTGGCAATTCTATAGCTCTTAAAATTGATCACCTGTTCTAAGAGTTTTGGATTTACAATCTTTGAATGTTACTATCCAAGAGTTAGCACCGCCTACTGGTTTCTCATGGAAAAATATCTTGTTCTTTGATTCACCATGGAACCCTTCCCTTTCCAATCAGCTTAACTATGCAAATTATTTCCATCTGCTGCTGACAGGAAAACCTTTTTATTTTCTAGAGAGAAAGAATTTGAGAGTTGATGATTGCGGGTGAAATAAAGTAGACACATAAATTAGCTACTGGACACAGTAACTGACCTAAAGAATTTTACTTTATGACAAAGAAGTAGACCTAAACTTTAAAATGTTCAATTTTCTTGAACTTTGTATGAAATCTAGAATTTGGATATTCCAGAAAACCAGGTTACTAGTTAAATGTTACATTTCTGTCTTAGTTTTGAGGATTATATATAGAGAAAATTCTACAGTTTTACTTGTGTATGTGGCTTGTTCAAGAATTTTAAAATGAATATATTATAATTTTAATGAAAATTTCATAATTTTAAATAAACATATCATTTCTTATATTTATAATTACATAATCATTAGCATTTTTTTTTCCTTAGTATGCATCAAGTAGTCAAGCTATAGTGGTGTTATTCATTAAAGGGAAAAATTTCAAGATATATAATACAGAAAGGCATTCCTTTATATATTCGTAACTATAAAAGGTGTATTACCTCTTTTCAAAGATAGCTAGTTTATCTCCTGTAACTTGAAAAAAGTGGCTGAAAGAATAACTATGTTTATACTAATTATACATTAATATACAAATGATGCTAGTAGAATGTAATGATGTAGAAAAATAATATGCATACATTTTATATATAAAAAAAGTTTACTTAGAAATACCGTGTGAATTTCATATACCACAAAAATTATATTCCTTGTTAAAAATTCCATGTACTATTTGAATAACTTTCTTAAATTAATCTTTAGTAAGTCGCTAGTATGAAGGATATGTAAAGATTTCCATGCCAGTTACATTCTTGAAAGCTTTCCACAGAGTAAGAGTAGTGCTTTGTTTACTGTTTACTCACTTTGTAGGCAATTAATTATACAGTGCATCAAATCAAATACATCTGTCTCTATCTTTCAAGAACACAAACTGCTCCTTTGTGGAAGTACAAACATATGAAGTGGCCATTTAGGATTTGTTTGCATTATAAATAGAAAATTGAAGAAAACGTTCAAATTGATTTATTTTCTTTTCTCACTTCTGAAAACTTTTATTGTATATGATGATTAGCTGTGGCTTTGGAAAAAAAATCCAGTTATTTCTTCACTTTTTTTCTCTCTGACATTAAGAAAACTTTATGCTATAAATGATTAATGTTACTGATTTAATGATGAATGTTATTCTTCAAGTAATTTTTGGAGCTCTGGAAAGTAAAGAACATATTTTTCCACATTGATCTGCAGTTATTATTACTACTTTTTTTTAATTATCATCATTATAAGTATTTGCTACTTCCAGTGACTTTGTTGTTGTTGTTATTGCCTTCAAGTAGGACCTGACTCATAGCGCTCCCTCCTTGGGTTTCTGAGGCAGTATCACTATGGAAGTAGATTGCCCAACCTTCCTTCCAAGGAGTGGCTGGTGGGTTTGAACCGCCAGCCTTCTGGTTAGCAGTCAAGTGCCTTAGGCACTACACCACCAGAGCTCCTTCCAGTGACTTTAGTGTCAATTAAATACTTTTTAACTCAAATTTTGGTTTTCAATTTATGCTTAAAATCCCATTTTTATAATTCATTGTTATTCTTTCTCTTTTACTTAATAAATATCTCTTCAATAGTTGACAATGGCAACATATAATTCCACATTAGTGGCAGTGTAAACAATTGGTTTAACAATATCATGATTTTAAAAATAGAAGTTACTACAGAAAATTTAAGTAATAGGTGATTTCTGAATGTACCAAAAGTTAGTGATAGTCTATCACAAGTTATATAAAGTTAGCTCCGGTGGCGTAGTGCCTAAGGCATTTGACTGCTAACCAGAAGGGTGGTGGTTCAAACCCACCAGCCACTCCTCGGAAGGAAGGTTGGGCAATCTACTTCTGTAGTGATACTGCCTCAGAAACCCAAGGTGAGGTGGCTGTGAGTCAGACCTGACTCGACGGCAGTGAGTTGGGTTTTGTTTTTGTTAGCATTCATCATCAGTTTTCTTTTTATTAAAAATATTACATTTTTAACCTGTAGAATAATAATGTAATCCAGTTATTTGAAAGTTAAGCAACATTCAAATATTGGTTATTCACAAAGCTCTTATATTTTTCAGGAAAATATTGGGAAAACTTTTTCTTTGTTAGATGTATGGTAAATATTAAACTTATTATGTGGAAGATATTTTTCTGTGTTTTACTAATTCCCATGTAAATTATATATATATATATTTTAAATTGCAGATTCTTCTAGGGCTGAATCACAAGGAATGTAGAGGTGTTGACTTTTGTTTTCTATCCATTCCTAGACTCAGGGATGGTAATGGGAGAACTTTAGTCAGTGTTTAGGATAAACATCTTCTGAACTATCCCTGGAGACTCCTCAGCTGGGATCGAAATGACAAGAGCTTTATTTTGGGGGCCATGTATTCACCTAGTGGAGAGGAGAATTATAGAAGAAACATAGGAACCTTGTCTGCTTTTCTGAAAAATGCAATGGAATGCATCTCTAAGTATTCTTATAATAAAGAAAAGTTAGGGATATTGTGTTAAATAATATGTTTGGTAAAATCACATGCAACTCACTAATGTTTTTGCTTATAGTAACAGTTTATTTTTCCTCTAGATGTTAACAATGGAAAATAGTTGCAGTCATACAGAATCTGCATGTTTGGGGAAAATATTTGTATAACTTTTTATGGCCATATGCTACATAATAATAGTAGTATCATATTTCTGAACTAGTTGATAGGATGGAGTGGGGAACTCCTTTCATTAAATCTAGTTAAGAAGGAGGAGCTCTGGTAGCATAGTGCCTAAGGCACTTGACTGCTAACCAGAAGGCTGACAGTTCAAACACACCAGCCGTTCCTCAGAAGGAAGATGGTGCAATCTATTTTCGTAGTGATACTGCCTTGGAAACCCAAGGAGGGGTCACTATGAGTCAGGTCTGATGCAACGGCACATAACAACAACAACAACAACAGTTAAGAAGAAAGTAAACAGATAGAAAAGGACTAAAATCATTTATATGCCTAAATTAATACACTTCCATTTGCTATTTCTCTTTGTGAGTATGTAACATCATCATCATTTTACGTGCTTGATGAAATTGAGTTTAAAGAGTTAAGTCACTTGCTCAAAACCCTACAGGTAGAAAGGGTCAAGTGACAGGAATGCCTGATTTAACAACTCATTTCCCTCCTGCAGAAGGCTATTTGTGGAGAGGAATTTTGTTAGTTTGTTGTGTTTTATCTACTGTAAAACAACTACCATATATACTTATTCTTTTTTATTATTTTTTAATTCTCAGTACATTATTTAAAGTGATTTTCTTTAGTTTTTTTGTTAGTGAATGCTATAGCCAAAATAAGAGAAAATAACACCACTGACACAGAGACTATTACTGGTCCTGAAAGAACCTTCAAGTAACTGTGTCATTGCACATCTCCCCGGGACTGTAGGATTTCTGAAGAGTGATAATGTGTGGAAATTAGTTGGGGGCCAGTGGTGCTGTGTGGTTGGCACTAAGGAGATGGTTCTATGTCTACACTGCCTTTGCAGTGGTCCTGGAGAAAACATTGAACAAATATTTATCTACTAAGTGCAAAAAGTAGTCTATGCTCTTAAAGCTTTTTCAGTGTGATGTAGAAAATTAGTCTTTTGCACAAGGAAAACTGAACAGCTAATTCTTTTATAACACATAAGGCTATAAATATAAGTGTCTCTTCTGTCTACCAGCATCTCACCATCAACATCCTTTCCACCCCAGAATTTCACTGTAACAGATATTTAAATGTGACATTTTTTAGGCTCATTTTATCTGTTTGTTAATAGCATAAAACACATACTGCAAGATGGTACTTTAGGATGCTGTTTATAATTGCTACTTCAGATGTGAGAAAAAAAAATCTTCCTTTATTAATTTTTTTGGAACGTGAAAAAGTTAACATTTTACTTAGTGGGAAGTTTCTTGTAAGATTGGGTATAGAAACCAAAGTTGAGACAGTTTGAAGGGACAGTGATAAAATGGATTTCAAAGACATATTGTTCGTGGGTTTGTAGCCGAGGAAAAGGGAAGATTAAAAGCTGAATTTTGGGATCTGTATGGCTTGGGAACTAGTGGTGTAAAACAAGAGAAAACAGGGAAAATAATATCTTGAGGAGATCCTGATTTGGGGGAGGGTTGGGGGAAATGATTCAGTTTTGGACATGTCATTAATTTGAAGTTCTGACCTTAACTCCTGGATGAAATAACCAATAAGTAACTGAAATACAGGTCTCGGGCTGGGGACCATATTGAAGGCTATGAAGAGATATTATGAAATCATCTACATTGTTACTCTGGCAAGAGAAGCTTTTTGGGAAACACTTATGTACTTCTAAATGAGTGTAGGAAAGGAAGCTAGTAAAAAGCAGAAAACGATAAAGAATTGAAAGAATTAGTAGGATAGTTATTTAAACTCAAGAAAGTTTGTCCATGTTAAGAAGGAATTGTTAACAGGGGCTAAGCGTGAAAAAGGTCTTGAATTTGTGAATAATGTACATTAATTTTAAAAATAAACAAATGAATGAGACATATTAAAGTTAAACAAATGAGACAGTATTGCATAATCCTGGATATTATGTGGTAGCATCAGAAAGAGGTCAGTTCTTTCCAAAATCGCCTATGTGTGTGTGTTGGGGTGGGTGGTGTAGAGGATGTTTGTAACATGACCTCAATAGGAGACTAGTTAGAATTTTTTTCTCTAACTAGATAACATAATTCTTAACATACATATAGAAAAAAAAAAAAATAAAAAAATACACAGAAAAGAAAAAGAGAGAGAGAGAGAGAAAGCAAAGAGGATGCTAATCTGTCAGATATTACAATATAATGTAAAGTTTTTCAAAATAAATATATTTACTAGTTTTGTCCACTGAAATAGCTCCAGACCAACATCTCTCCAACAGCCGTGAGCACATGCAGAGCACACATCATGGTTTCTAAATACCAGTCCACATTCAAGGAAATCAGGGCCCCTTAGAGAAATGGCTGATTTTAGATCTGGGAAGGAAAAAGTCAATGTGAGCCTGGAGTGTCTAGTGCCAGAAAATAATAAAGTGCCAAAAGACACATGTGGTAGGGAGTGGAAACAGGAGCTGCTTGAAGAGACTTTTAGTTGCTAGGTTTTGGCCAGTTTGAATATCTAAGAGAAACTATAAAAGGAGGACATGGAGAGGTACACAAGAGGTATAGACAATAAAGGTAAATACTATTATGTAGACCATACATCATTATCAATAATAGCAAACACTCATCTATGGGTGGATACCTAGGTAGACAGGCAAGAAGATCAGGTATGGGTAAATGAATGGGAATATATACACAGCCATACATAGGTCTGGCAGACAATATTCCTATGTGTGCATTTGTATGTGCTATAAAAATGTCCATATGCAGTATAGAGCTAACAGAGGACAAAGTTAGGATAAGTTGTTAACTACGAAGAAACACTTTGAGATAATGATTCTCTGGGCCTGTGGGCTGGGGACCATGATCATAAGGACATCAAGCTCAACTGGTACAACATAGTATCCCAAAACATTGTTCTGCATCGTACTTTGATGACTAGCGACTGTGGTCTTAAAAGCTTGTAAACAGCCATCTAAGATGCAACTTTGGTCTCTCTTCATCCAGAGCAGAGAAAAGTGAAAAAACTCAAAGACATATGGAAACAATTAGTCCAAAGGATTAATGGACCATGTGAATCTCAGTTTATAGGACCCTGAGACCAAAAGAAGTAGATGGTGCCCAGCTACCATTGCCAACTACTCAGAAAGAGATCAAAGTTGGAATACCTAGATAGAGTGGGAGAAAGATGTGGAAGAGAATTAAGAAAACAAGAATGACCAGATTGCTAGTTGGATAGACTGGTGAAACCCTCGAGACTGTAGCCCTTGTCTCCCTTTAGGCCTGGAATTGGACTCACTCCTGTGGCTAACTTTAAGTGAAACAATAACAGGCCTCTGTGCTGAACAACTCTATCAGGGAAATGTACTCATTAGAACAATCAACCATAGAGATCAGAAGGGCAGCATTTGCATAGGAGGAAGGCTAGGTAGGCAGGATTGCATAGGAAAAAAGAACACAGGGAAAGGGTCACCACAAGGAGGAAGTGGGAAGAGAGCTGTTGCATTGTGAGGATTGTAATAATTTTATTTTTTTTAAAGAATGACTGTAATTGATTGTAAAAATTGAAAAAAGAAAAAAATCCTTGAGTCTGTAGTAATAGTAAAAAAAAAAAAATAAGACAAAGGAAAAAATCTGATAATAAAAATAATTAAATTGCTAGCCTACTATTTAGGAGGAACTAATTTCTAGCTGAGCTCTTAATAAAAGAATCCAAAGTAATAAATATAAGAACTAATAGTATTAGAAATTGCTGCTTGTAATTTTTAGTAAAACAGATGACGCAGGCTAGGATCATCAGTGCATGTTAGAATCACAGGTCAAAGTATTTTGGGGAGTGGCATATTTTCAGTGCTCAAGTATTGCTTGCTGATTGCATCTGATACCTTCTTAAGTAACTGAATGATCACAACTACCATCATTAATAGACATCTTCACATAAACCTCCTGATATGATACAATATGGGGTACCCACCATCAGTTGTTCAGTGTTGTTGCCATAAATGTTAGGCTTACCTTCAGTAAACAGAAAATACAAGGAGAGAAGAACAGGTTAAGCTTAAACCATGAGGAAATAATCAAATTCAGAAGGTACAGAATTCTTCATTGAAAAGATGGTAGTTGGCCTGGTCTCTTAAAAAATCAGGGCCGTAAAAACTGTGACTGGACTTTTCTACATTCTTTTTTCAGTCTAAACGACAGTCAATTACAATGCTTACTGTTTGTTTGATTCTATTGAAAAAATTGACTCTAAAACATCAAATTTTGGTACAGTTGGGAAAATTAGAGATACTTGTTAAATTTTTTAGGGATAAATGAATGCTGTAATGTCTGCAGTCTAATCTCATGTGATTCATCAAAGAGAGAGAGAATGTGTGTTTGTATATAAAGCAAATGATAACATTTGTTAACAATTTTTTTAACTCAGGGACTGATTATGCAGGTTTCATCATATTATTCTTTAAAATTTTCCATATGTATGAAAGTTTTCAGTAAATAGTTGAAAGTGTATTAGTTGTCACTGAGAAAAAATTATGCATAGCATATCAAGATTAAATAGAAGCAGATGTCCAATTGCCCATGTTTACAAATACACATCGTCTTGAAGATTTGGAAACAGGAGGCAAATGAAGTTGAGTGTTAAATTGTGGGAATGAAATAGAGTGACACCTCCAAGGAGTAATAATACTAAAGGAAATTATGTGTGTGTGTGTGTGTGTGTGTGTGTGTGGAAACAGAAGCAAAATCTGAATGTGTGTTTATTTGTTCAGGATATTATCTCCTAGTAAGAAGAGATGAAGGTATTTGGGGGAGGAGGATAATTTTCAGGACAAGATTCAGAATGTTCTGAGAAGGTTACTATGATCTCTAATACAGGAAGAGGCTAGTCTCACCTTACTCAGAAGTATAGGAGAATAAGAAGAGGAGGGAAATGGATTCAGCTCATTAGCTGGCTAGGGATTCATTATTGATTTAACAGATATCTTTTGAGCATTACCTCTGCTGGGCACTATGCCAGAGGATGGGAATTCAGTGGAGAATAAGATTGATGGACTTTGTCCTTAGGGAGTTTGCCATCTAATGGTGACTCAGTCTTCTCAGTAAAGTGTTAAGTAAGGTCCAGGTTTAGATGAACTAGTATGGGAATAGGAGCTTGGGGAATGTAATGGGGATTCTACAAGAGATTTATAAATAGATTCTAGAGCCATAACAAGGAACTTGCCAAAATTAACAGCAATCTGTTGTCACCCAGTTGTACCCTTTCCCCATCATTTAACAGTCTGCAATCTGGATCAAGTAGACAACTAAGGTTTACTCGGTTAGGAGAGTAACAGGACATACATAATGTAAAATCAAGAGCTGGGCTTTCTGAAGGTAGTAACTATGTTGTAGAAAAAAATAACAACAAATCTGGGCTGGGAAAAAAGGGGTAAGGGCTGTTCTAGGAGATGAATGGACTACTCATTGGTAAGATTTAAGAGCCTGAAGATCATAATAAGAGAGGTGATGGTGACAGAGTGGGTGATTTTGGTCAGAAGGGAATATGGTACTTCCAGATTTTGAAAATGGAGCATATTCAAATGATGAACACATTTTAGAGTTTGGTAAGACATGTGGCTAACTAAGGCAAATGGTACTTATGTTAAAAGTTAAGGAATTCTGAGGCTGAGTGTTAACAGTTTACTGAAAGACACTTCTAAAAATCTCTAATTGGATGGCAAGGGAAAAGGTAGAAAGAAAAACTAGATAAGATGTGGCAAACTTATTCGTTAACATTCCTGGAGGTTTATAATCCACTAGTACAAAAAAAGGAAGCTCTGGTGGCATAATGCCTAAGGCATTTGACTGCTAACCAGAAGGCTGGCAGTTCAAACCTGTCACTCCTGGGAAGGAAGATTGGGCTTCTACTCCAGTAGTGATACTGCCTGGGAAACCCAAAGAGAGGGTCGCTTTTTTTTTTTTTTTTTTTTTTTTTTAGTACTTTCTAACCGACCCAGGAGCAAGAGAGATTTTTTTTTTTTTTTTTTTTTTATACAAAAAAAGATTTGTATTCCTGTTGTGATTTCCAGGGTTTTAATCTTTTCTTTGGAAGATGATAAAGAAAGCTATAGGTCTGTAATGTGTATACTTATCTTGTTTGAATTTGAGTAGAAGTCTCAGGTAATAAAGAAATACATTTTTCAGTGGACACTGCAACCCCAAATTGAGTTTTTAAGGAAGTCACTGATAAGAACTAGGAAAAGTAATATATTATATTGCAATCAAATGATGTTTTAATTATAACAGTAAATTATTCTATTTCAAAGGAAAGTTATAGAGCTTTTGTTAATATATTTTGTGTGCTAGTTAGAACCTTTTTTTTCTTTTTTTTCCAGACATGATGGCAGGTAAGTAGACAGTAGCTGTTGCTACTGCTAGTTCTGTTGCTCTTGTTACTACCACATTCCATTTCTGCACCCTGCCTTCAGAAATACGTGCATACTAACAGCTTAGATTGTGCTTCATCTTCATGACCCCATATACGATAATGTTACTACTCTAGGTTTTATCAAGGAGGAAATTGAGAGTCAGACAGTGGACTTGTCAAGTGTCACAGTGCTTATTAAATGACTGACTAAAGATGTGAATCTAGGTCTTTGTGGCTTAATAACTTCAATATGGACCATGGAGGCTTGTTTAAAAGATGCAGAATACAGATGCTTTGATCTGTACATCAATAAGTCAGTGACATTTGTCTAGTAAATAGACATGTAATTAAAGGCATTAAAATAGCTGCCCCCTATATGGAAGACTGTTAAAACCACAGTAATTATATTTAGAATTGTGCTGAAATAAGTTCCAAGAAGCCCTACTTCTTGGAGTTCTGCATAGTATTTCTGCTCTGGGCATAAAGAGATTTTGAACACTTGCTCATTCATTTAGCCAATATCTTCTGGGAAATTTATTAATGTAAGCTGTGTTTCATGAGCTTTTTAAAAAGTTCAAAAATGAAGCAAAAGACACTGAAGCTACCCTCATGAACCTGTAGTCTATTCAGGAAGGAAATGGTGAAGTGAAAAAGGGGAAAGCATAAAAAAATAAGAATTAAGAAAAGTATAGATGATCATTTTTAGTGTTTGGATCATTAAAGTGCTTGAAAAACAATTGGAATGCAATGCCTTTCTCTTCTTCTCCAGTGACCTGGTAACTTCCTCTGATTGGGTAATTTGACAGTATACTTTTTGCATCATATTATAAAGTCTAGACTATGTCAGAGCATGATGGATAAATGCACAGAAGAAATACTTAGAGTGAGTGGAAGAACAATGTGGAACAAAACTCAAAATCATAAAAAGACCAGGTTTACTGGTCTGATAGAGCTTGATGAGACCCATGAGACTGTGGCCTCTAGTTACCCTTCAGGTCTGGAACTGAACTCTGTTCAGTTCCTGTGGCTTCCAGCCAGACAATAGACAGGCATATGGAGTGAACAGATACATTCCTTAGAGCGAGCAATCATGGAAGAATAGCAGGGAAGTATTTGCACAGGGAGATAGCTCAGAGAGCAGGAATGCATAGGAATAAAGAACACAGGGAAGAGATAACTACAGGGAGGAAGTAGGAAGAGAGCTGTTATATGGTGAGGAATTGCAGTTAATGTCATGAAACAAAATGTGTATGAACTGCTATGTGGAAAATGAATTTACTTTGTAAACTTTCACCCAAATCACAATAAAAATTAAAAGAAAGAAAGAAATACCTATATGTGCCAAGGAAGAACAATAAAACAAAAAAATGTAGAGAGATCCATCTTGAAGGAAAATTGGGAGATGAAAAAGAGTAGAATTTTGATGGAAAAAAGAGAGGGTCAAGTCATCATTAAAGAAGTGAAATAACATGAATGTATGAGTTTGCAATCATACACATTTCATGCTCTAATATAGTCTTGTTTGGGAATGTGAATTTTGCAGTGAAATAGTACTTAAGATGTCATATATAAATATCTCATTAGAGATTCTTAAATAATACAAACTATACAACATTAATTCAGATATATGTATGCTTTTATTTTTTTAATTAAAGATATAACTTTATTATTTAGATTATACTGGTAAACCAATAGTATATGCATATTTTCTATTGCTTTTCAATTAAATTATTTAAATTTATGAACACATTTTATCACATCAGATGCTTTTTAAAATTCAGAATTGCTAGGTCCTCCCTCCCTGTTCCATATCTGTCCCTTGACATTGGTGCAACTCTGAAGAGAAAAAATATAAAAAGAAGCTAAATGAAAAGAATAGAAGAGAGAGGGAAATAGAGGAGGAGAACAGCAACAGCAAGACATTCTCTGCATCAAAAGTGTTGTCTTGAGATGAGTTCTGTAGAGAAGCAAAACCAGTGAAGCTTACATATATGTTTATATAATATAACCAAAAAATAAACCAAACTCACTGCTGTCGAGTCTATCCCTACTCAGAGCAACCCCTCCTTGGATTTCGGAGGCGGTATCTCTACGGAGGCAGATTGCCCACTGTGGTAGTTATGTTTGTGTGTTAACTTGGCTGGGCCTGGTTGAGTGGCTGGGCAGCTGATTGTAGTTATTCCCCGTGAAGAGACTGGCAATCAACTCCATGGTGGGATCTACCACAAGCAGCTGAGTAGCTGCCTTTGGGATGTGGTCTGCTTCCTGTATATAAAAAGAAACCTTGGGAATGGTCTCGAACTTATGGCACCTTGAACTCTGCATGTAGCTATGTCGTTGTTCAGCAGCCTGCCATGCTCTGCTGACCTGGGGATGAAACTTAAAATGAACTTGAATTAATGGCCTGCCATGTGGGTTGGTTAATATTGGGACTGTGCCTTTTTACTTGTCAACCTTGGGCTTGGCAGCCTTAGGAGCCAGCCACTGCCTGAGTGAAGAAAAGCCTCTAGCTTCAGTGGGCCGGGAGCTGGAAGCCAAGCTGAAGCCCAAGGCTGAGCGGCTTTCACCCAGCCCCTAGAGCCTGGCACTTAACTTGGACTTAAAGCCTCCAAACTGTAAGAGAATAAACTCCTGTTTGTTAAGGTCATTCCATTTGTGGTATATTCTTGTCAGAGCAGCACTAGGTAAACAGAACACCCAGTCTTCCTTCCAAGGAATGGCTGGTGGGTTTGAACCACCAGCCTTCTGGTTAGCAGTCAAATGCCTTAGGCACTACTCCACCAGAGCTCCCTTATATAATATATAAGTATATGTATAAAAAGTGGTAGGTCTGGTGGCATAGTGCCTAAGACATTTGACTGCTAACTAGAAGACTGGCAGTTCAAACCCACCAGCCCCATACAATCTGCCTCCATAGAGATACCACCTTGGAAACCCAAGGAGGGGTCGCTATGAGTCAGATTCAGATTGGCAGCAGTGAGAAATAGAGAGAGAGAAAAAAAAAAAATTATCTCAAGGAAACAGCTTCTGCTGTTGCAGAGGCTGGGAAGACCCAAGTCCATGGGTCAGATGTCAAGCTGGAGGCTTCTCCTGACTCATGAAACTCCAGGGGCTGATTAATCCAAGACTGGCAGGCAATGCAGTAAACTGCTGGCTTCAGAAGCTGCTGAATCCAGATTGGCAGGTAAAATGGTAGATTGTTGGCTCACAGGCTGCAAACACAGCAATCCCAACATTGGCCGTCAGTACAACGGGCCACTGGTTCAAGTCGGGGTGATGATGAGTGAGACGCATGATCTTGAGCAGAAAGTCAGAGATTTTTGCCAGGATGTCCATACGTATTGGAATCAGGCCACACCCCTGAGGAAACTCCCTTTCAACTGATTGGATGCTCACAGCACATTTCATCATGGAGGTAGTTACTTTCATCATGGGGACTGATTAAATGATAACTGCTAAACTACTGAGAATCATGGCCCATCCAAGTTGACACACAACCTTAACCATTAGAGTCCACCCTTTGTCAACTTAACATCTGTACACATCTCATTAAGCCATGCATAATCTCTAAATAAAGACAATTATGAAGTCTTATTTGCACCTAACATGTTACGACTAACATACACACTACCAAAAATACATTGTTGTTGTTGTTATGTGCTGTGGAGTCAGCCCCAACTTATAGCGACCCCTCCGTGGGTTTCTGAGGCAGTATCACTACAGAAGTAGATTGCTCAACCTTCCTTCTGAGAAGTGGTTGGTGGGGTTGAACCACCAGCCTTCTAGTTAGCAGTCAAGTGCCTTAGGCACTATGCTACCAGAGCTCCATTTATATCTTATATTTTATATAAATATAAAATATTTGTTGCACACATACATGGAAGAATTGCACACATACATGGAAGATTGTTACTCATAATAATCACAGTCCACATTGCTGCAGTTTGTTACCTGGTTGTAGCTGATACTTAGAACTACCTTCTTCCACCACCCATTCTGTATTCCATATGTCCCTCAGCAAGTACCTCAGCTTGTCGTGGTCCTTTGGCTGGGGATGTGTGTGGCGGGGATGTCACCCAAACCTGCATTTCTGAAAAGTCTGGGCCATTAGTAGTCATAAAAGGATTGGTTGTTCTACTTCTCCATTGACTGAATCACAGGGCATCCTAAGCAATCTCCTGTATTCCAGTATTCCTGTATTCCAGGTACACTCTTCTTTATCTCCATTATGTCATATCAATCTAATTTCCCTTTAGTAATCAGGATCAATCATACCAGACAATACAGTAACTCTCTTCTTTGTCTATTGTGCCAGATGCATGAAGAGCCCAAAATGGCTGGGTGGCATTCTGAACTTATGGTTCAATGGAATCAGTATTATGTCTCTAGGTTAGAACGTTCCTGTCTTTGGAACTAAGAAGACTTCTAAACCCACAGAACATAAGGTTGCAGGGACAGGAAGCAAAAGTTTTTTGAGTGACTCACTAGAGATAATAGGGACTAGTGTCACTCTCATTTCCACCTCTTGATTCCTGGACCCATAAATCATGGCTATTGGGGAAATTGCACTATATATTGGACATTGGTTTAGAGTCTCCTGGAGAACACTGCCCCAACCCCACAAGGTATTGTCACCTCACTGGCACCGTAATTGTGCTTTAAGAGGCCATTCTATTATTCTTTCAAGCCATCTGCTTCAGGATGATGAGGAACATGGTAAGACCAGTATATTCCATGAGCATGGGCCTATTGCTTCACTTCATTTTCTGTGAAGTGAGTCCTTTGATCCAAGACAATGCTGTATGATATAACTTGACAATGGATAAGGCATTCTGTAAGTCCACAGGTGGTAGTTTTAGTAGAAGCATTGTGTGCAGGGAAGGCAAATCTGTATCCACATTAAATGTCTATTCCACTAAGAAGAAAATGCTGCCCTTCCCATCATGGAAGTGGTTCAATGTAATCAACCTATTACCAAGTTGCTGGCTGATTGCCCCAAGGAATGGTTTTATATCACAGACTCAGTGTTGGCCTCTACTGTTGGCAGATTGGGTACTCAGCAGTGGCTGTTGCCAAATCAGCCTTGGTAAGTGGAAGTCCACGTTGCTGGATTGCATCCCTGCTACCATGGCCACTTTGTTCATGAGCCTGTTGGGCAATGATAGGAGTGGCTAGGGAAAGAGGATGACTGGTTTCCACAGAATATGTGATCCTGTCCACTTGATTTTTAACATCCTCCTCTGCCAGGGTCACCCTTTGGTGAACATTCACATGGTACTCAAATATCTTTATTTCTTTGGACCGTTCAGAGAGATCTTTCCACATACTTCTTCCCCATACCTATTTGTCACCAATTTTCTAGTCATTTTTCTTTCAAGTGCCTGACCACCCAGCCAAACCATTAGCCACAGTCCATGAATCAGTATACAGTTACATATATGGCAATTTATCCTTCCAAGCAAAGTGGACAACCAGATGCAATGCTTGAAGTTATGCCCATCAGGAGGATTTCCCTACACCATTGTCCTGCAGAGAGGTCCTGGGAAGGGTCTACAGTGCTGCTGCTGTGCACTTTCAAGTGGTGCCTGCATATTGTGCAGAAACATCTGTAAATTAGGCATGAGTTTTCTCTTCCTCAGTCAACTGATTTTAAGGAATTCCCCATAAGGCCATAGGTGAAGACTGGGAAAGGCAATGTAATGTGACTGGAGTGGAGATCATAGACATCTGGGCCACTTCCTCTTGCAACATACTTGTGCTTTCAGGTCCTTCTCAAGTCCAATCTTTTATATACCACTTCCTTTTAATGATGGAGTGCTGCTGTCCACATCCAACTTTATAGCTTTTTGGGTCAGAGAATACCCAGTTCATGATGACAGTTCAAGCTGCATGGTGACTTGGTGGCCCATGGTTAGCATTCAGTCTCTCTTAATGCCCAGTAACAAGCCAACAGCTATTTCTCAAAAGAAGATTAGTTATCTTCAGGGGATGGCAGAGCTTTGCTTCAAATTTCTAAGGGTATGTGCAGTGATTCAACAGTAGGACCCTGTCAAAAACTCCAAACAGCGTCTCTATTTGCCACTAACATTTCACCCACCATAGACCATTTGGATCATGTGGCCCAAGTGGCAGAGTGGCTGGCATGGTGACCTGAACCTGTTACAGAGCCTTCTCTTGTTCTAGGCCCAACTCAAAACTAACAGCTTTTTGAGTCACTTGATAAATACACCAAGCTAACACACTCAAATGAGTGATATGTTGCCCCCAAAATTTAAAGATTCCCATCAAGTATTGTGTCTCTTTTTTTTGTTTTTTAGAGTGACCAAATTCAATAACTAATCCTTCACTTTAGCAGGAATATCTTGACATGCCCCACCCTACTGGACTGTTAGAAATTTCACTGAACTGGATGCCACCTGCATTCTGTTGGGTTAATTTCCCACCCTCTAGCATGCAAATATCTTATCAATAAAGGTAGAGTCATTGATAATTCTTCCTCAGTAGGTCCAGTCACTTTAATGTCATCAACTAATGTACCAGTATGATATCTTGTGGAAGGGAAAGGTGATCGAAGTCCCTGTGGACTAAATTATGCTGGAAAGTTGATATACCTCTGAGATAGAGTGGTGAAAGTGTACTGCTGGCCTTGACAGCTGAGGGAAAACTGCATCTGTTGATTCTTTGAAACTGGGATTGAGAAAAAGATATAGGCCAGCTGCATACCAAATACCAGGGGATGTATTAGTTTGCTGAAGCAATGAAATCACATCTGGAATAGCAGCTGCAATTGAAGTTATCACCTGGTTAGGTTTATGATAATCCATTGTCATCCTCCAAGATCCATCTGTTTTTTTCACAGGCTAAATAGGCGAGTTAAATGGGGATGTAGTGAGAATCACCATCCCTGCATCTTTCAAGTTATTGATGGTGGCACTAATCTCTGAAATCCCTCCAGGAATGTGATATTACTTTTGGTTTACTGTTTTCCTAGGTTGGAGTAGTTCTAATGGCTTCCCCTTGGCTATTCCTACCATAATAACCTTTACTCCACATGTCAGGATCTAATGTGGGGGTTGTGATAGTTGTTGAGTGTGTCTGTTCCAATTATGCATTCTGAAACTGGGGAAATCACCACAGGATGAGTCCAGGGACCCACTGGACCCACTGTGAGATGGACTTGAGCTAAGACTCCATTAGTAACTTGACCTCTCTATGCCCCCGCTCTGACTGGTGAGCCACAGTGATGTTTTGGGTCTTCTGGAATTTAGTGTCAATTCAGAACCAGTATTCAGTAATTCCCAAAGAGTCTATTATTTCCTTTTCCCTGGTGAAGAGTCACTCTCATAAAAGGCTATAGATCCCTTTGGGGAAGGCTGGGAGAAAGATTAATTCATACATTTTTGCAATGAAGTAGGGTCTTTCTTCAAGGGGACCAGACCTCCCCTTCATTCAAGGGCTTGTGGGTCTGTTAACTGGCTCAAGTCTGGGAATTGATTGAGGGGCCATGACTTTATATCCTAGTGATTCAAGTTAGACTGCTGCTGCTCACTTGACCTAGAATTCTTCTGCTTGTACAGGTCAAGTAAATATTTAGTAGATTTCCCATCTATTTCACTCCTAGGGACACCATGCCTAAGTAGCCAGTGCCATAAGTCCATACAAGTAAGACTATTCAGATTACTACTTTAACTCTGTTGTCCATTATAGTAACCATGCTTACTTTGTCTTTGTTGATTAATTGCTGTCAGTTGCCCCTACCACTTCAGGGTCCAATCAGTGCCATCATCTTTAGGTGTCTTAATTCAGTTAAATCAGCTCCTACTGTCAAATCCAGCTTACATAAAATAGCAACTGCAGCAGTATTCAAGGATACTGGGGTTTCCTTCACAAATTTGTTCCTCACCATCGTGGTAAAAGATGTATCCTCTGAGCACTCCGTGTGTGGTTCTGTGGGTCTAATCTGGTAAATCCATTCTAACATGTCATTTTCCATAAATCTTTGGATACCTTCTACAGTATACCAAGGCAGGTCTAGTACTCCAAGGTGACTTAGTATAGTGTAAAGCCATAAAAACAAACCAGATTCACTCCCATTGAGTTGATTCTGACTCATAGCAACTCCCATTGGGTTTCCAAGACTATAAATCTTTATGAGAGTAGATTGCCTCATTTTCTTCCCATGGAGCAGATGGTAGGTTTGAATGGCTGACCTTCTGTTTAGCAGCCAGATACCTTACCCACTACACCACCAGAGCTCCTTTAACTAAGTGTAGGTCACTGCAATATCCATGTTTCCATAAACCAACCAAATAAACTATTAGATCCTTTCCTAATCCCTTGTGCTGAAACACTGAATGAAGAATCTATGCTTAGTGCACCCAAATCAATAATCTCAGACTGATCCAACATTGTGTTCCTTGTACCATTATCCCACACCCTTAATAGCTATTCCCATACATGTTTATGTTTGTACATATTAGTGAAATCAAGCAATTGTTTTGGAATGTAGTCTACCTCTTCCAGGGTCACACTTTGTACTTCACCTTTTGGGGCTCACTGGGACTTAAGTGTAGTTACAGGTCAAAAAGCAACAATGAGTGGTGAGGGTGGTTGCTGGTAGCATTCAGCAATGTCTTGTAAGGCATCTGCCTTAGGTAATGCTCCAGACAATGCCTCAGGTGATATCTCAGACAGTGACTCTTCAGGCACAGCTGAGTTAGTCTCATGAGAAGGATGTACAAGAGCTGGTTGTGCTGGCAGGAGCAATTCAATAGAATTTAGAGGCTCAGTGTCCCAGCTTCCTGATTACCTGCCCATATGTCCCTCTCCCAAATTCCAGGATCCCATTTCTTCCCTCACTTTAATCCCATTGCCCTCACTTTAACTTCAGACACCATTCGAGATTGACAAATCAATTTGCCTTGTAATTCTACCACACTTATGATAAGATTGAGGGTTGAGGTTTTTGGCAATATCTACTCTATCACTACAAGAGATAAAACTTTCTTTCAGGGCACAAGTGGAAACATTGAGGCCTTTTATGTGGTGTTTGACTCCAAAGCCCTGAGCTCATCTCCTTGATTCACTTTGTCTAGCATTAGTAGAAGCAACCAACCAACTTCCTTGTACTTTTCATGCTGACAGAATTGCAGAAAAATATCAAATGTGCAATCACCCATAGCCTCAGTTCTCATCAGTGCTTGATCTATTGGTGGTGTTGTTTTGTCTATTAATATTGCCACCTCATGCCATGGATTAGTCATGCCCTTTTCACTAACAGAGACAGAGTAATCATCACCTTCCCAACTAATTAGATTTGATCAATTTAGAAATCTCATCCATATAATTTTGTTTCTCTGCCTAAGGCATTTGACTGCTAACCAGAAGGCTGGCAGTTCAAACCCACCAGACACTCCTTGGAAGGAAGTTTGGGTAATCTACTTCTGCAGGAATACTGCCTTGGAAACCCAAGGAGGGATTGCTATGAGTAGGATCCAACTCAACAGCAGTGTGTTGCATTGTTTGCGTCAAAGTCACTTTTGGTACCAAATGTCTTTTAGACTGGATTCTGCTGGGTTCTGTAGAGAAGCAAAACTAGTTAAATTTTATAGATTTATATATACATTATCTATCTATCTATCTATCTATCTATCTATCTATCTATAGCGAGAGATTGCTTTACCTCAAGGAAATGCCCCACACAGTTTTTAAGGCTGGCAAGTCTCAAGTCCATGAATCAAACATCAAGCCAGAGGTTTCTTCTGACTCACATAGCTGCACGAACTGAAGTACCTAAGCTTAACAAGCAATACAGCAGGCTGCTAGCTTCAGAGACTGATCAATCCTATATTGGCAAGTAAATTGTTGGTTCACAGGCTGCCAAGAAAACAATCCAAAGTCAGCAGGCCACTGGTTCAAGTCCAGATGATGATAATGAGCCAGATACAGGATCAAGTGCAAAAAGTCAGAGATCTTTGCCAGGATGTCCATATATATTAAGCAAGCCAACACCCCCATGAAACTCCCTTTCCACTGATTGGCTGTCACAGCAGATCTCATCATGGAGGTCATTACATTATACCAGATTTTATCACGGGGAGTGACTATACTATGACTGCTAAACCACTGAGAATCATGGCCCAGTCAAGTTAACACACAACCTTCACTACCATAACTGTCCAGTAGATACATAATGCAAGCCAAGGAAACAAGCACATAATTTATAATTTTCTAGAAGTCACATTTTAAAAAGCTAAAAAGGGATGAACTTTATTTTAATCACATATTTTATTTAATCCAACATTTCAAAAAACTATCACTTTTGACGTGTGATCAATATAAAGTCATTAGTATTTTAAGTTATTGCCTTTAATTGTTGTCAAGCTGATTCTGATCCAAGGCAACCCATGATTTTTTGCACTAAGACTTCTAAATCCAAGTTGTGTTTTACATTTAGCATAAAAGCAAAGCACTAGCCATGTTTCAGGTGCTTATAGCCACATTGCTTGTTTCTTCTATAAAAGACAATGCAGACCTAGAAAGTTCAGTAAAGTCTCAGAACAATGTTATGTTTTTAAACTCTTTTTAGTATTTGTTCCTTATCAGAGATTAGCCAAAATGAATTTTGAAAATATTCTGTACTGTCTCAATTTTCACTTTCACTTTTTATTAGGAATATGTATTGAAATTATTGAGGTTCATTTTTTTGCTAGAAAGTGATCCCAAAATATCATCAGTTGGTGAAGAAATATTAGGATTATCTTAGTACTTACTATTTCCTAGGAACGAGTTAGCTAATGTTTTACCATGTTTACTTTTTCAATTCACTTGTTTGTTATTTGGTTCTTTAAATAAAGAAATAATGCAATTAATGTCAGAAAAGGATAACGTCTTTATGGAATAGATTTTTATATTAGTAGCATTTATCTGGCACCTAAATTTTGATGGGAAGTATTCATAGTGCAGTAGTCACTATTGTTGAAAATTGAATGCTATATTTAATATGTGCCATCATATAGAGATTTAATATTTCATTGACTATAAATCTTATTTCAGAAGTTCTTTGAAAATACAATAATAAATTTTGTATCTAATAATGCTTTCTGCATTTTGAAATCATTAAGTGTGGAAAATCAGGGGCCTTGCATCATATAAACTGCCTCTTCTCCCTAACCTTAAAACCAGTTACTGTTGAGTCAACTCCAAATACAACTGTGATCCATAGGGTTTTCAGTGGCTGATTTTTTGGAGTAGTTTGGCAGGCATTTCTTCGGAGGTGCCTCTGGGTTAGCACAAACCTCCAACTTTTAGGTTAGCCTCTGAGCATGTTTCATGGTTTGTCCCACCCAAGAACTTCAAACTAGTCAGCCTCATTTTCCTCCTCATCTTCTTCTGTTCTTATCAGACTAGTTTCTTCTCAGTCTTACATATAGTTTCTAATATGACATTAAAGAAGCTAGAATACACCTTAGAAGAAAGGATCATAAGAGTTTGTCTCATGTACTTTGGACATATTATCAGGAATGACTAGTCCCTGGAGAAGGACATCATGTTTGGTAAAGTGGAGAGTGAAAAAGAGGAAGATTCTCAACAAGATGGACTGACACAGTGGTTGCCACAATGGACTCAAACATAGCAACAGCTTTGAAGATGGTGAAGACAAGGCAGTTTTGTTGTGTTGTATTGTACATAGGGTTGCTATGAGTCAAAAGAGACTCAAGGGCACCTAACAACAATAATACCCATTATTAGATCCCATCTCTTAGTATATACCAAGCTGACAGCTCCCAGCATTTCCATCTTTCAGATTTTCATATATGTATATTTCAGGATGAATGTTGAGATAATGATAAAAATAATTACCACAACCACAAAATGAACATTGAGTATTTCACATGCATCAGGCATTGTATTCAAGTCTTGACTTGTTGCTCTATTTCTCGCTGATCTGTATCCTTTGGACTTCTCTAAGGAACTCTTAGGTCTTGGTTATGAAAGTTATTTTACATTTCTGCAATTATAGGTTATGTATAGTTATTTGTTTATCTGATGCTCATTTCCCCCACTAGAAAGTAGCTTTATGAGACATGGTCTAAGTCTTAATACTGTCTTCCAGTCTCTAGACAGTACCTAAGATATAGGCAATGTGCAATAGATTTTTGTATTAATTAATTAGTTAATTCTTAAAATTAATACCTGTGGTGGCTTGCTGCATTTGAACTCTTTTCTTGATATTTTCATTATCTATTTAACTCTGTTTTATAGATAGCTCCAGCATTTAGAAGCTCTGGTAGCATAGTGCCTAAGGCACTTGACTGCTAACCAGAAGGCTGGCGGTTCAAACCCACCAGCCACTCCTCGGAAGGAAGGTTGGGCATTCCTACTTCCGTAGTGATAACGCCTCAGAAACCCAAGGAGGGGTCACTATGAGTTGGGGCCGACTCGATGGCAAATAACAACAACAACAACCAGCATAAGGGAAGAAGGACAGAACTACAAATAGAGGACATATTTTGTTTAGTTGATAATTTCTCTCAACAAACATAGTTGTTTATAATTTTATAATGCAGAAAGTACTTTCATTTATAATTTAAATTTCCTCTTATAGTTTTAGTTTTGAATATTGAAATTAGGTCTCATAGAAGTCAGGTGACTCACTCAGTGTGCTCATCCAGCCAATGTCATGTTAAGAACTTGACTGTACCAACTGAATGGAATGGTAACAGTGTATTCTATGCTTTCTTTAGAGCTTTTTAACTTAATGTTAGCCAATTATTTGGAGTAGTGTAGTTTGAAAATTGTGTTACCTATGTCAGTTTGGAGAGCTACTTTTTTACCTTTTGCATTTATGGTAAATAATTCAAGATGTTAGATATTCTTATGACCTAACTGAAACAAATCTAAGCTTCTACTTTTACTCCCTTAAGCTTTAATAAAAGTTTTATTGTAAGACATCAAGAGTTTTTAACATGAATAGTCAAAGTGATAACCATTGGCAAATACATACTTATATTGATAAGAATTTTTTCAATATAGTGCTCCAAATAAGATGAATGCATTGAATCCTGAGTCTGACATAAGGCAACAACAATAATGCATAGATTCCAGATTCAAGAGTTTTGCATTCAGCATAACAACCTCATTCAAATCATTGATTGACTTTGCAGGAAAGTTTTCCAAGTACAAAAAAATGAAAAAAAACAATATAAATGTTACTACTGCTTTGATCTGACTATATTTTTGCATGCACATTCTCATTAAAAGAAAGTTTCCTAAAAGTAAATTTGAAAATCACTTTCTTCATGCAGTTTTCACTATTTGAAAATGAAGGTACAATAAAAGGCAACAACTAATCAACCACAATCACTTCAACATTTGTTACTTTTATAAGATATATAGACTTCAAAAGACTTACATCTTTAATAAAAATTAATTCAAAATAGATCATAAATCTAGGTCTAAGATACCAAATCATAGAATTTCTAGAGATAATGTAGGAAAAGATCTAGGTGACTTGTGTTTGGTGGTGACTTTTTAGATACAACACCAGTGCATGGTCCATAAAAGAAAAAAATTATAAATTAGATTCATTAAAATTATGAAAGACACTGTTAAGAAAATGAAGTGAGAAACCACAGAATAAGACAAAAAATGTGAAACAAATGTCTAATATAGTACTTTATCTAGAATGTAAGGAACTCTGGTTGCTCAGTGGCTGCTTACCAAAAGTTTGACAGTTCAAACCCATCAGTCATTCCATGGGAGAAAGATGTGGCAGTCGACTTACATAAAGATTTACAACTTTGGACACCCTGTGGGGGAGCTCTACTCTGACCTATAAAATTGATATGAGGCAGAATTGATGGTGCCAAGGGCTTTGGTTTGCTTCTGGTATTATCTAAAATAAATGAATACCATATATTTTTGCAAATGATAGGCACATTTTATGCTTGTTTGCCAAGGCTCTCTCTCTCTGGGAGGTATTTTCATAAGCACTGCTATGCCAATTTTTTTTTTTTTTTAATGTTGCTGTGGGGAAAAAAAAGCTAGCATAGCATGTTTACAAAAACACCTCATCAAACAAAATATAAAGATGACACATATGTGTATGAAAAGAAATTTAACATCCTATGTCATTAAGGAATTAGAAATTAATACAAAATGTGGTACTACTGCACAACTATTAAAATGGCTAAAATCCAACCCACAGACTATTCCAAAAGGTGAAAGGATATAGAGCGGCAGGGATGCTCATTCATTGCTGGCAGAATGTGGAAATTATTGAACAATATCATTAATATCACAAGTAAGTAAAATCTTACTGAAGATAAATCAAAAATGGTTGTAGCATTATATTGACAGAGAACTTCTAGAAATGCAAACTGGATTCAGAAGAGGACATGGAACGAGGAATATCATTGCTGATGTCAGATGGATTAGCTGAAATTAAAGAATACCAGAGAGATGTTTACTTATGTTTTATTGACTTTGCAAAAGTATTCAATTGTGCAGATCATAACAAATTATGGATAACATTGAGAAGAA
Organism: Orycteropus afer afer; assembly: GCF_000298275.1. Lineage (NCBI taxonomy): Eukaryota > Metazoa > Chordata > Mammalia > Tubulidentata > Orycteropodidae > Orycteropus > Orycteropus afer. The sequence goes on from NW_006921959.1 coordinate 2,518,389, forward strand.
TGGGAATTCCAGAACACTTAATTGTACTCATGAGGAACCTGTACATAGATTGGGAGGCTGTCATTCGAACAGAACAAGGGGATACTGCATGGTTGAAAATCAAGAAGGGAGTGCATCAAAGTTTTATCCTTTCACCATACTTATTGAATTTGTATGCTGAGCAAATAATCCAAGAAGCTGGATTATATGAAGAAGAACATGGCATCAGGATTGGAGGAAGACTTATTAACAACCTGCAATACACAGATGACAAAACTTTGCTTGCTGAAAGTAAGGATGACTTAAAGCACTTACTGATGAAGATTAAAGACTACAGTCTACATGCAGTATGGATTACACTTCGATATAAAGAAAACAAAAATCTTCTCAACTGGTCCAATAAATAGCTTCATGGTGTATGGAGAAAAGATTGAAGTTGTCGAGGATTTCATATTACTTGGTTCTACAATCAACACCAATAGAAGCAGCAGTCAAGGCATCAGACGACATATTGCGTTGGGCAAATTTTCTGCAAAAGACCTCTTTCAAGTGGTGAAGAGCAAAGATGTCTCCTTGAAGACTTAGGTGCACCTAACCCAAGCCATGATATTTTCAATTGTCTCATGTGTGTGAGAGCTGGACAATGAATAAGGAAGACTGAAGAAGAGTGATGCTTTTGAGTTGTGGTGTTGGAGAAGAATGCTAAGAGTACCATGGTCTGCTGAAAGGACTAACAGGTCTGTCCTGGAGGAAGTGTAGCTGGAATGCTCCTTGGAAGCGAGAATGGCCAGACTTTGTCTCACCTACTTTGGTCATGTTGTCAGAAAGAACCATTCCCTGGAGAAGGATATCAGGCTTGGTAAATCGGAGGGTCAACGAAGAAGGGGAAGGCCCTCAATGAGATGGATAAACACAGTGGCTGCAACGATACGATGGGCTCAGGTTTAGCAAGGATCGTGAGGCTGGCACAGGACCAGACAGTGTTTTGTTCTGCTGGGCATAGGGTTGCTTTGAGTCGGAGACAACTCAACGGCACCTAACAACAAAAACAACAACATGTAGAATCAAATTGACAGCAGCAACTAAAAAGTTTAGATAAGAAACATAGGGGGCAGTGAGTTTATGTTAATGGGCAAGCAACAACTAAGAAAAGAAGGGTCAGAATGTCTGCACAATTTGAAGAATATAATCAATGTCAGTACATTGTTTATATAAAAATTGCTGAGTTTCTGTATCTTTTGCTGTGTATGTTTTCAACAAGAATTTAAAGAATAAATGCTTCCTGGGCAGTGGACCAGCTGGGCTTCTTCCCCCAAAAAATAGAATAAATTTTTAACTTAAATGAATGAAAATAAGTGCTAATGTTTTGCTATTTAGAAGATAAATTCCTTTGGTGATGTAATTTGACAGTTTCTCAGGCTATTTTGAGAAAAGTTCATGAGTGTATAGTGAAATGACTTAAAAATGCATTCTTAGTTTTAATGAAGGGAATGGTATGTGATATTCATTCATTATTTACTACAATTAAGAATTTTATTTTTAAGGTTGAATAGTCACTGGCTTATGGTACTTACTCATTTTCCAATTCCGAAGCTGTAAGTATACTTTTTGCATTAATTATGAAATACAATGTATTTTCTCCACATTATTTCATGAATTCATTAATCTATTTATGCAATAAATATTTCTTGAGAATTCCCTTTTTCATCATTCTGTGTGTCACAAGGATATTATATAAATTTATGAGAACAGAGCTTATAGTATAGAAGGGGAAGACAGTGATGAATTCCATAAGAAGTAAAAATAAAGTTCAAGGACTTCTATAATGATTTTTATTGAAGGAATTGAATTGGACATATGCTGTCATAGTTTTAATGAAATATATACTGTTATATATACTATATCATCATATATAATGAACCATGGTGGCATGATATTTAAGTGCTCAGCTACTGCCCTGTGCTTTGAACCCATCAGCCAGTCTGTGAGAGAAAGATGACAGTCAGCTTCCATAAGATTTACAGTCTTGGAAACTCTACTAGGCAGTTCTACTCTGTCATCAGGGTTGCTGTGAGTTAGAATTAACCTGATGGCAGTGATTATGGGTATCATCATATACATGATCTCCTAAGAAGGTGTTTGTGCAGTTTTTATTTTTTTTTAACCTACTACACAAGACACAAGGGATTCACTCATTGCTTCCTCTCTGCCATGATGTAGCATCTATGTTGTTTTAGAAGAGAATCACTGAGAATACGGCTGGCCATATTAATTCTTGCCTAAATGTAGTTAAATGGTATGAAGAAGGTGACAGAGCTCTTCAGAAATATATTTCTGGCCATGGAGACTGTCCCAACATGATTAGAAAATGAAGGTGTGCATGCATAGGTGTTGGGTTTGGACTGAAAAAAGAACTGATAACCATGGTAAAACCCACTACTATTGAGTGGATTGTGACTCATAGGGACTTTATAGGACAGAGTAGAACTGCCCCATAGGGTTTCCAAGGCTGCAAATCTTTATATAAACAGACCGCCACATCATTCTCCCACAGAGTGGCTGGTGGATTCCAACCACTGACCGTTTGCTTAGCAGCTGAGTGCTTTAACTACTACACCATCAGGGCTCCATTGTAACCATTGTACATGGTGCCTTACCAGCTAACCTATGTTGGTTTATGCCAATTCTGACTCAACCCTCTAATAGAAATTAACAAGAAAAAAATGTCTTTAAATGGATATCATATTTGCATCTATTAATATAAATGCAGTATCATGTCTATGTTTGGCCTATATTTACTGCTGAATGACTTTGGTATGAATAAAAATTTGAATAAAAATAAAAAAGGACATCTAAAAAGTGATAATCAAATTTTCTTGAAAAAATTTACGTATACTTAAACAACTTTCTCTGGTGCAAATATATAAGGGTTTAATCAATATTAGTAAAAATGAAAAGCACTCAGAAATAATTATTAATTCATTCAAAAATATTTATCAAGTGACTCTGATGGGTCAAACATAATTCTAGGCCTTGAGACTATAGCAGTGAACAGATAAAAATCTTACCCATTAACTAGCTGACTTATTTCCAAATTGTAATTTGGATTAAAATGGTATCTTATTTTGTATTAACTCAGATGATAAATTTCCTCATGTAACTGAAAACACAAAAACGTGAATCATGAGAAAATGAGTTAAGTCAAACCATCTTTTGATGATAATATATATAGAATGAGACATTGCATTTGTATATTCTAGGAGGTATTGAAATGACTTCATATCTTTGGTTGAAACTTTGAATCCTTAAGAATTTGATAGGGATAGATAATTATTGAATGTTGATTCATTATCTCTTATGATTTGGCTGTTTCAGAAATTGACATAACTACAGGTATCTCCAGTGTGCGTGTGTGTGTGTGTGTGTGTGTGAATATGACCTTGTGAGTGCCTATGGAGGATGAAGAATCAATTTTTATGAGCTGCTTTAGGAAATGTTCTTAGGTATCTAATTGTTCCACAGAATCAATTTAAAGTAGTTCTCATTCCCCACCCCACCCTCACTTATCTGATTCCATTACTACTCCTAAATATGATGATATATATTAAATTTAAAATAATTTTAGTGAGAGAAAGATTTCCTGTTTTTTGATACCCATACAGGGAGCTGGAGATACTCAAAACATGCTAATTCCAGATTTTGGGTTCTTATTTTTTGGCTGAATGTGCCATAATTGTTATACAAATGTTTACCTACAAAAATGATATATTTCAAATTATGAATAACCCAGGAATATTTTTTCGTTCATAAAAACAATGTTTTTGTGAATTTTGTATTTTTACTTTTGTATTTTTCCACTGAACATCATATGTTAGTTCTTCAGTGGTTGATGATTTCTTAGTTCAGTTTTGATCTCTCTGTGTCAGGTAAGGGGAAAGCAATTACATATATTTAGCAGATATTGAAATTCCATAACCTCAGATTAGGTTTATAGCATACCTGGAAGAAAAGATAGTTTTTGGTTTATAGAAAGTAAAATAAATTGTTTGGCCTTATATTTTACTTTAATATAAAGAACAGGAAGTTTGTTGTAGGATATTCTTAATTTGCTGCTTTTATTATTATTTTTTTTTTTGTTATATAAATCTTAATTGTTGTTGTTGTTGTTGTTGTTATGTGCCGTCGGCCCCGACTCATAGCAACCCCTCCTTGGGTTTTCGAGGCAGTATCACTACGGAAGTAGGATTGCCCAACCTTCCTTCCGAGGAGTGGCTGGTGGGTTTGAACCGTCAGCCGTCTGGTTAGCAGGCAAGTGACTTAGCCACTATGCTACCAGAGCTCCCAATAGAATTTTGAAAAGTTTGGGAAGAAAGTGATAATTTCCCCAGCAGCTTATTCTAAACTAAACTTGATAGAAGTTTTCAAATACTTGTCTTCCTCTTAGGCCTAGGTTAACCAGGACTTGATGTGTCCCCATGTGTGTCCAACTAGAACTGTGCCATATTGAATTTTAAGTGTCTGATTTCCTGGAAGTAAATATCCAGGTCTTTCTTCTAAGATGCTTCTGGGCAGACTCAAAGCTCCAACCTTTCAGTTCGCAGCTGAGCTCATTGACAGTTAGCACCACCCAGGAACTCCAGTCCTGCGTCAGCTATCGTTTTCTTCCGTCACATCTCTCATGACGATAGCATAAAATGGTGCTGCTCAACATATTGTCCGTGGCCTGTTGATTGCTAGTTTGAAAAAAGAAATTGAGACTTCTAGAGCAATTTTATGAAATGATTTTATTTCTTTGTTTTTTTCCATTTTCTAGTAATGTATTTTTATTATATTTTATAAAATGTGGTTTTGTGATTGGTTGGAAATTAGAAAATGTTCATTCACCATAAATTGCTTGAGAAGTACAGGCATAAAGCACACATGCAGTTTCAGTTCTTGTTATAGTTTATATTTCTTGAAAATGTTGTTAGTTGATCCCTACTCATGGCGACTCCACACGTGCAGAGAAGAACTGTGATCCATAGGATTTTCAAGGCTGTGACCTTGAAGAAGCAGATTGCCAGGATTATCTTCCAAGGTTTCTCTGTGAGCGTTTTAATTGACAATATTTTGGCTAATAGTCTAGCACTAAACTCTGGCAGCATAGTGCCTAAGGCACTTGACTGCTAACCAGAAGGCTGGTGGTTCAAACCCACCAACCACTCCCCAGAAGGAAGGTTGGGCAATCTACTTCCATAGTGATACCACCTCAGAAACCCAAGGAGGGGTCACTATGAGTTGGGTCTGACTTGACGTCACATAACAACAATAACAAACCATTAGCACCAAATAGTGCTTATGCAGTTCCATCATTCACTAATTCACTTATTCATCCATCCATCCATAAACATTTGTTTACTGACAGAGTTTTAGGTGCTGATACACAATGATGTATAAAATATTGTCCCATTATCAATTCTTATAATGTAATAATTCTGAATAGAAACAGAAAAAATCATATAGAGATTAATAACCTCGGTAGATCACCCAAAAGATCTGAGCAAATATCAGAATCCAATAGAACTCCAGCTCAAAAAACGGGGACAACTCGGAGCATAAAAATTTCTCTCTCTTTCTTTTGGATTAAAATATCTGAAAGAATGTTGAAGAGTTAAAAAATTATAAATAATATTCCATGATTGTTTTAAAATTAAAAATAGAAGAATAAGGTACTTGATTTTTCTTTGTAACGATTACCCATATTTTCCATACAACCTTGCGTAATAACTGTATGTGTTATCACTGCCTATAGGTTCTGGTTCGGAAGGAAGTTTGGGCAATCTACTTCCATAGTGATACTGCCTTGGAAACCCAAGGGGGATTGCTATGAGTCGGGTTCGACTCTACAGCACATAACAAGAACAACAACATAGGTTCTGGCAGGATAGTACTTTTACATACCCCTGATCAATGTCATTTTTGCCTGTATAAAGTCATTCTGCTTTATTTTTTAATTTTTTTAACAAGAATGTAGTCTCAATGTACTGTGTTCCTCAAAGTACCACTATGATATTCTGTAATATTTTATAATATTTGTTGAATTCCTAAATGTATCATTTTGGGGCATGCCATATGTTCCACTACTGTCTCTTATTTCTTTATAAAGCTTATGTGTGTATTCTTGTAATCATTTCCAAAAATAATTCACTTGGAAGACATAATTTCAGCAACCAAAATAGTATTCCATATTACTAGTTCTATAAATAATACATAACATTTATTTGAATTATTACTATGGGCTAGGCAATACAATGTGTGCTTATTATTTGCTCACAGTAGTTCCCTGAGGTCTATTTTCATTAATCCTGTTTTATAGTTGATGAGCTGGAGACAGAGAGGGATAAAGTTACTTGCCCAAAGTGACAGGGCTGGTAAGTGCTAGTGCTAAAACTTCAGATAAAGTCAGACTAAGTCTAAAATCCCCAAATTATGACTCACTAGGTGTCATAGTTTAGGTTATGTATCAACATAAGGGAGCCTGGTTTTGAGTGGCTGGGCAGCTGGATGTAGCTTTTCCTCATGATGAGGCTGGTAATCGACTCCATGGTGGGATCTACTGGAGCAGCTGAAGAAGCTACCTTAGGGATGTGGTCTGCTTCCAGTATATAAGAAAAAGTTTTAAGGAAAGTCTCCAGCTTTTTGTCATGCTTAGACACTGCATGCAGCTGAATCTTCATTGAGCAGCTTGTCATGTTTCCTGCTGATCTTGGCACTGTCTCTGAGCTTGAACTAGTGGCCTTCCATGTTGTTTGGTAATTCGGGACTGTGCCATTTTATTTATCAACGTTGGGTTTGTCAGCCTCAGCAGCCAGCAGCTGCCTGAATGAAGAGACACCTCCAGGTCCAGCGGGTCAGGAGCAAGAGGTAGAGCTAAAGCCTAAGGTCAAGGGGCCTTCATCCAGCCCCTAGAGCTTGGCACTTCGAACTCAGACTTACAGCCTCCAAAACTGTAAGAGAATTACTCCTTGTTTGTTAAAGCCATCCACCCACTTGTATTTTCTGTTAGAACAGCACTAAAGAAGCTAAACACTAGGTTACTCTGAAGTCCCTGGTGGTGTAGATAGCTAACTGAAAGGCTGGCAGTTTGAACCCACAGACACCTTGAAAGAAAGCCCTGGTGGTTTGCTTCTAAAAGGTCACATCCATGTGCCCTTTGGAATGCAGTCTACTCTGACACACATGGGGTAGACATGAGTAGGAATTGACTTGACAGCAACTGGTTAGGCTACTCGCATGTCATGGTATATGGTAGGTTAACTAGGATTTGAATATGACCCTTTCATTTGATGTTTACTGATATTTTTACTGCCTACTAAAATATATGTTAATACTTTAAAATGTATTCCAAGCTATTGGTCTCATATACTGTTCTCAATATACAATTACTGAACACTTCCTCCCTCAGCTCAAGCCAGCTAAAATGACACTATAATGACTTGCAGGAGCCACCACTTTTATAGCTGCTGTCTCTACATCTTAGGGTAGAACAAATGAATCAGGATGAAGAATGCTCAGTGGCTGGAAATACTCTGCACTAAGTCCTTTTCTGTTCAGGGACTAAGTAGTAATCTGTTTCCACCTGAATTGGAGAAGATTCTAAAATAATTCTCTGAAAATATTACACAACCTCCCTCCAACACACATAAAACCATTGCCAGTGAGTTAATTTGGAGTCATAGAGACCCCATAGGACAAAGTAGAACTGTCCCATAGGGTTTCTTAGGCTATGTCTTTATGAAAACAAACTGCCACATTTTCTCCCCTAGAGTGGTTGATGAGTTCGAACTACCAACCTTTCGCTGGCAGTCAAGCACTTAACACTTCACCACTGGGACTTCTTTCCAACATATATGTTGTTGTTATGTGCCGTGGAGTCGGCCCCGACTCATAGTGACCCCTCCTTGGGTTTCCGAGCCAGTATCACTACGGAAGTAGGATTGCCCAATCTTCCTTCCGAGGAGTGGTTGTTGGGTTTGAACCGCCAGCCTTCTGGTTAGCAGTCAAGCGCCTTAGGCACTATGCTACCAGAGCTCCCATATATACAAGGTATTAAAAAGAGAGGCCACTCCTGCTATTTTACCTGGAGATCTGTCAGTATACCATGACTTCCCAGAGAAGGACGTTTCTTGAAAGAACAAATAACCTAAATTTAATATACCTTTGGGGATGGAGGCTATAAATAGCACTGCTTTTCTAAAGCACAAAGTTAGCAATAAAAGAACAAAGGGATATCCATGATTTCAAGACATTTATCATTGTACATCCACTTTTTAATGTTTGGGGTGAGAAAAGGAAAGAAGTAGCAAATTATAAGTTATAATCAATTCAGCAAATAAATTAGAGTATCAACTTTTTAAAGCATTGTGGGAAATATTAGGAAAATGAACCACAGTTCTGGCTTCAAGGAGTTTGCAATTCTGTGTAGGACAGGTTATAACTGTCATGTGATGAGTGTATGGATGGATGATCTGGAGGTAACATTATTTTAGATGTGGTACTAAAGTGATGTGACCTCATCTGAATGGCTGGAAAAGTGTTCTTAGTCACTTAACAGCTTTTCACTTTAAGAGGGCACTTTTCTTATTAGAAAATGTAATTATTTTATCAAGATTTCATGAGAGACACGGGTAAAACAATTTACAGAAGTATCTAAGGGTTGAATTAATAATGTAAACAAATTCAATTAGCATCCAATATGAATTTAATTTTTCAAATGAGGAGTTTGAGGTGTCAGTAGAAAGACTAATTGATTGGTGTTTTGGGGAGAGGTCAGAAGCAAAGAGGATTTTAAAATTGTCTCAGTGGGAGATGATATGTGATAGTGGAAGTGAAAATGTGAGAAACCTGAGAATAAGGAATTGCGGATAGGAAAAAGTTTCAGCTCTTTAATTGCAAGGATTGATCAACATTTGTGAGATCAAGGAAGGCAAACCAGTGAAGAAGGTGGAGAGCTTGTTAGTTCTCTGTAGGCCATGAGAGACACTATCAAAAACAAGGAAAGAAGTCTGTCAAAGTAGAGTCTATCAATCTAAAGTTCACAATTTTCTGTTGAGATGGTTTATAAATACATTAAATGTTAGAGTAACATTTGGGGGGGGGGGATTTTAGCTGAAAAATCCTATTAACAACTGTCAAACATAAGTCAAAGCCACCATCTTTCTGTCAATAATTTGAGGTTGTTTTTTGAGCTCAGGAACATATATCCCAGGATACTCTTAAGTAATACTAAAGATTGATTGGCTACATGAAGCTCTTTTCTGAAGGGTATTAAATTGTGAAATAAGAACAAAATAAATTTTATTTACAAGGTTGACATTAACATAGAATAATTTAATAGAAGTCAAAATCTTTTAAAGTTTGAGATTATTTTTTCATTTTCTTTACAAAACATCCGTTTGCTTTTTGAATCAGGATGTCTTATTTTTATAGGCAAGTAAATCAAATAAACTAAAACATTATAAAGATCACCATGGGTATCCTTTTTTCCTTAAAACCTGATTGGTATGTTACCTTGTTTAGACCTATTTTGAGAGCTGGAGTACCTTAACTGTATCTGTTGTTACGTGCTGTCGAGTCGGACCTGACTCATAGAGACTCCTCCTTGGGTTTCTAAGGCAGTATCACTACAGAAGTAGATAGCCCCATCTTCCTTCCAAGGAGTGGCTGGTGGGTTTGAACCTCCAGGCTTCTGGTTAGCAGTCAAGTGTCTTTAGGCACTACGCTACCAAATTTCCTTAACTGTATCTAGTGAATATTTAAAAAGAATTTAGAAATCAGTGTTTGGCACTGTTATAACTATGACGGTCTTAATGCTCTGGAGAAACATAGTTTACCAGAATGAGAGTATTTAGCTTCTTAAGATAGAAAGGGCCTTGATCTGGGAGCCAGAAGATCTGCATGTAACTACTACCTTGCCATTGGAGTTTATATAGAATTTTCTTTGCCTGTGCCTCAGTTTTTCTCATCTGTAGAAACTGGTGCTAAATATGTTTGTCTTCATGATTACTGGAAGGAATACAGAAAGAAACACATTGTATAGTGTTATTCAAATTATGTCTTTATTTATAATGTGTAAATTAAAAAGATAATAAAATAAATAAGGAAGTTTTAAGACTAAGGTTGTAAACAAGGCTGAAACTGTTCCTTTATGATATAAGAAAGAGTACATGTTCTGGTGATGCAATGACTAAGGCATTCAGCTGCTAAACAAAAGGTGGGCAGTTCCCATCCATCAGCCATTCTTCAATAGAGAAATGAGACAGTCTGCTTCCATAAGGATTTATAGCCTTGGAAGTCCTATGGGACAGTTCTCCTCTGTCATGTAAGGCTGCAATGAGTCACTATGGATCAGAATAGAATTTTTTTTTTTTTTTTTCTAATATGGTTCCCTTGTATGGCTACCTGATAGTAGCAGCCCACCCTGAAAGGGGGATCATCTTGCAACCCAGGGTAAAATTGATGAATAAGGAGAAAGGATGCCATTAGTGAAAGGCTGTATTGACTGTGTGACATTCTGTTGGAGTTAGACAATATTCTGCTTAAGTTTAATTGAAGAATGTTATACACACAAACACACACAAAATATATATATTTAAAAATATTTAACCTGAGGAGTTCTGGTAAGATGGCAGAATAGGCAGAAAGACTGCACAGACCCTCTTCAACAAAGAGAAGGGAACCAATTAACACAGATACAGAAGATAATCCTGGACCCCTGAGCT
>NW_006921959.1:2529242-2530559 GCF_000298275.1 Orycteropus afer afer
AAAAAAAAAAAAAAAGAGACACACGGAGCTGTGTCTGGCAGTGATCCTGACAGCACAGACAACGTGGAGATTACGGAGTGGTGGAAGGACCTAAGAATTAACCTAAAAATCAGCCCTGCTAGCCAGGGACTGCATGGAGGACTGCTCTGCTGGCTGGGTAATAAAAAGGGAAGCAGAGAAGAGCAAGGTGGGCTGAGCTGTAGACTTTTGCCTGTCTGGAGGGTGTAGCCATTTTGAATGTTTACGAGCTGCTTGACCATTTTGGATATATAAAGTGACAGCATTCTCCTAGGTTCCAGGGACTTAAGAACAGGCTCCGCTTGCTGGAAACCACAAACCCATCCTGGACCATCGACTACTAGAAAGGTGTGACATTCCCCTTGTTACTCTTATACATCACACCCTCTTGGTGAACAGAGGTGTGGCCATCCCTCGCTCCCACCCACTTTCTAGGCTTGAAGGAATTCCATCCCAGTCTGTGTGTTCCCACAGAGCCTGGGTGCCCTGCCCCGCCCTGCCCAGATTATTTTTTTGGGTTTGTGTGTTTTTGTCTGTTTCAAAACTACTATTATTATTATTACTTTTGTCTTTTTTATTATCATTCTTTATTCTTCCCTTCCAAGATTCTAGTTTTCAGCTTTTTTTCTTTTCCCTGTTCCTGGTTCCACTTTTTTTTTTTTTTTCCTTTCTTGTGGGTGAACTCGTTCCTTGTTTTTCTTTTTGTGTTTTACCCATTTTTTTCTTCATTATTCTCCCTCTCAACTTTTTACTCTTATTGCCCTCCCCCCAGATATTGTGGTGTTTTTTGTTTTGTTTTGTTTTGTTTTATTCCCTTTTCTGGTTACTGTTCCTATGTAATTACACAGTGTGTTTTTTGTCCACTTTCTTTAACTTGTTTGATGGTTATTCAATTGTTCTTTTTGTCTAACTGAGTGGGAGACAGCAAAAGTCCCCATACGACGTAACTACACAACACCTCCTGCAGCTTCACTTACTGATTGAGAGTCACCACCTGCTTTGCCACTGATGGACCTATGATAAACAACCACCAAGAAGAGACTGACTCACCCTTAGCTGCACTTCACAAACAGTTAACAGAGATCTAAATACAACAACGCTGCAATGTCTCAGAGACAACAGACCATCACAGTCCACACAAAAAAACAAGATAAAGTGGAAGAAACAAGGGAGCAGGATACAGACCCAGAACACATCCCTGAGGAAGAAACAGCATCAGAACTCCCTGATAAGGAATTCAAAAGAATTATATTTAGGTATCTTCAAAGGATTGAGAGACAGATCAAGGAAAACACAGAC
>NW_006921959.1:2534575-2540919 GCF_000298275.1 Orycteropus afer afer
TCAGTTGGATTCCTCTATACCAGCCAAGAGATTGTTGAAAAAGAAATAAGGAAATCAATACCATTTACAATAGCTACCAAAAAATAAAATACCTAGGAATAAATCTTACCAGGGACACAAAAGACCTATACAAAGAAAATTATATTAAAAACAACAACAACAACAAAAAAAAAAACTACTTCAGGAAACCATAAGAGATCTATATAAATGGAAGAACATACCATGCTGGTGGATGGGAAGACTAAACATTGTGAAAATGTCAGTTCTACCCAAAGCAATCTACACATTCAATGCAATCCCAATCCAGATCCCATCAACATTTTTTAAGGATATGGAATAACCAATCACTAACTTTATTTGGAAAGGAAAGAAACTCTGGATAAGAAAAGCACTATTGAAGAGAAAGAAGAAAGTAGAAGGTCTCACACTGCCAGATCTCAAAACCTACTATACAGCTACAATAGCCAAAACTGCCTGGTATTGGTACAATGACAGAAACATAGACCAATAGAATAGAGTTGAGAACCCAGAAATAGATCAATCAACCTATGCTCAGCTGATCTTTGACAAAGGGCCAAAATCCATTAAATGGGGAAGAGAATATTTGTTTAACAAATGGTGCTGGCAAAACTGGATAGCCATTTGCAGAAAAAGAAACAAGATCTGTACCTCACATCATACACAAAAACTAACTCCTGATAGATCAAAGACTTAAATGTGAAACCTAAAACTATAGAGTTCCTCAAGGAAAAACTAGGGACAAATTTAGGGACCCCTTCTCTGGTAGCATAGTGGCTAAGGCACTTGGCTGCAAACCAGAAGCCTGGCAGTTCAAACCCACCAGCCACTCCTCAGAAGGAAGATGGGGCAATCTACTTCCATAGTGATACTGCATCAGAAACCCAAGGAAGGGTCTCTATGAGTCGGGTCTGACTCAACATCACATAACAACAACAACAACAATACATGGCATAATAAGCTTTCAAGCATAACCCAAAATACACAAACATCAGAAGAGAAACTAGATGAATAGGACCTTCTAAAAATTAAGTTTTTATGTGCTTTCCAAGACTTCTCCAAAAGAGTCAAAAGAGAACCTACAGATTGGGAAAGAATATTCAGCAATGACATATCTGAAAAGGGACTTATCTCTAGAATTTATAGAAAGCTCCAACAGCTCAATAACAAAAAGACAAATAATGCAATTAAAAAATGGGCAGAAGACATGAATAGACACTTCACCAAGGAGGATATTCAGGCAGCCAACAAACATATGAAGAAATGCTCATATTCATTAGCCACTAGGAAGATGCAAATCAAAACAACAATGAAATAAGATACCATCTTGCCCAGCACTAGCAGCAAAGTTCAACAAGGCAGAAAATAACAAATGCTGGTGAGGATGTGGAAAGATTGGAACTCTCCTATACTGCTGGTGGAACTGTAAAATGGTACAATCACTGTGGAAAACAGTATGGCAATATCTTAAAAAGTTGGAAATAGAAATACCATTTGATCCTGTCATTCTATTACTAGATATATATCCTAAAGAAGTGAGAGCCATGACAAGAAAAGACATGCACACCCATGTTTATGGCAGCACTATTTACAATAGCCAAAAGATAGAAACAGCTTAGTGTCCATCAACTGAGGAATGGATAACCAAACTTTGGTACATACACACAGTGGAATACTATGAAACGCTAAAGAATAATGTAAACTCTGCAAAACACCGCATAACTTGGATGAACTTGGAGGATATTATGCTGAGTGAAATAAGTCAGTCACAGAAGGACAAATATTGTATTAGTCCAGTATTGTAAAAGTCAAGGAAAGGTTTGATATGTGGAAGGAAATTTTCTTTGTTGGTTACCAGGGGTGGGAGGGAGGGGAGGGAACACTGTTAGATAGGTAGAGATAAGTATTGATTTAGGTGAAAAGAAGGGCAATGTACCAAATGTGAGTGATCAACATGGTGGCATTGAGGTAGAGGAAGACATAGAGAGGTACATGATATTTGCAGACAACAAAGATGAACCCTTTTGCACATATAGTACTGCATTGTCAGTGAAGGCAAACATGGGTATACAGGTGGATAGATGGGTGGACAGGCTGAACTATTAGGTATGTCTGTGCAGCAGGAAGTGTACCCAAGACCATGTATAGGGTTGGCAGACAATGGTTCTACAGGTGTATTTGTATGTTCTCTAAGAATTCTCAGGGGTATAGCAGAGCTGACAAGGGACAAGGTTGTAGTCACTTCTTGGTTACAGCCAGCTGTGGTCACACAGTGAGTAGTTGAACCTGTGGGCTTGGGACCATAGTTGCAGGGGACATCAATTGGCATAACCTACTACACAAAATATTGTTCCACCTCCTACTTTGGCGAATAGCAACTGGGACATTAAAAGCTTGCAAGCAGCCATCTAGATGCAACAATGGGTCTGTCCTTGTCTAGAGCAAAGAATTAAGTAAACCAAAGATTCATGGACAATTAGTCTTCGAGACCAGTACACCATGCAATCCTCAGCCTATATGATTATGAGACAAGAAGAACTAGATGGTGCCTGGCTACCACTGTCAATCACTCAGAGGGGGATCTATGGAGAAGATCCTGGATAAAAAGGGAGAACAATATGGAACAAAATTCAAAATCATTTGGAGAAAAACAAAAAGATGGGACAAGGTTTGCTGGCCTGATAGAGCCTGGTGGAACCACTGAGACTATGGCCCCTAGCTGCCGTTCAGGTCTGGAATTGAACCCACACTTGTGGCTTCCAGCCAAATAAGACAGGCATATGAGTTGAACACTTACCTGAGGTAGATACACTCCTTGGAGAGAACAATCATGGGAAAAAGAAGGGCTGCTTTTGCACAGGGAGACAGCTCAGGGGGCAGGAGTGCATGGGGGGATGGACACAAGGAAGAGGTAACTACCTGGAGGAAGTGGAGGGGGAGCTGTTGCATTGGGGTAAATTGTAGTCAATGTCATGAGATAATGTGTGTGTGAAATGCTATATGGAAAGTGAATTTGCTCTGTAAACTTTCACCCAAATCACAATAAAAAAAATTAACCTACAAATATTGCAAATACACCTCATTCAAAAAATACATACATATAAGATATTACAAGACCCCAAAACCATATCCATTCCTATTAAGTCATTTAGAACTTATATTGACTCTATAGGGCACAGTAGAACTGACTGGTAGGGTTTCCAAGGCTGTAAATCTTTATGGAAGAAGACTGCCTCATCTTTTCCTGAGGAGCCGCTGGGGGTTTCCAAGCATTTATATTCAGGTTAGCAGCTGAATTCCTTAACCACTACACCACCAGAGCTCCTTAAGATATTACAAGGAGGATTTTTTTTTTTCCTTTTTTTTAAGTAAGCACAATGGTTAAGAGCTCAGCTGTTTAACCATAAAGGTTAACGGTTCAAACCTACCCAGCAGTTCTGTGGGGCAAATGACCTGATGGTCTTCTCCTATGAAGATTACAGCCTAAAAAACCCTATGAGGCAGTTCTATTCTGTCCCATGGGGTTGAAATGAGTCAGAGTTGACGGGATGACACATAACAAGAACAACATTTCCCCCCCGCCCCCCGAGAAGTTTTCTTTTGAAATTTCCCAACGTCCAGCAGTTGTCAGAACACCACCATTACAGGCAAACATAACATAACTGCTGTCTCCTTGTGAGCATTCTTTCAGTTGACACTTTGTGGCACCAATTTCAAAGTCTATAAAAGCTTTTTGGATTTGGTGTGGTGTATGAGGAATATCACAAATGTTGAATCAGACAGATATGGACCCACATTCTGACTTTGCATCTTAACCTCTGTGATAGTTCAGTTTGTGTGTCAACTTAGCTGGGCCTGAGTGAATGGCTGGGCGGCTGGTTGTAGTATTCCCCATGATGAGACTGGTAATCACCTCCATGGTGGAATCTACTGAGAGCAGCTCAGCAGCTGCCTTACGGAATGTGGTCTGCTTCCTGTATATAGGGAGAAGCCTTGGGAATGGTCTCTAGCTTATGACACACTTGGACCCTGCATGTGGCCATATCGTTGTTCAGCAGCCTGCCATGCTCTGCTGATCGTGGGACTTACAATGGACTTAAATTAATGAACTGCTGTGTGGTTTGGTAACACTGGGACTGTGCCTTTTTACTTGTTAACCTTGGGTTTATCAGCCTCAGCAACCAGCAGCTGTCTGAGTGAAGAAACACCACTAGCTCCTGTGGTCCAGGAGCAGGAGGCAGGGCTGAAGCCCAAGGTTAAGGGGCTTTTACCCAACCTCTAGAGCCTGGCACTTTTATCTTGGACTTAAAGCCTCCAAACTGGAAGAGAATAAACTCCTGTTTGATAAAGCCATCCCATTTGTGGTATATTCTTGTCAGAGAGTCTCTAGGTAACCAGAACAACCTTTTAAAAAGCATCCTTTTGTCATCTTGAAAATGAAATTATAACCACAAACTGTTATGGTTGCTGTAAGGATCAACTTAATAAACTAAGCCACAACACAATGTTGTCAATGAGTGATGTTTCTTTCTTTTAATTGAGTGGTCCTTCTTACATCTGACTTAGTCTCACCTGGGGAGCTTTCAAAAAATCTTAGTGCTTTGACTTGAGCCCAAGAGATTCCACAGGGTTTATGATGGAGCTAGGAAATCTGTGTTTTAAAAGTTTCCCAGTGTATATTAATGTGCTTTCGGGATGGAAACCACTGCCATCATCCCATCAGGATCAGTCTAAAACGTTTCAAAATAGATAGCATTCTAGTCAGTATTCTTTCACCTCTCTATCTTCAAATCTGTGTGGCATGTGTGTTCCAGTGCATGACTATTTCTGAATAGACAGCTGTTATTAATTGCAAGATATATTACCTTTTTGTATTTCTCAAGTCAGATTTAGTCCTCTTTTGTTGACAATTTATATAATGTGACTACGAATTAACATAGCTACGTTTCTCATATGACAAAACTCACACAAAGGCAGTTACTAAATAGCGGTGACAACATCATTGGAATAGTGTATCTCTCTGATGCTGACAACTTTGGATTGACAATGCACATTTCAGGGTAAACATTCTGGTATGTTGGTTTAAAAATGAATCTCACTTCTTTATATGCTGTCTAGTGACAGAGCTTCAGAACTGTATAAGCTTAATTATAATGATATATATATGTGTGTATCTCTGTGTGTATTTAAATATATATCTTAATTATTTTAAAAAATATTTAAATTATTTTACAGAGTCTCTGTACTGACAGCTGATATGCCTCTAAGTCCTGTATTTAACATCTTGATAAATTCAATAAATCTATGATATATTCAATATATCATAGATTTCTCAAAATGGATGTTTTTCACAGCCTCCTAGATGATATATCCTAGGCCCCAACTGCTTATACTAACATTTGCTGCTTCTCTTTCTCAAATAATGGGTTATCCACAAAAATAATATCTCACTATCCTTAAAAATAAACCAAAAATCTCAGAAGGCTACTCTGATGTGGGGAAATGATATATACATACATACATGTGTGTGTGTGTGTGTGTGTATGTGTGTATATATGTATATCTATGTGTATTTGCACATGTACATGTATATATGTAACATACATGCAACATAGGTGCATCTATGTATGTGTGTGTAACATGTGTATGTAACATATGTATATGTATCTATATGTATGTGTAGATATAGATATAGATAGATATGGAGCTCTGGTAACATAGTGGCTAAGGCACTTAACTGCTAATCAGAAGGCTGGTGGTTCAAACCCACCAGCCACTCCTCGGAAGGAAGGTTGGGAAATCTACTTCGGTAGTGATACCACCTCGAAAACCCAAGGAAGGGTCATTATGAGTCGAGACCAACTTGATGGCACATAACAACAACAACAGCATAGATAGATATAGGTAAACCCACCAGCCACTCCTCAGAAGGAAGGTTGGGCAATCAATCCACTTCTGTAGACACTGCCTCAGAAACTCAGGGAGGGGTCACTGAGAGTCAGAGCTGACTCGACGGCAGTGAGTTAAAGTGTAGATACATCTACCAAATCTAAACCAAAGTTCCTGCCATCAAGTCGATTTTGACTCATGCAGACCACCTTTGAGTTTCTGAGGCTGTAAATCTTCATGGAAGTAGATTGCCCTATCATCCTTCTGCAGAGTGGCTGGTGGATTTGAAATGCCCACCTTCTGATTAGCAGTCAAGTACATCAGGCACTGTGTCATCAGAGCTCATAATATATATACAATCAACCACTGCCATGGAGTCAGATGCGACTCATAGCAAACCCTCCTTGTGTTTCTGAGCAGTATCACTACGGAAGTAG
>NW_006921959.1:2541054-2582687 GCF_000298275.1 Orycteropus afer afer
CTTGACTGCTAACCAGAAGGCTGGCAGTTCAAACCCACCAGCCACTCCTCGGAAGGAAGATGGGGCAATCTACTTCCGTAGTGATACTGACTCAGAAACACAAGGAGGGTTTGCTATGAGTCGGGGCCGACTTGACGGCAAATAACAACAACAATATATATATGTATGTATGTATATGTATATATATATGTATATGTATGTATATATATATGTGTATATATGTATGTATATGTATGTATGTATTTACTCAAAAGTCCAAATAGAAATGAAGCATAGATGGCCTACTGTTCTGGCTTATTCCCTGAGAGAAATGAGCAGAAAATTGAGAAGCATTCATATTATTATTTGTTTTGTTTCATTCATTGGCAAAATCTAAGTCACAAGGTCATTGACTGATTAAAGTTTATTTTATAATTTGCTGATCATATTTTTACACTTTATTTTCACACACTTAGTTGTTTAAAATTAATCTCTGTGCCAACATCTTTATTTGAGAGACAAATATAAGTGGATTAGTCATTTTAGTCTGCTTATATAATTTCTATCATTATCATTATTATAACATCTCATTTTCTGTACTTAATGTGTGTTGTTTTTGTTAGATGCCGTCAAGTCAGTTTGACTCATAATGATCCTATGTACAATAGACTAAAACGCTGCCCTGTCCTATGTCATCTTCACAGATGTTCCCATGCTTGAGCCCATTGTTGCAGCCACTGTGTCAGTCCATCTCTTTGATTCCCCTTTTTTTGCTGACCTTCAACTTCACCCAGTGTGATATCCTTTTCAAAGAGTGGACCTTCTGATATGACAAAATTATGAGAGGTGAAGTCTCACCATCCTCACTTCCAAGTAGCATTCCAAGTGTACTTCTTCCAAGATTTATTCCTTCTTCTGGCAGTCAATACCAAAAAGAGCCAAACTCACTGTCATCAAGTCGGATCTGACTCATAGCGACCCCTCCTTGGATTTCCAAGGAAGTATCACTATGAAAGTAGATGCCTCATCTTCCTTCCCAGGAGTGGCTGGTGGTTTTGAGCCACCAGCCTTCTGGTTAGCAGTCAAATGCCTTAGGTGCTATGCCACCAGAGCTCCTTATTATTATATAAGTACTCAAAAACAAAGCCTACCAGAGCTCCCAGCAGTCAATACAAACCAAACCAAACTCATTGCTGTCAAGTCAATTTTGACTCATAACAACCTCTCCTTGAGTTTCTGAGGTAGTATCACTACAGAAGTAGATTGCCCAACTTTCCTTCCAAAGAGTGGCTGGTGGGTTTGAACCTCCAGCTTTCTGGTTAGCCATCAAATGTCACCAGAGCTCCCCAGCAGTCATTCAATATTCTTCACCCACACCACAGTTCAAAAGTATCAATTCTTACATGTTCCTGCTTTATTCATTGCCCAACTCTCACATGCATATCAGGCTATTGAAAATGCCATGGCTTGAGTCAGGTGCAGCTGAGTCTTCAAAGTGACATCTTTACTCTTAAACACTTTAAGGAGGTCTTTTGCAGCACATTTCTGCAGTGCAAAAGTGTTGATTGTGGATCCAAGTAAGATGAAATCCTTGACAACTCCAGTCTATTTGCCATTTATCATGACACTGCTTATTGTCCAGTTTTGAGGATTTTTTTTTTATTTTCTTTATGTTGAGGTGTAATCCTCACAGAATTCTTTGATCTTCATCAGTCAGTTTTTAAAGTCATCTTCACTTTTGGCAAGGAATGTTGTGTTATCTTGCATATTGCAGGTTCTCAATGAGTCTTCCTCCAATCCTAATGTCACATTCTTCTTCAGTAGTCCAGCTTTTCAGATTATTTGTTCAACATACAGATTGAATAAGTTTGGTGAAAGGGTACAATCCTGTCACATGTTGTTATTGTTAGGTGCTGTCACGTCATCTCTGACTCATAGTAACCTTACACACAGCAGAACAAAACACCACCCGGTCCTGCACCAGCTCTGTGATTCTTGCTATACTTGAGCCCATGGCCGCAGCCACTATGTCAATCTATCTCGTGAGGGCCTTCCCCTCTTTCGTTGACCCTCCACCATACCACACATGACATCCTTCTCCAGGGAATAGTCCCATATGATAATATGACCAAAGTAGGTGAGATGAAGTCTGGCTGTTCTCTCTTCCAAGGAGCATTCCAGCTGTACTTCCTTCAGGACAGATTTGTTAGTTCTTCTAGGAGTCCATGGTTCTTTCAACATTCTTTGCCAGCACCACAAATCAAAAGCATCAATTCTTCCTTGGTCTTTCTTATTCATTGTCCAGTTCTCACATGCATATGAGGCAATTGAAAACATCATGGCTTGTGTCAGGTGCACCTTAGTTTTAAAGGAGCCATCTTTGCTCCTCAGCACTTGAAAGAGGTCCTTTGCAGCTGACTTGCCCAGTGCTACACATAGTCTGATGTCCTGACTGCTGCTTCCATTGGTGTCAATTATAGAATTAAACAATGTGAAGTCTTTGACAACTTCAATCTTTTCACCATTTATTGTGATGTTGCTTATAGGTCCAATTGTGAGGATTTTTGTTTTCTTTATATTGAGATGTAATCCATACTGCAGACTGTATTCTTCAATCTTTATCAGTAAGTGCCTCAAGTCATCCTCACTTTCAGCAAACAAAGTTGTGTCATCAGCATATCACAGGTTGTTATTGAGTCTTCCTCTGATCCTGATGCCAGGTTCTTCTTCATATAGTCCAGCTTCTCAGATTATTTGCTCAACATATAGATTGAATAAGTATGGTGAAAGGATACAACCCTGACACATTCCCTTCTTAATTTTAAACCATACATTGTCCCCTTGTTCTGTTCAAATGACAACCTCCTGGTCAAGGTACAGGTTCCTCATGAGTACAAGTGAGTGTTCTGGAATTCCTATTCTTCTCAATGTTATCCACAATTTGTTATGATCCGCAGAAGCAAATGCTTTTGCATAGTCAATAAAACACAAGTAAATATCTTTCTAGTATTCTTTACTTTCAGCCAAGATCCATCTGACATCAGCAATGATATCCCTTATTCCTAGTTCTCTTCTGAATCTAGCTTGCAACTCTGGAAGTTCTCTGTCCATATGCTGCTGCAACCATTTTTGAATTATCTTCAGTAAGATGATACTTGCATGCTATATTAATGATATTGTTTGATAATTTTCACATTCTGTAGGATCACCTTTCTTTGGAATGGGTACAAATATGGATCTATTCCAGTCTTTTGGCCAAGTGGCCAAGTCTCTTGACATAACCGAGTGAGTGCCTCTAGTGGGGCATCCATTTGTGGAAACATCTCAGTGAGTATTCCATCAATTCCTGGAGGCTTATTCTTCCTCAATTCCTTCAGTACAGCTTCAACTTTTTCCTTCAATAACATTGGATCTTGAACATATGCCACATCCTGAAATGGATGAAGATTGACCAGTTCTTTTTGGTACAGTGAATCTGTGTATTCCTTCTGTATTCTTCTGATGTTTCCTGCATCATTCAATATTTTGCCCATAGAATCTTTCAATATTGCAACTCAAAGCTTAATTTTCCTTAGTTCTTTCAGCTTGATAAATGCTGAGCATATCTTCCTTTTTGATTTTTTAAATCCAGGTCTTTTCACATTTCATTATAGTAATTGGCTTTGTCTGCTTGAGCTGCTCTTTGAAATCTGTTAAGCTCTTTTATCTTGTTATTCCTTCTATTTGCTTTAGCTACTCTCCATTCAAGGACACGTTTCAGAGTCTCTTCTGATATCCATTTTGGTCTTTTCTTCTTTTCTTGTCTTTTTAATGACCTCTTGCATTTTTCATGGATGATGTTCTTGATGCCATCCCACGATTCTATTTTTCAATCATTGGTGTTCAGTGCATCAAATCTATTCTATAGATTGTGTCTCAATTCAGGAGGGACATATTCGAGGTCATATTTTGACTCTGTGGACTTGTTTTAATTGTCTTCAACTTCATGTTGAACTTGCATATGAGCAATTGGTTGTCTGTTTCACAATCAGCTCCTGGCCTTGTTTTGGCTAAAGATATTGAGCTCTTCCATCACCTCTTGCCACAGATGTAGTCAATCTCATTCCTGTGTGTTCCATCTGTTGAAGTCCACATGTATACCTGTTGCTTACGTGGTTAAAAACAGGTATTTGCAATGAATAAGTCATTGGTCTTGCAAAATTCTGTCATGTCATCTTCAGCGTTATTTCTGTCGCCAAGGCCAAATTTTCCAGCTACCAGTGATTTTTCTTTTTTTTTTCCAGCTTTTGCATTCCAGTCACCAGTGATAATTAACACATCTTGATTGCATGCTTGGTCAATTTCAGACTGCAGAAGTTGATAAAAATCTTCAATTTCCTCATCTATGGCTTTGGTGGTTGGTGCATAAATTTGAATAATAGTCGTATTAACTGGTCTTCCTTGTAGATGTATGCATATTATCCTATCACTGACAGCATTGTACTTCAGGACAGATCTTGAAACATCCTTTGTGATGATGAATACCACACCATTCATTTTCAAATTATCATTCCTGCCATAGTAGATCATATGGTTGTCTGATTAAAAATGGCCAAAACCAGTCCATTTCAGCTCACTAATGCCTAGGATATCCATCTTTATGCATTCTATTTCATTTTTAACAACTTCCAATTTTCCTAGATTCATAATTCATACATTCCATGTTCTGATTATTAATGGATGTTTGCAGCTGTATCTCCTCAATTTGAGTCATACCATGTCAGCAAATGGAGGTCTTGAAAGCTTTACTTTATCCATATCTATAAAGTTGGTTGTACTCTGATGATGCAGCTCTTTCTCTCTGATATTTTGAGAGCCTTCTGACCTAAAGGGCTCATCCTCCTGCACTGTTTTGGACAATGTTTCCAGGCTTATTCATAAAGCTGCCCAGTAATGTATCAGACAGTGTTTCTCTGCTATTTATAAGGTTTTTCTCTGGACAATTCTTTGAGAAGTGGATGGCCTCATTCTTCTTCCAAGTCTGTCTCAGTCTGTAAGCTGCATTGAAACCTATGCACCATGTGCAACCTCACTGGTGTTCAAAACACTAGTGGCACAGCTTCAAGCCTCATAGCAACGTGCAATCCACCACAGTACGACAAACTGACAGACAAGTTTATCTCCCTTAGCTGTTTGAAACCTCTCTACTTCCTTCCTCTTGGGGTTGAGGCCTCTGTCCCTCCCCTTACCTGAGATCCCTGCCGCCCTGTTTATGGGTACCCTAGCTTCTCTTTCCCCCCACTTCCTGCCTCTTGGGGGTGAGGCCTCTGTCCCTCCCCTTATTTAAGATCCCTGCCACTCTGTCTGTGGGTTCCCCAGCTTCTCTTTCCCCCACTTCCTGCTTCTTGGGTGTGGGGCCTATGTCCCTCCCCTTACCTGAGATCCCTGCTGCTCTGTCTATTGGTCACCCAGCTTCTCTTTCCCCCACTTCCTGTCTCTTGGGAGTGAGGCCTGTCACATATGTTTCCTGATTTTAAACCATGCATTTCCCTCTTGTTCTGTTTGAATGACTGTCTCTTAGTCTGTGTGCAAATAGGTTCCTCATGAGCACATATAAATGTTCTGTGTGGTAGGCACTGATATATGAGTGACTAATATAATCTCCAGGGGCTCTGGAAGCATAGTGCCTAAGGCATTTGATGGCTAACCAGATGGCTGCTGATTCAAACACACCAGCCACTCCTTGGAAGGAAGGTTGGGCAATCTACTTCTGTAGTGATATTGACTTGGAAACCCAAGGAGAGGTCAATATGAGTTGGATCCAACTCAATGCAGTCCATTTAACATAATCTCCACATTGTTTATGTAATTTTAGCAAAAAATAATACTGTTTTGGATGATGGTTAAATGTTGGTTTCTTCCTGAATTTTTAAAAATATTTTCTTCATTACCTATAATATCCCAATTGTGGACCAGGGGTTCTATAGTCTTTTCTCTAATATTTATACAATTCTTGAAAGGTAGATGCTTTATTTTCCTCATTTATAGATGATAGAACTGGAAAATTAAGTCACTGGCCCATGTCATGTCTGTCTGAGTCTGTTCCTAACTGCTTTCTCCCATACCATACCGCTTCATCACTGTAATCTCCCCTTCAGAATTGCTGTTAGTTAAAGATCATAAGAATTAGTGTTTACAAAGCCCCTTAGTTAATTCTCTAACAACTGCTCTTGATTTGAAATGCACAGCTAGCTACTAGATTTCCAGTCATCACTTGGACTGAGGCCTAAAACAGTCTATTGAATGTTTAGTTGTATAAACGACCGCAGCAACTCACCCATCTTGTGCATCAAGCCACTGAATAGTAACGTAATTAGATACAGTACTTAGATTTTGCTTCCTCCCATGATGTTTTTTATCATTTGGTGATTAGATTACAATGTCAATGATTACCATGCCCAGTTTTCCCACTCCAAGCAAGAAGAAACTTTTGTTGCAGGCTAAAGATGGCTGCTGGGTTAATCCACTAACTGTCTGTACCTTGAACCAAAATTATGTGCTGATGGATGGAGATGTATTCCATGAAATTCAGGGAACTGCTTTGTTGGCTGACATAAAAATGCATGACGATTTGATATGGCTGTGTATAAATGTTTACACTCAATCAGAACCCTTGGGAAAAACATATGAAGTACTATAGAAGAGAGGATTGCATGGGGCTGGAAACCTATCCATCTGAGGATAATCTATAGGGACAGTAAATGATAATAATAAATACGATCAAAAATTTATTTGAAATAAATTACTATTGTCAAGCAATTTTCTAAGCACAGTGCATGTGTTAGGAGTTTTCATAATCACCAATGAGGAAACTGAGGCACAGAGGAGGCAAGTAAATTGCCCAAGGTCACATAGTGGCAAAGCCACTCATGTAGTTTTATTCCAGATTTTGTGTTCCTAAGCCATTGTGAATATACCATGGACAGCCAAATAATAAACAAATTAGTATTAGAATAAATACAATTGGAATATTCTTTATAAGCTGATTTTGACTCATTTACTTTGGACATGTCATGAGTACATGTCTAATAGTCTAATAGTCTAATAAAAAAAGGACATTATGTTTAGGAGACAACCAACGAAAATGGGAAACCTTTAATAAGGTAGATTGACACAATAGCCAAAACAATGGACTCAAACAAACTAGTGACCATGACGATGGTACAGGACCAGACAATATTTTTTCTGTTACACAGAAAGCCAAAGCTGACTGGATGGCCACTAACAACAACAAAACCATAATGAATTCTGACTTTCAGAAAGCCTTCTGTGGATGAAAATGTATTTGTGTGTATACAATACATATTTAATTTACATAAGGATTTATAGCACAGAGGGTAAGGATTCTGCATATAAATTTTGAGTATAAATTCTATTTTCCATAAATTCTGTCATGATAGTGTTTTGTGATAAATAAATGCAATTTTAATTTATTTCAAACTGTATTTATACTTTAATATTAGGAATGCTGTTCTGGCCTACTGCCTTGTATAGTGATATCATCAAGTTTTATTTCTTTATGCTGTATATTTTCAAAACTATTTCCAATGTGTTAGTTGATGTCAGGAATTCTAGTTGCATAGTGGTTAAAGTATTGGGCTGCTAACCAAAAGGCTGGCAATTTGAACCCACTAGCCATTCCATGGAAGAAAGATGAGAAAAGCAGTCTGCTTCCATAAAGATTTACAGCAATGAAAATCCCATGGAGCAGTTCTACTCTGTCCTGTAGGGTCATTATGACTTGGAATCCACAGTGGGTTTAGTTGATGTAATCCTCAAAACTCCTTTGTGTTCTCAGGGCCCATGTTATTTTCTAAATTTATTAATAAAGAAATTCATCATAGAAAAATATTAAAATTTGCCTAGAATCATACAGCAAGTACATCTGAGGTTTATAATGGGGATATGTATTTGGTTTTTCAAGAGGAAAAGGATATTACATCATCTGAATTTTGATGAAATACTTTCAGGTTTTAGGAAACAAGGTTTTAGAAGCAATATGTGGAGCTGTAGGTTAAGTACAGGTAGCATAAATAAGGTAAAAGAAAAGTAAGAACTGTATAAATAGTAATCATCTTCTTGAGATGAAGACCAATATTTCAAGTGTTTTATTAAAAGTATACTCTACATATGAATTTATGAATATGTACATGAAAATACTAATGCTCTTTTTTTAAAATTGCCTTTTCTTTTAATATTCTGAAACAAGCTTTTAAAATTTTTTAAATAAGGTAAAAGTTCTAGTGGCAGAATAGTCAGACAAACTACACAAACCCTCTTCAACAAAGAAAAAAGGTACCAATTAACATAGAAACAGAAGATAATTCTGGAACCCTGTGCCTTGAAAGGAAGGATACAGAAGTGGACTAAACTCCAATTAGTAGAAGAACCTACATGGAAACATTAAAAAAATGAGACATATGGAATGTGTGGACTGTCAGCAATCCTGACAGCATGGACAGCTTGGATGTTGCCAAGAGGTGCTGTTGTTTTTGTTGTTGTTATGTGCCGTTGAGTCGGACCTGACTCATAGTGACCCCTCCTTGGGTTTCCGAGGCAGTAACACTACCGAAGTAGATTGCCCCATCTTCCTTCCAAGGAGTGGCTGGTGTGTTTGAACTGCCAGCCTTCTGGTTAGCAGTCAGGTGCCTCAGCCCTGCTAGCCAGGGGCTGCACAGAAGACTGCACTGGTGGCTGGTGAATAAAAGAGGAAGCAGAGAAGAGGAAGATGGGCTGAGCTGTGGACTTTTGGCTGTCCGGAGGGTGCAGCCATTTTGAATGTTTGCAAGTCATTCTACTGTTTTGGATATTTAAAGTGACATCATTCTCTCAGAATACAGTTACCTAAGTATAGGCTCCACTTGTCAGGGACAGCAAGGACATATCAGACACTGAGGGCTGGAAAGGTGTGACATTCCTCTTGTTACTTTTACCCCACATCCACTTGGTGAACAGAGGTGTGGCCATCCCTCTCTCCTATCCACATTCTGGATTGGCAGGAATTCCATGCGTCTTTGTGCTCTAACAGAGCCTGGGTGCCCTCCCACAGCCCACCAACATATTTTTTCTTTCTTTCTTTTTTTTTTTGTTTTAGTTTTTTTGCTTTGTTTTTCTTATTCTTCTCTCTCTCTCTCTCTCTCTTTTTTTTTTTTAATTGTGATTTGGGTGAAGATTTACAGAGCAAATTCACTTTTCATACAGCAGTTCATATATACTTTGTCTCATGTCATTGACCACAGTTTTTTTTTTTTCTTCTGCTTCTCTCTCTCTCTTTTTTTTTTTTTTTTTTTTTTAATGTGATTTGGGTGAAGATTTATAGAGCAAATTCACTTTCCATACAGCAGTTCATATATACTTTGTCTAGATTGTTTGCTTTTGTCTGTTTTATTATTATTATTATTATTATTATTATTATTGAGCTTTTTATTATTATTCTTTCTTTTTCCCTTCCCAGGTTCTACATTTTTATTTTTTCTCTCTTCCCTTTTCCTGGTTTTCATCTTTTTCTTTCTTGTGCTTCTCCCTATTCCTTGTTTTTCTTTTAGCATTTTCCCATTTTTTTTCTTCCTTAATCTCTTACTCTACCTCCTTTCTCTTATTTCCTTCTCCCCAGATATATTTTTTCCTTTTTCTCTTCATATTTCTTTGGCTTCTTAAAGTATTGCTTTAAATATTTTCTCTCATTCATTGTCTTTCCTTTTTCCCCTTTTTTTCTCTTTTTGGTGATTATTCCTGTGTGTTTATGCAGTATATATTTTTTGTCCTCTTGCTTTTACTTTTTTTGAAGGTTCTTCAATTGTTGTTTTTGTCTAACTGAGTGAGAGACAGAAAATGGGCCCATACGATCCAACCACACTCACACCTCCTGCTGTTCCACTTACTGAGTGATATCCACCACTTCTTTCTGTACCAACTGACCAATAATACATGGCCACCAATAAAAGCCTGACTCACCCTTAACTGCACTTCACAAACAGTTAACAAAGACCTTTGGAGCCACTCTTATCTCTATCACACCCACCAAGAGACAGGTGGTGAGTGCATAAGTGCTTCCAACTAGTGAATAGAGGAGCATAGTACCCTGCTTACTCAGATACATGTAAAAGAAAAAAAAAAAAAAAATGAAAATACTGGGTGAATCACTCCAACATACAATCACCAATTAAATATAAATATAACAAAATCACAATGTCTTGAAGACAACAGACCATCACACAAGGAAGGAAAATGAAGCAGTAGAAAAAGAGGAGCAGAATAAAGACCTAGAACACATCCCTGAGGATGAAGCAGTTTTGGAACTCTCTGATAAGTAATTCAAAAAAATTATATTTAGGTACATTAAATGAGTTGAGAAACAGATCAAGGAAAACACTGACAAAATTAAGGAAAACACAGACAAAACCCTAGAACAATTTTAGAAGAAAATACAAGAACAAATGACAGAATAAATAAAAAATTAGAAATGATACAAAATCTACAGACAGAAATCCAGAAGGTTAATACTAAATTTTCAGAAATAGATAACACATTGGAAGGGCAAAGGAGTAGAATTGAATCAATGGAACACAGAATTAATGAGATTGAAGACAAATACCTGAATACTTCTTTGGAATCAGAAAAAGATCAAAATGAAATGAAGAAAGACTAAGGTTCATGTGGGATACCATCAAAAGGAATAACCTACATGTAATAGGAATTCCAGAACAGGAAGAGAAAAATAAACCACTGAGAAAATTGTCCAATATTTGTTGGAAGAGAATTTCCCTGATGATGAAAGATGAGAATATATTCATTCAGGAATTCCAATGAACCCCAAATAGGATAGATCCCCCCCAACAAATCACCAAGACATATCATTATCAAACTCATCAAAACCAAAGATAAAGAAAGAATCCTGAAAGCAGTTCAGGAAAAATAAAAAGTTACTTACAAAGAACAATCAATAAGAATAAGTTCTGATTTCTCAGCAGAAACCATTCAAGAAAGAAGGCAATGGGATGGTATATATAAAACCCTGAAAAAGAAAAACTTCCAACCAATAATTATATACCCGGCAAAATTGTCCCTCAAATATGATGGTGAAATTAGGAGATTTCCAGATAAGAAGAAGTTAAGGGAATATGTTAAAACCACACCAGCCTCACAAGAGATACTAAAGGAAGTCCATTGGACAGAAAAATAATAATAGCAAACAACAGACCATTAATACACATGATGACAAAACCCAAAAACCAGCCCTGTTATGGAAGTATCCAAAGTAAAGTAAGCTTACAAGATTGTAACAGGGGACCAGAGACATCAATTGGCAAATGAGGACAACTACAAACCAAAAAGAGGGGAAAAAAGGGCTGTTAGAGAACTTTTAAATGATGAGGAAATTAAGAGAGTTGCAAGATAGAAAAGAATGTTCTAAACTTGGGGAGAAAGTTATAAATCACAGGGTAACCTCAAGGAAAAATGATAAACCTTCACATCACAATAAAAAAGAGGAGAAGCACAAATATTTAGCAAATATCAAAAATACAGCAATGAAGTAAATGGTAACACGATTCATAAACAAAATTAGTTCAGCACAGAAAATTATATGGAACAAAGAAACCAGGAACACCATGAAAAAGCATATAACAAAATGACAGCAACAAATTCATATTTGTCTGTAATTACACCGAATGTCAATGGATTAAATGCATCACTCAAGAGAGGAGAGTTGCAGAAAATGGATAAGAAAACATAACCCATCAATATGCTATCTACAAGAGACACAGCTTAGAGACAAAGACAAAAATAGACTAAAAATCAAAGATTGGACAAAGATCTATCAAAAAAGTGGCAATAAAAAAAAAGCAGGAATGGCAATATTAATTTCTGATAAAATTGTCTTTAAAACAAAAACTACCTTAAGAGACAAGGAAGGACATTATATAATCATTAAAGGATCAATCAAACAAGCAGATATAACCATAATAAATATCTACAGACCCAATGAAAGAACTCCCAAAACATAAATCAGACTTTAATACAGTTGAAAAGACACATAGATGACTCCACAATCATAGAAGGAGACTTTAATACTCCTTTTTCAATGAAAGATAGAGCAACTGGAAAGAAAGTCAACAAAAGCACAGAAGAACTAAACAATACAATCCACCAACTTGCACTTATAGACATCTACAGAGCCCTTCACCCAGCAACAGCACAATATACATTCTTTTCCAGTGCACATGGGACATTCTCCAGGATAGACTATGTGTTAGACCATAAAGCAAGACTTAATAAATTTTAAAACACTGAAATACTGCGAAGTATCTTCTCAGATCACAATGCTATAAAATTAGAAACCAACAATAGGAAGATCAATGGAAAAAGAGCAAACAGATGGAAACTGAGCAACACCCTCCTTAAGAATGTCTGAGTAACAATAGAAATGAAAAGTAAAATTAAAATATTCCTTGAATTAAAAAAAAATGAAAACACAACATACCAAAGTATTTGGGGCATAACAAAAGCAGTGATCAGAGGCCAATTTATAGCAATAAATTCACATATCAAAACTTCCGGAGTGATAACTGCCTCGGAAACCCAAGGAGGGGTTGCTATGAGTCAGGGCCAACTCGACGGCACATAACAACAACAACAACAACATCAAAAAAGAAGAAAGAGCCAAAATCAACACCTTAAACCAACATCAACAATTAGAAAAAGAACAGCAAGAGAAGCCAAAAGTCACCAGAAGAATAGAATAATAAAGATTCGAGCAGAAATAAATGAAACAGGAATAGAAAGACAATAGAAAAAAATAAACAGGACTAGAAGTTGGTTTTTTGCAAAGATAAATAAAGTTGACAAACCACTGGCAAATTTAACAACGGAAGACGGAGAGAATACAAATAACACAAATGAGAAACGAATTGGGTGACATCACAACAGAACCAACTGAAATAAAAATTTATCAGGATACTATGAAGAACTGTACTCCAACAAATTTGAAAATTTAGAAGAAACAGACAGCTTTATAGAAACACACTACTTACTGAAACTTACACAGACTGAGGGGGAAAAGTTGAAAAGATCCATGACAAAAGAAGAAATTGAAGAGGTAATAAAAATAAATTACCAATAAAAAAAGGTCCTGGCCCACATGGTTACACCAGAGAATTCTACCAAACATTCAGAGAAAAACTGACACCAATCATACTCAAACTATTCCAGAACACAAAAACGGATGGAATCCTTCCAAATTCATTGTATGAAGCAAGCATAACTGCGGTACCAAAACCAGGAAAAGACAACACTAAAAAAGGAAAACTACAAACCATTATCCCCCATGAACAGGTTAAAAAATCTTCAACACAATCCTGGCCAATAGACTCCAACAACATATCAAAAATATTAATACATTATGACTGTGGTGGTTAAGTATATTTATCAACTTGGCTGGGCCTGGTTGAATGGCTGGGCAGCTGGATACCATTATCTCCATGATGAGACTGGTAAACAGCTCCATCATAGAATCTATTGTGAGCAGCTTAGTAGCTGCCTTTGGCTATGTGGTCTGCTTCCCATATATAAGAAGAGGCTTTGGGAATGATCTCTAACTTATGGCATGCTTGAACCCTGCATGTAGCCATGTCATTGTTCAGCAGCCTGCCATGCTCTGCCAACCTTGGGACTTACAATGGACTTGAATTAATGACCTGCCATGTGGTTTGGTAACATTGGGACTGTGTCATTCTATTTGTCAACCTTGGGCTTATTAGCCTCAGTAGCCAGTAGGTGCTTGAGTGAAGAGATGCCTCTATCTTCAGTGGGCTGGGAGCAAGAGGCAGAGCTAAAACCCAAGGTCAAGTGACTTTCACACAGCCTCTAGAGGCTGGCACTTTGAACTCAGACTTCTAACCTCTCAAATTGTAAGAGAATAAGCTCCTGCTTGTTCAAGCATCCCATTTGTGGTATATTCTTGTGAGAGCAACACTAGGTAACCAGAACAATGACCATGTGGGATTCATATCAGGTATGCAAGGATGGTTCAACATTTGAAAATCAATCAACGTCATTCATCACATAAATAAAACAAAGGAAAAAAAACATGATTGTATCAATTGATGCAGAAAAGGCATTAGATAAAATACAACACCCATGCCTGATTAAAACTTTCAGCAAAACAGGAATAGAAGGGACATTCCTCAACATAATAAAAGGCATATATACAAAACCAACAGCCAACATTATTCTTAATAGAGAGAGACTGAAATCATTCCCCTTGTGAAAAGGAACCAGACAAGGATGTCCTCTATCACCACTTCTATTCAACATTGTATTGGAAGTCCTAGCCAGGACAATAAGGCAAGAAAGGGAAATCAAAGGCATCCAGATTCATAAGGAAAAAGTAAAACTATCCCTATTAGCTGATTATGTGATCATATACTTAGAAAACCCAAGAGATTCAGTAAAAAATCTACCGGAAATAATTGAAAGATTTAGCACAGTGGCAGTATTCAAGATCTACATACAAAAATCAGTTGGATTCCTCAACACCAGCAAAGAGATTGCTGAGAAAGAAATAAGGAAATCAATACCATTTCCAATAGCTACCACAAAAAAATAAAATACTAGGGAAACAATTTTTACCAGGGACACAAAAGACCTGTACAAAGAAAGCTACAGAAGATTACTTCAAGAAACCATAAGAGATCTACCTAAGTGGATGAACATACCATGCTCATGGTCAGGAAGATTGAACACTGTGAAAATGTCAATTCTACCCAAAGCAATCTGTACATTCAATGCAATCACTAATCTATATGGAAAGGAAAGAGACCTCAGGTAGACAAAACAGTATTGAAGAACAAAGTAGGAGGTCTCACACTCCCAGATCTCAAAATCTACTGCTCAGCCACAGTAGTCAAAACTGTGTGGTATTGGTACAGTGATAGACACATGGACCAATGGAATAGAATTGAGAATCCAGAAGTAGATCCATCGATCTATGGTCAGGTGCTCTTTGACAAAGGGCTGAAATCTATTAAGGGAAGAAGTTGTCTGCTTAACAAATGGTGATGGCAAAACTGGATATCCATTTGCAGGAAAATGAAAGATCTATACCTCATACCATACACAAAAACTAACTCCTGATGGAGCAAAAACTTAAATGTGAAACCTAAAGCTATAAAGTTCCTTGAGGAAAAACTAGGGGCAAAATTTAGGGGGCTTCTCGATGGCAGTGAGTTTCATTTTTTTTTTTTTTTCAAATATATGGCATATATAGACTATCAAGCATAACCTAAAATGCACAAATACCCTAAGATCAACTAGATGAATGGGAACCTTTGAAAAATTAAATTTTTATGTGCTTCCAAAGACTTCTTCAAAAACTAGAAAGAGAACCTACAGATTGGGAAAAAAATATTTGTTGTTGTTAGTTGCCATCAAGTCGTCTCCAACTCATAGCAACCCTATGCACAGCACAACGAACCACCAACCATTCCTGAGCCAGCTCCATGATTATTGTTATACGTGAGCCCATTGCCACTGCCACCATGTCATCCCACTTTGTTGAGAGTTTTCCCTTCTTTCATTGACCCTCTACCTTAACAAACATGACATCCTTCTGCAGGGAATGGTCCCTTCTCACAACATGACCAAAGTATGTGAAACGAAGTCTGTCCATTCTCGCTTCCAAGGAGAATTCTGGTTGCACTTCCTCCAGGACAGACCTGTTAGTTCTTTTAGCTGTCTATGGTACTTCCGGCATTCTTCACCAACACTGCAGCTCAAAAGCATCAACTACTCTTCTATCCTCCTTATTCATTATATAGCTCTCACATACATATGAGGCAATTGAAAATACCATGGCTTGTGTCAGGTGTACCTTAGTCCTCAAAGAGACATCTTTGCTCTTCAGCACTTGAAAGAGCTCCTTTGCAGCTGATTTGTCCAGTGCTATACGTCGTTGGATGTCCTGACTGCTGCTTCCATTGGCATTGATTGTAGAACCAAGCAATGTGAAGTCTTTGACAATTTCAATCTTTTCTCCATTTATCATAATGCTGTTTATAGGTCCAGTTGTGAGGATTTTTGTTTTCTTTATATTGAGATGTAATCCATACTGCAGACGGTATTCTTCAATCTTCATTAGTAAGTACTTCAAGTCATCCTCACTGTCAGCAAGTAAAGTTGTGTCATCAGCATATCACAGATGTTAATGATTCTTCCTCCAATCCTGATGCCAAGTTCTTCTTCATATAGTCTAGCTTCTCGGATTATTTGCTCAGCATACAGATTGAACAAGTATGGTGAAAGGATACAACTGTGACACACTCCCTTCTTGATTTTAAACCATGCAGTGTCCCCTTGTTCTGTTCAAACAATAGCCTCCTGGTCTATATACAGGTTCCTCTTGAGTACAATCAAGTGTTCAGGAATTCCCATTCTTCTCAATGTCATCACAATTTGTTATGATCTCCACAATTGAATGCCTTTGCATAGTCAATAAAACACAAGTAAACATATTTCTGGTATTCTTTGCTTTGAGCCAGCATCCATCTGACAGCAGCTATGATATTCCTTGTTCCACATCCTCTTCTGAATCCAGCCTGCACCTCTGGAAGTTCTGTGTCAATATACTGCTGCAACTGTTTTTGAATTATCTTCAGTAAGAATTTACTTGCATGTGATATTAATGATATTGTTTGGTAATTTCCACATTCTGTAGGATCACCTTTCTTTGGAAAGGGTACAAATATGGATCTCTTCCAGTTAATTGGCCAGGTAGCTGTCTTCCTAATCTCTTGGCATAACCAGGGAGTGCCTCCTTTGGGGCATCCATATGTTGAAACATCTCAATGGGTATTTTGTCAATTCCTGGAGCACTGTTCCTTGACAATTCCCTCAGCGCAGCTTTGATCTCTTCCCTCAATACCATTGGTTCTTGACCATATGCCATCTCCTGAAATGGATGAAGATCGACCAGTTCTTTTTGGTACAGTGACTGTGTATTCCTTCCATCTTCCTTTGATGCTTCCTGTATCATTCAATATTTTGCCAATAGAATCTTTCAATATTGCAACTCAAGGCTTAAATTTTTTCTTCAGTTCTTTCAGCTTGAGAAATGCTGAGTGTGTTCCTCCCTTTTGGTTTTCTAACTCTAGGTCTTTGTACATTTCATTATAGTAATGGGCTTTTTCTGCTCAAGCTGCTCTTTGAAATCATCTGTTCAGCTCTTTTAACTTGTCATTTCTTCCATTTGCTTTAGCTACTCTTTGCTCAAGAGCAAGTTTCAGAGTCTTCTGTTGTCCACTTTGATCTTTTCTTTCCTTCTCATATTTTTAATGACCTCTTGCTTTCTTCATAGATGATGCTCTTGATGTCATCCCACAATTCTTCTGGTTTTCGGTCATTGATGTTCAATGCATCAAATCTATTCTTTAGATGGTTTCTAAATTCAGGAAGGATATACTCAAGATCATATTTTGGCTCTCGTGGACTTGTTTCAATTGTCTTCAATTTCAAGTGGCACTTTCATATGAGCAGTTGATGGCCTGCTCCACAATCATCTCCTGGCCTAGTTTTGGCTGAAGATATTGAGCTTTTCCATCATCTCTTACCACAGATGTAGTCAATCTGATTCCTGTGTACTCCATCTGGTGAAGTACATATGTATAGCCACTATTTGTGTTGTTGAAAAAAAGGTATTTGCAATGAGTAAGTCGTTGGTCTTGCAAAATTCTATCTTGCTATTTCCAGGGCTATTTCTGTCACCAGGCCAAATTTTCCAACTACCAGTGATTCTCCTTTGTTTGCAACTTTTACAGTCCAGTTACCAGTGATAAGCAACACATCTTTATTGCATGTTTGGTCAATTTCAGACTGCAGAAGTTGAGAAAAATCTTCAATTTCCTTATCTTTGGCTTTGGTGGTTGGTGCATAAATTTGAATAATAGTCATATTAACTGGTCTTCCTTGTAGGCATATGGATATTATCTTATCGATGACAGCATTGAACTTCAGGAAAGATCTTGAAACATTGTGATTATTTTGTGATGATGAATGCCATGCCATACCTCTTCAAATTATCATTCCCAGCAAAGTAGATCATATGGTTGTCTTGGTTCAAAATGGCCAAAACCAGTCCATTCCAGCTCATTAATGCCTAAGATATCAATCTTTATGGATTCCATTCCATTTTTGATAACTTCCAATTTGCCTAGAATCATACTTCATACATTCCATGTTCCAATTATTAATGTATGTTTGCAGCTGTTTTTCCTCAATTTGAGTCATGCCACATCAGCACATGGAAGTCCTTAAAGATTTATTTTATCCATATCAGTAAGGTTGGTTCTACTCAAATGAGGCAGCTTTTTCCCAGTCCTATTTTGAGTGCCTTCCAACCCAAGGGGCTAGTCTTCCTGCACTGTGTTGGATAGTATTTCCAAGCTATTCATAACGTTACATAGTAATGTATCAGATAGTGTTTCTCTGCTATTCATAAGGTTTTCCCTGGCCAATTTTTGAAAAGTGGATGGCCTCCTCCTTCTTGCTTGTCTGTCTTAGTCTGTAAGCTGCATTGAAACCTGTGCACCATATGCAACTCTGCTGGCATCTGAAATACCAGTGGCACAGCCTCAAGCCTCACAGCAATGTACAAGTCTCACAGGATGACAAAATGACAAACAAGTTTATCTTCCATAGCTGTTGGAAACTTATATGCCCTCCTCTTACCTAATTCCTACCTGAAACCTGACACTCTGTGGTCCTCAGCTGTTCCTGGTCCCTCCCTTTCCTGAGTCTAGGGGGCTTGGGGCCTGCCTTGCCTTTCACCCCTTTTATCTGGATATCCTGCCACTCCTGAGGGCCCCGAGTCCGCTCCTGCCCCTTCCCTTTCCTGATGCTAGGGGGCTTGGGACCTAGCTTCACCTCCTGTCCCTTTTTACCTGGGTATCCTGCTGCTCCTAAGGTCCCTGAGGCTGCTCCTGGTCCAATGACAGATCTGACAAGGGAGTTATCTCTCAACTTTATAGAAAACTCCAACACCTCAATGACAAAAAGACAAGGAATCCACTTAAAAAATGTGCAGAAGACATGAATAGACAATTCACCAAAGGGGATATTCATGAGGCCAACAAACATGAAGAAAGACTCACAATCATTAGCCATTAGAGAGATTCAAATCAAAACAACTATGAGATACCATCTTGTCCTAGCACTAGCAGTAAAGTTCAACAAAACTGAAAAATAAATACTGAAAAGGATGTGGAGAGATTGGGACTCTCATATATTTCTTTTTATTTTTTAAATTATGATTTGGGTGAAAATTTACAGAGCAAATTCACTTTCCATACAACAGTTTACATACACTTTGTTTCATGACAGTCATCACAATTTACCCCAATGCAACAGTTCCCCTCCTACCTCCTCCTGATAGTTACCTCTTCCCTGGATTCATCCCTCCATGCACTCCTGCCCCCTGAGCTGTCTCCCTGTGCCCTTCTTTCTCCCATGATTGATCTCTCCAAAGAGTATATCTACCTCAGGTAAATGTTCAACTGATATGCCTGTCTTTTGTTTGGCTGGAAGCCACAGGTGTGGGTTCAATTCCACACCTGAAGGGCAGCTAAGGACTATAGTCTCAGTGGTTCCATCAGACTCTATTGGGCCATCAAAACTGGTATCCCCACCCCCTTTTATTTTTCCAAATGATTTTGAGTTTTGCTTCACATTGTTCTCCCTCTCTATTCAGGATCTCCTACAAGATCCCCCTCCAAGTGGTTGACAGAGGTAGCCGATCACCATCTAGTTCTTCTGGTCTCATAGTTATATAAGCTGAGGATCACATGGTGTACCAGTCATGAGGATTCATTGTTTTCATGAATCTTTGGTTTTCTTCACGTGTCTTTGCTCTGGATGAGGAGAGACCCATTATTTCATCTAGATGGCTGCTTGCAGGCTTTTAAGATCCCATTTGCTACTCGTCAAAGTAGGAGGTGGAAAAATGTTTAGTGTAGTATGTTATGACAATTGAGCTTGATGTCCCCTGTGACTATGGTCCCTACCCCACAGGTTCAACTACTCACTCCCTCTTGGTAGCTGGCTGTGACCAAGAAGTGACTACAACCTTGTTCCAGTCAGCTCTACTATACACCTGGGAAATCTTACAGATCATACAAATATACTTATAGGACCATTTTCTGCCAACCCTATACATGGTCATGGGTACACTCACCACATCATAGACATACCTAATAGTTCATCATGTCCACCCATCTATCCACCCATATATTCATGTTTGCCTTCACTGACAATGCAGTACTGTATGTGCATAAGAGTTCATCTTTGTTGTCTGTACCTCCCATGTACCTCTCTCTGTCTTCTTCTTCCTCAATGCCACCATGTTGATCACTAACATTTGGTACATTGATCTTCTCTTCACCCAAATCAATACTTATCTCTGCCTATCTAACAATGTTCCCTATCCTCCACTCCCACCCCTGGAAACCAAGAGAGAAAATTTCCTCCCATAGATAAACCTTTCCTTGACTTTTACTGTAACAGACTAATACAATATTTGTCCTTCTGTGATTGACTTATTTCACTCACCATAATGTTCTCCAGATTCATCCATGTTATGTGGTATTTTGCAGATTCTCTGTTTTTCTTTAGGGTTGCATAGTATTCCATTGTGTGTATGTACCAAAGTTTGGTTATCCAATCCTCAGTTGATGGATACCTAGGTTGTTTCCATCTTTTGGCTATTGTAAATAGTGCTGTGATGAACATGAGTGTGCATATATCTGTTCTTGTCATGACTCTCACTTCTTTAGGATATATACCTAGTA
The DNA here is from genome assembly GCF_000298275.1 of Orycteropus afer afer. Lineage (NCBI taxonomy): Eukaryota > Metazoa > Chordata > Mammalia > Tubulidentata > Orycteropodidae > Orycteropus > Orycteropus afer. The sequence goes on from NW_006921959.1 coordinate 2,561,907, forward strand.
ATAGAATGACTAGGTCAAATGGTATTTATAATTCCAACTTTTTAAGGAATCACCCTACTGCTTTCCACAGTGGTTGTACCATTTTACAGTCCCACCAGCAGTGCATGAGAGTTCCAATCTCTCCACATCCTCACCAGCATTTGTTATTTTCTGTCTTGTTGAACTTTGCTACTAGTGTTGGGGCAAGATGGTATCTCATTGTTGTTTTGATTTGCATCTCTCTAATAGCTAATGATCGTGAGCATTTCTTCATGATTGTTGGCCGCCTGAATATTCTCCTCAGTGAAATGTCTATCCATGTCTTCTGCCCATTTTTTAATTGGATTATTTGTCTTTTTGTCATTGAGGTGTTGGAGTTTTCTATAAATTCTAGAGATAAGTCCCTTGTAAGATATGTCATTGCCAAATACTTTTTTCCCAATCTGTAGGTTCTCTTTTGACTTGTGGAGAAGTCTTTGAAAGCACATAAAAATTTAATTTTTAGAAGATCCCATTCATCTAGTTTCTCTGCTGGTGTTTTTGCATTTGGTGTTATGCTTGATAGTCATTTTATGTCATATACTAGGGCCCCTAAATTTTCCCTACTTTTTCCTTGAGGAACTTTATAGTTTTAGGTTTCATTTTAAGTCTTTGATCCATCTGGAGTTAGTTTTGGTGTGTGGTCTGAGGAACAAATCTTGTTTCAGTGTTCTGCAACTGGATATCCAGTATTGTCAGCACCGTTTATTAAATTATTATTTAAACCTATTATTAGGTTTTTTTTTTTAATTTCATAATCCAGCTTTTATTTTTCCAAACTACCTGATATGAAATGATTTTCTGAGACCTGTGTCAGCCTTTTAGTTATTTCTGGAGGACATATTTATTGGTAACTGTTTTACTGTGTAAACCCAGAAAAGTTCTGCATATAATAAAAGATCATTTTACGTTAAATTTTTTGTTGTTGTTGTTGTTATTTGCCGTCGAGTCGGCCCCGACTCATAGCGACCCCTCCTTGGGTTTCCAAGGCAGTATCACTACGGAAGTAGGATTGCTCAACCTTCCTTCCGAGGAGTGGCTGGTGGGTTTGAACCACCAGCCTTCTGGTTAGCAGTCAAGTGCCTTAGGCACTATGCTACCAGAGCTCCTACGTTAAATTTATGAGTACTTAAAAATATATCAGACTTCATTTGAAGAATCTGTTTTTCTTAAATTTGTGTTACTTACAAGGACTAAGTTAACTCTTTTCTTGAAAGAAAAGCATTTGTTTGTGTGTGTTGTGTGCATTTCTGGATCAATATCAAAGTAATCATTTGCAACTTTGAATCAAAATGCGTATTAGAAGTCAATTTGTAAATCCACTTTTAACATTTTCAAAATAATCCTTGACATGAATTTCATATATTACACATTAATTAAACTTTGAGAAGTACTGTAATTGTCCATTTATATTTGAGTTCTTTCTTCAAAATATGTTTTTGGATATTAAAAATTAACATCCACTGTGGATAGTTTTATATAGAATAAATATGGATCTGTATATCATGAGTGTCCTGAGTACATTGCCTTAATGTAAGAATGATTTCCTGATAAATAGAATTATTACCTTTTCACTGATATTACTGAAAGTCATCTGAACAACATGATTAACAGACTTTAATAAAAAAACAAAACAAAAAAAACTTGTTAAAGCTCCTTCATTTTTCTTTCTAAATTATTAACACTTATTTCAATTTGCTTTGTCTTTAGCTGATTTGCTTTGCTATGGCTGTGTTTTATCATTGTTATCGATCACCATAACCTGTACCTAATACTTTAGGCCAATTATTTACAGAAATGCTAAATTAGGTCATAATACAATTGTTACCCTTGGGTGGAAAAGATAAGGTGATATAATTAAGCAGCATGTAAATCAACTTTGGATAATGAACACTGGTACATTACATATAAGAAGTACGTGTCATTTCATATATGTATAATAGACAGAATTTGGAGTATGTTTTGTGATCACACTTTATTTGTAATAAATAGAAGAATTTGTCAATTTATTTAGAATGGTACAGAAGGTGTGTCTTTGTGCTTTATCAAGTTTATATAAACTAAATAGAGGAAATACTGTATTTGATTGCATCTTCATGTTTGCCATGAATACAGTCACATACTTACCAAGAAATAAACTCATCCTTATTTACCTAAATATTTATAAATTTACAACAATAATATATTTCTCCTGTTAAGCTATGTGCTAAAATTTTCAATTATGAAAGAGATACTGTCATTAATATTATTTACCAAAATAGCCATGATAACATGTATATACCTAAATGGCAAGAATTATTTCAGACTTCTTTTTGAATTGTTAATTTATCCTCCTACAGGGAAAAAATGTGCCACTATTTTAACCAGTGTTACTCAAAGGGTGAGCTGGGGACCATTACTCATGGCTCCTCCAGTGTTTGTTTTGATACAGAAACCAAGCCAGCATTAAAAATGTCTATAGTAAGGTGACATAGTAGTTTTTAATAGTTGAGTATAATAATAAATATTTTGGTTTGCCTTCATGTATGTTACATATTATTTTTCTAGCAATTTATTTTCATTATATGAGCCCTGATTGAGGGGGAGAAATAGAGAGAACTGGCCTTCCAGTACAGAGAATTTAAAGGGCACTGGTTTATCTGATTCATGATTCAAAAAGTTAAAGGTTATAAGGAAAATATGATAATTTAAAAAGTATTATAAGTTTTAGTGAAAAATTGTAATATTTGAGTAAATGTCATGTCCATAATGATTTTTGACATATGAAATGCAAAAACTGACATTCCATTTGAATAATAAAAAACATTTTATCAAGATAGTCTTCAGAACTAAAATGGATTTTTTTTTCTGTTTATAGAAACAGCTTTTCAGACTTTATCATTTATTGATTGAAAATAAAGAACTTTACATTAAAATTGTTCATTTAAGGGGGATGCATATATTAAGCAAATAGATATTTTTGTGTTAATTATTTAAACTATTTCTTATTTACATATTGCTCATATTCCTGTTGTTGTTGTTGTTGTTAGGTGCCATCCAGACTTCTCCATCTCATGTTGTTTGTTGTTATGTGCCATCAAGTCAGACCCAACTCATAGCGACCCTTTCTTGGGTTTCCGAGGCAGTATCACTATGGAAGTAGAGTGCCCCATCTTCCTTCCGAGGAGTGGCTGGTGGGTTTGAACCACCAGCCTTCTGGTTATCAGTCAAGTGCCTTAGTCACTATGCTACCAGAGCTCCATCTCATAGTGACCTTACATATAACAGAAGGAAACACTGGCCAGTCCTGACCATCATCACAATCCTTGCTATGTTTGAGCCTATCATTGCAACCACTATGTCAGCCCATCTGTGTCAGTCCACCCTTGAGGGTCTTCCTCTTTTTCACTGACCCTCACTTTACAAAGCATGATATCCTTCTCCAGGGAATGGTCCCTCTTGATAGCATGACCAAACCTTAGATCATATTAATTTCTCTCCTCTACAACTTGCATCTTCACTTCTCTCTCTGTGGTTTCTTCCCTTAGGTTTTCCCTGCCTTATATACAATCCCTTTGTCTGCAATCCATAAGCCATTCAATAGTTTGTTCCCTACTTCTGAAGATATTTGGTTAACTTTTGTGATTTCTAGGTCATTCTACCAACACTAACTTAATCAATCTCCAAAGTGCATAGAGAAGAGCAAAAACAAAGAATCATTAAATAACTTTTTACATGATTTACATAAATATCTAATTCATGCATAAGAGGAAAAAAAAAAGATACAAAGATGTAAACTAAAATTTCTCTGTTTTTGTCACTGTGGCCATTCCCTGGAAGAAACTGTTGTCAACTACTTGTGTGAAGAAATCAAGGCATCAAACTGGTTTGAACAAGTTCAGTTATGGCTGACATAGCAAAATCAGATCAGACCCAAATTTGTAAAATGTGGGTGTACTGGAACAATAACTAGAATGAGAAAAGTTATGGATTGAAACCCTGGAATGGGAAACATATAAAGAGCACTGTGAGCCCATTCAGGAACTTGATGCAGGAGATTAGATTATTACCAGGACTGTGAAGAATGACACACATTCAAAGTGACATTGTTGGCCACTATCTTTGAGCCAGGAACCATTGTTTCTGACTTTACCTATTAAGAGATTTGGTTGATATGCAACATGCATGCTACCCTTGTTTTCTAAAAAGCAGATTAAGTTTCTAGCAGGGCATCAGAATGTCATTTTTCTCATTCAGATTATTGTTCTGGAACATCCACATTTTATAAATTCTAGTCTGTTCTGATTTTATTTCACTGGCCATGACTGAACCAGGAAGAACTGATTTGAAGTCTTGGAAAAAATATAAATCTTCTCCCACAAAAATACATACACACCTGAAAAAAAAATGTTTTATAAAGTCAGAATTTATTGTCTCAGAGAAACATTTTAAAGAACATTATTCCTTCAAATAAGGAATTCAATACTGTTTACAATACCTACCAAAAAAAATTAAATACTTGGGGATAAATTTTACCAGGGACACAAAAGACCTTTACAAAGAAAACTATAAAAAACTACTTCAAGAAACCATAAGAGAACTACATAAATGGAAAAACATCCCATGCTCGTGGATAGGAAGATTGAACATTGTGAAAATATTAATTCTACCCAAAGCAATCCATACATTCAATGCAACCCCAATCCAGATCCCATCAACATTCTTTAGAGATATGGAAAAACCAATCACTAACTTTATATGGAAAGGAAAGAGACCTCGGATAAGCAAAGCACTACTGAAGAAGAAAAACAAAGTAGGAGGTCTCACACTGCTGAATCTCAAAACCTACTATACAGCCACAGCAGTCAAAACTGTCTGGTATTTGTTGAATGACAGATACATAGACCAATGGAATAGAATTGAGAACCCAGAAATAAATCCATCGACCTATGGTCAGCTGATTTTTGACAAAGGGCCAAAATCCATTAAATGGGGAAGAGAATGTTTGTTTAATAAATGGTGCTGGCAAAACTGGAGATCCATTTGCAGAAAAATGAAACAAGATTTGTACCTCACACCATTCACAAAAACAAACTCCAAATGGATCAAAGACTTAAATATGAAACCCAAAACGATAGTGTTCCTCAAGGAAAAACTAGGGGCAAATTTAAGGTCCCTAATATATGGCATAAATAGACTATCAAGCATAACTCAAAATGCACAAACAGCAGAAGAGAAACCAGATGATTGGGGCCTTCTAAAGATTAAATTTTTGTGTGCTTCCAAAGACTTCTCCAAAAGAGTCAAAAGAGAACCTACAGATTGGGAAAAAATATTTGGTAATGACATATCCGACAAGGGACTTATCTCTAGAATTTATAGAAAACTCCAACACCTCAATAACAAAAAGACATACAATCCAATTAAAAAATGGGCAGAAGACATGAATAGACACTTCAGCAAGGACGATATTCAAGTGGCCAACAAACATATGAAGAAATGCTCACAATCATTAGCTATTAGAGAGATGCAAATCAAAACAACAGTGAGATACCATCTTGCTCCAGCACTAGTAGCAAAGTTCAACAAGACAGAAAATAACAAATGCTGGCGAGGATGTGGAGAGATTGGGACTCTGATACCCTGCTGGTGGGACTGTAAAATGGTACAACCATTGTGGAAAGCAGTATGCGATTCCTTCAAAACTTGGAACTAGGAATACCATTTGACCCAGCTATTCCATTACTAGGTATATATCCTAAAGAAGTGAGAGCCATTACAAGAATGGACATATGCACACCCATGTTCATCACAGCACTATTTACAATAGCCAAAAATGGAAACAACCTAGGTGTCCATCAACTGAGGAATAGATATCCAAACTCTGGTATATACACACAATGGAATAGTATGCAATGCTAAAGAATAATGTAGAATCTGCAAAACACCGCATAACATGGATGAACTTGGAGAACATTATGCTGAGTGAAATAAGTCAATCACAAAAGGACAAATATTGTATTGGTCCGTTATTGTAATAGTCAAGGAAATGCTTATCTATAGAAGGTCATTTTCTTTGTTGGTCACCAGGGGTGGAAGGGGAGGGGAGGGAATACTGTTAAATAGATAGAGATAAGTTTTGATTTGGGTGAAGAAAAAGGCAATGTACCAAATGTGAGTGATCAATATAGTGGCATTGAGGAAAAGAAAGACATAGAGAGCTACGTGGGAAGTACAGACAACAAAGATGAACCCTTTTGCACATATAGTACGGCGTGCTCAGTGGAGGCAAACACAGGTATATGGGTGGATAGATGGATGGACAGGCTGAAATATTAGGTAACTATATGAAGTGGAGAGTGCACCCAAGAACATGTATAAGGTTGGCAGACAGTGCTCCAATAACTTTATGTGTATGATCTGAATTCCCAGGTGTATAATGGGGCTGACAAGGGGCAAGGTTGTGGGCACTGCTTGGTCACAGCCAGCTACCCAGAGGGACCGAGTAGTTGAACCTGTGATTTCGGGACCATAGTCCCGGAGGACATCAAGCTCAATTGGCATAACATACTACACAAAGTATTGTTCCACCTTCTACTGTGGCTAGTAGCGACTGAGATCTTAAAAGCTTGCAAGCAGCCATCTAGATGAAATAATGGGTCTCTCCTCATCCAGGGCCAAGAAGAATGAAGAAAACCAAAAATTTATGAAAACAATCAGTCCTAGTGACTGGTACACCATCCGATCTGCAGCCTATATGACTATGAGACCAAAAGAAATAGACAGTGCTCAGCTACTACTGTCAACCACTTAGAAGAGAATCTTTGTAGGAGATCCTGGATAGACAGGGGGAGCAATGTGGAACAAAACTCAAAATCATTTGAAAAAAAAATAATAAAAAGCAGGGAACAGGTTTGCTGGCCCAATGGAGCCTGGCGGAACCACTGAGACTATGGCCTCTAGCTGCCCTTCAGATCTGGAATTGAACACACAGTAGACAGGAATACTAGTTGAGCATTTATCTGAGGTAGATACGCTCCTTGGAGAGAACAAGCAAGAGAGAAAGAAGGGCTGCTCAGGCACAGAGAGACAGCTCAGGGGGTAGGAGTGCATGGAGGGATGGTCACAGGGAAGCGGTACCTATTGGTAGGAAGTGGGAGAGGAGATGTTGCATTCTGCTAAGTTGTCATCAATGTCATGAGACAAAGTGTATGTGATCTGCTGTATGGAAAGTGTATTTGCTCTGTAAATGTTCACCCAAATCACAATAAAAAATATATATAAAAAAATAAATAAATAACATTATTCCTTCAGTAAATAATGCCACATATTTGCACTTACTTTTTGTAAGGTATTTTGCTTAATACTCATGCTTTGTTATCTCTGTCCCATAACTCAGGACTATAATTATTCCTGTTGAGCTTTATAGATTGAGTAGTTCACTTTTACGCAGATCCCGAATTTGACCCTTAGCTGGTTAGTTTCTGGAGCCTTTGGGTGGTGCAAACAATTAACTCACTCACTGCTAACCAAAGGGATAGAGGTGCAAGTCCACCCAAAGGTGCCTCAGTAGAAATAACTGGTGATCTGTGTCCAAAAAGTCATACATGAAAACACTGTGGAGCACGTGGGGTCATCATGAGTCAGAATTGACTTAATGGTAATGGGTACTGGTAGTTAGTTCCTGGAGTCTGGACAGATGTTTTGGCTACCTTTTGATAAAGCATTCCTGAAAAACCTAACATTCTACGAAAAACTCACTGCCATCGAGTCATTTCCAATTCATAGCAACCCCCATTGGGTTTTTGAGACTGTCAATCTTTATGGAAGTAGATCTCCCTGTCTTCCTTCAATGGAACGGCTGGTGGATGTGAACAGCCAGCCTTCTGGTTAGCAGTCAAATGCCTTAAGCACTACACCACCAAAGCTTCCAACAAAAGGGTGTACTAAAATTTATAGGACTTATGGAGACAATGAATTTGGGACCCGTCACTCTAAGTCTATGTAACTAGATTATGAAGACAAGAATATTTTAAATAAAATGCATAGCACAGCTAAAAAAAGAAGTGAAAAATTCTCAATAACAAAAGTAATACTAGGGTAAATATAAGAATTAACTTTAAAAAATGGTGAAGTTAATTGGTGGGAGGGGGTAAGATTAAGGAGACAAGAGTGGAATGCACAAAGATAAGGGAAGCATACAGTAAGAATGTATAAGGCAGAATAATTGGCCAAACTGAGCCAAGAGGAAAAAGCAGGCATAATATGTTACTGAATTCTGAGACCTGCTTACTTTCAATTTTGTTAGTGGATTTTGTGCTGCTACTTGGTAGAACAAACCTTTGACCTCTTGGGAAATACTAAGTATAAACCTTTGAACTCCAGTGGAATTTTCTGTGATGAAGAGAACACTCTATACCTGTCACTGTCTTTCATGGCAGCCACATGTGGCCAATGAACACTTCAAATGTGGTGACTGAGAGTTTTAATTTTTTGAAAGTATTTACATTTAAATGGCTACATCTGGCTAGTGGTTACCAAGTTGAACACTGAGGTATAAACCAACTGATTTCCATATTTATCATTTCCCTATTCCCAGTGCATATAGGCATATAAGCTAATTCACATTGCAGAAAAAGGTGTCGCAGCAGACATGTATGCTGTGTTCCTGTCCTGAAATAAAATTACAACTATTGTGTATATATATGCTGTTAACATGTATTAACTTCTATAATAATACTAGTGTTTTAATTGGTTAGAATAATTTTAAATAGAAGCCTGCTCATCAATCACTGAGCACAGCTTAGCCTCTGAGCCTGTGCAAACTTTCTGTATCATTGATATGTAAATCTTATCTTCAGTAAGTAAGCTCTTTCAGAACTGTGATCCAGTTCGTGTGTCCTTGTTTACTTGTAAATATAATCTTAACTGGACAAGCACACTTCGCATTTTAATTTGCTGTGTGAATTTAGTGTTTAGAAATGACTGCACTATTTAAGGTTAATACTTTTTATTCGAAAAAATAATTATTATGAGTTGCAAAATGTTTAGAAAATCAGTATTTAAAAATAGAATTTACTAACAAAGTATTTAACTACAATAAATATACAGGTATATTTGAGATAAATTCTTATTTCAAGATATATGTGAACATAGTACAACTTTATATAAAATAGTTAAAAAAAGGGGTGATAATTCTTCAAAATTAAAGACTTGGAGTACATTTAACACTTAAGGCTACATCTTCCAGTGGTACAAAGAGAAAAAGAATTATGAAACCTGGAAAATTTATTCCATGCGGTGATTAATATGATGTCAATCTAAGGTCTGGAATTAATTAGAGTTAATTTAAATAAAAAACTATTGGGAAGACAAAAGTTAGTTAGGCTGTGTTGTTTAAATTTTGTGTTTTCTTTATGTAATAGTCCAGATATAAATTTTACCTCACATTTCATATTTACCAGAACTTAAAAATACTTAGACACTTCTGTGTTTTCTTAATAAAATGGAAAAATAAGCATAATATATTATGGTAAATTAAGGAGGATGCACAGTGCAGCAGGAGCTCTGTTAGCATAGTGCCTAAGGCACTTGACTGCTAATCAGAAGGCTGGCGGTTCAAACCCACCAGCCACTGCTCTGAAGGAAGATGGGGCAATTTACTTCCATAATGATACTGCTTCGGAAGCCCAAGGAGTAGTCGCTATGAGTCGGGTCCGACTCCACGGCACATAACAACAACAACAACACAGTGCAACATAGCATAACTGAAGAAAAAGAAATAAAAGTAAATTTTAACATTTTAAATTTTTAAGTAACAGTAACTGTAATTGGGTATTCAATGATAGTAATTACATGATAAAGAAATAATAAATCTTATGAGTAGAAAATTATTGCTGTCCTCTTTCTAAAAAAGTATTGATAATAGAAGACATGTAGACAGACCATAAAGAATCATGACATGCAGTCAAACATTTTCCTTATACGTGAATGATGTAAATCTAAAGAAAATGGAGTTTTTTACTATTTGGCTGTAACAATTCAATTTTTTAGATGTCTTAACATTCTTAACCTTTGTCATCTCAATGAATTATTTGATGTTTGAGTAGGTATTCTGGAAAGTTAGGACACCCTTAGTTGCATAGAATTGGATGTGGCCATCCAATTCTTCCTAACAAGGTGATTATTTGTCTCCTAAAAATGTGAAAGATTATGATGGAAATGCTATTTCTTTTATAAACAATTACAGATCCTAAAGTTTTAAGGCTTCAAAAAAATTTGTATCATATTTATATATTTAATAACTGTAATTTGTGAAAAAATAATGACTTTTTTTAACTGTTTGGCTTGATACAACATGCATAATTTTGCCATGAATCAAACCTTAATAACTCTGTACATGGTAAAACATAATGTATTTGTATCCCTGAATACACCCACAACTGAAAAGCCGATAATATCCTTGTTCTATAAGACTGTTCCTGTCATGTGTTGTTGAGTTGATTATGACTCATAGCGACCCAACAAGATAGGGTAGAACTACCCTAAGATTTACAGGAGCAGATTACTCGATCTATTCTGCTGAGAAGCAGGACATGCTGGTGGATTTGAACCACTGACCCATTGGTTAACAACCTTGGACTTAACCATTGTGCTACTAAGGTTCCTTTCCATAACTCTAATAGGTAGGAATTGCTGATCATCTCAGAAATGATAGACAGAGAACTCATTGTTCTATAATACTTTCTCCAATGACACTGTCTAGGTCTGGAGCTTTCTTTTTTGTTATGAATTTTTTATGACCTCTTCAATTTCTTCTTTTGTTATCAATTGGTTCAAATTTTCTACCTCTTTTATGTTAGTTTAGTTAAGTACTGTGTTTCTAGAAATTTGTCCTTTTCTCCTAGGTTTCAAAATTTGTCAGAGTACAAGTTTTAATGATCTGTTGTGATACTTTTTATTTCAGTTGGTTCTGCTGTAATGTCACTCATTTTATTTCTTTCGCAACTTCTATCTTGTTATTTTTTTTTCCTTTGTCAATTTGGCCAATGGTTTGTCAGTTTTATTTACCATTTATGTTTACATTTTTTGTTTTAAAGTTGTCATCATTTATAGATTGAGAACTCTGGTTGCCTGTTTTTAGTTTTGCAGCTTTATTTTAAGAGTTCTTTATCTGGGTCGCTATCTAAGTGATGCTATCATGTGTCTTGAAGTCAGATTGTTGTCTGGTGTTGATTCTCCCTCCAAAGGACTCTAATGAATCTTGTGAGGTTAGTCTGGTGTGGATAAATTCCCTTAATTTCTGTTTACCTGGGAATGTACTAGTTTTGCCATCATATTTGAAAGAAAATTTTGCTAGATTATGATTCTCGGTTGACAGTTTTTTTTCTTTCTTTCTTTCTTTCAGGGTTATATATATATATATATGTCATCCCACTGCCTTTTTCTCACCATGGTTCTGCTGAGAAATCAGTGCTTAGTCTTATTGATGCTGCTTTGTAGGTGATAGTTCATTTTTCATGAGCTACTCTCAGAATTTTTTTTGCCTCTGTTTTGGAAAGTTTGATGATGGCATGCCTTGGTGACTTTGTTTTGAGATCTATCCTGTATGAGTTCACTGAGCTTTTTGGATGGAAAACTCATCTGTCATGATATTAGGAATGTCAATACATCTTAAAAAATCCTCTCTGTATCTGCCCTCCCCCACATCCTCCTCTTCCAGAATTCGAATTAAACATAAATTCTTCCTCTTGCCAGTGTCCCACATAACTCTTAGGCTTTCTTCATTTTCTTCTATCTGATTGTTTTTGAAACAAATTAGTGTCAATAGATTTGTCTTCTGTTTTCCTGATCATGTGTTCTATTGATTCTATTCTATTTCTGTGTCCTTCCATTGACTTATCTATTTCTGACATATTATTGTTAATCTGGATTTCTTGTTGCTGCTTTCATGTGATTTCTACTTGTATGTTTGTTTTGCCATTTTGTTCTTGTGTTGTTTTCCAGAAATAATCCACAATTCTGTCTATGTTCTGTGTTTTCCTTTATCTCTTTGAGATTCTATACAAGTCTTTTGAATTCTTTCAGTTAGTTCTATTATCATTTCTTCCTCAGAAAGGTTTTCTGCCCCTATATTTTTCTCATTTGTTACCAAAACCAAACCAAACTCACTGCAGTCAAGTCGGATCTGACTCATAGTGACACCTCTTGAGTTTCTGAGGTGGTGTCACTACAGAAGTAGGTTGCCCAACCTTTCTTATGAGGAGTGGCTGGTGAATTTGAACTGCCAGCCTTCTGGTTAGCAGTCAAATGCCTTAGTGCCGTCTTACCCTGTTTCTTCATATGATTAGTTACTGTCTGCTGTCTCCAAGGCATTAATTTAAATGAAAATGGGAGAGTAGATTTTTTCCTGGTATTGGGTGATAAGTGTTGGGTAATCAGGATCCATCCACAGCCCCTAATGGACCATAGAATCCTTCTATGTTGGTGCTAACAGTTCATCCTTGGGAAGTTTTAAGGTAGGATGTCTCCATAGCTGCTATGTGGAAGTGTTTCCCAAAGGATAAGATAGGCCCTCTGTATACACATGAATTTGCTTCTCAGTAGATAGTAGGGGATCAAGGGATTCTAATGCATGTGTAGTCAGGCAGCTAGAAATATCTGGTGTGAGATGTGTGATGTTGTGGTACACTGGACATATGTTTAAGAACTCCACTTATCATTAGACAGAGGTGCACATGGCACCTATTGGAATGTGATGGGCATTGATTAGAAGGTGATGTGTCTGGCAGGCCGATTACTGGGCTTGGATTCAGGACTCATTCTTCCCAGTCACTGGGTTATGGGCACCGTAGGTATGCTTTGCCAGTTGACAGGTAGTCAGGATGAGGTTTACTGGTCTCTGGAGAAGTAGCACAGGAATTTACAACACTGGTTTCTAGGCACAGTGGAGTGGGGAAATGGGGCTTCACGACCAGTCATCTGTTAAAACAACCAAAACCAAACTCACTGCCATTGAGTCAGATCTGACTCATAGTGATGCCTCCTTGGGTTTCCGGGGCAGTATCACTAGGGAAATAAATTGCCCAGTCTTCCTTTCAAGGAGTGGCTTGTGGGTTTGAACTGCTGGCCTTCTGGTTAGCAGTCAAATGCTTTAGGCACTATGCTCCCAGAGCACCAGTCATCAGTTAAGTGGTATGGAAATATTTACCAAAAGTCATAGGAGCAGTGGAACAGTGGGTGAGGTTGAATGCGGTAGGGGTACAACTCCAGTCACCCACTGGTGGCATGGCAGTGTTTCACAGTTTGATGAGTGAGCAGGGACATGCACACTGCCAGTAGTTGGTCCAGAGGTAAAGGAGCATGTTCCACTGGTTGTCAGGGTAATGGGGTGGTTGCAAGTAGGAGTCATAATTGATGGGGTGATGGCATGTGTGTGACATGTGATCTGTGGGGTTGCAAAACACCTTCCTGTGAAGAAGTGGTACAGTAGCAGACTGGAGTGGATGCTCCCAATCACTGGGATAGCAGGAGTGGGACATGTGACATGCAATCCATTGGTGCACCTGCTTCCAGGGTAGCAGGGTGGTGGTGGGCTTCAGTGTGTGCCATCAGTTGTTAGGGTGGTTTGGAGGAAGAAGAGTGACACATGATCTGTGAGAGTGTGCACCACTGACTGCCAGAGGAACATAGTTGTAGAGGGAAACAGAGGAGGTGGGCTGTGCATGTGTGTACCACTAGCCGTCTGTCTAGTGGTACAAACCACTGAGTGGAGGAGGGGCTGTAGGCACCACTGGTTGCCTACTGGACAGGCATGTGGGAGCCATACCCCTCATCACTGGGAGGGTGAGGCTTGGGGGAGAGTGTACTTCTCCAGTTGCTGGTCACTGGCATGGGTGCCAGAGCACTCCTTGTTGAGTGCACATAGTGATCAGGGCCTTTCCTGACCCAGTGCAGGGGTGGGGATGCTTCCAGAGTCCAGTATCTCCAGTGGCCACTCCGTAGACCTTCACCTCTTTGAACACTTAAAATCCAAGACTCACTACTGAGGAGACTTTCTAGCCCTATTTTTTGGCTCCCTCCCTAGTCTGTGGTTACTTGGCTCCCTGGAGCCAGCTTTACTGCATTTTCCTTCCTTACATTTGATTCCTGTTTTCCTCATCTTGCTTCACTTGGAATTTGTATATACTGTATTTCCATCTCCTATTGGGGATTCTGTGGAGTTGCCTTTCTGTGCTCCTCACCCAGAAATGTTGCTTGCATTGTCTCAAGATGGTCTCGCTGTGCCTTGTTGGCTGGCAGGATACCTACCATCCACGTGTCTCCTTGTATGCTGCTTTCATCCAGCTTCTCCTTCCATTTGATGTTTGATCTACTACTTGATCCTTCCATTCATTGCTTAGGGTTCCAAGACTGTCATTTTTATCTGCTTCATTTGGGTTCTCGTGTCTTTGCTATAAGAGGATGATGGTATGGTATGTCTAAACTGCCATTTTGCTCTGCCTCTCCCTCTATAGCACTTTTCTTGAAGATTATGGTAAATGCTAATTTAAAAAAAAATTCCAAATCTCTCTCTGATTTTTCACAGAAGAATAAAATGCACATATAATACATATTTAAAGTTTCTATATTAGCTAATGTTTTATTTCTCTCAAATGATGAAAATGGCCACTCATTTCAAATATTTTAGCAGTAACTTTCATGCAATCAAATCAAACAATTTCTGTAAACCATGGTCTGGAAAAATTGAATTTTTACATAAGTGTCTAGGAGCACATTATTAATGTAAGATTTTTCAGTTCTTTTACTTCATTGAATTTTCAAATATGTTCACTTCATTAATCTAAATATTACTACCTTAGTAAACGTTGTTGTTCTTAGGTGCCGCTGGTTGTGTCTAACTCATAGAACTCTGTGTACAACAGAATGAAACACTGCCCAGTCCTACACTATCCCTACAATTGTTGCTATGTTTGACCTATTGTTGGTAGCTACTGTATCAATCTATCTTGTTGAGGGTCTTCTTTTTCTTTTTTACTGGCCCTCTCTTATGCCAAGTGTGATGTCTTTCTCCAGGGACTGGTCCCTCTTGATAACATGTCCAAAATACGTGAGATGAAGTCTCACCATCCTCACTTCTAAGGAGCATTCTAGCTGTACATCTTCTAAGACAGAGATACAAGACAGTAAACCTCACTGAACTGTAAATCATTTTTAATATACTACCACTATATTTATATCATGTTGTATTAAAATGCATCTTGCTAAATTTTACAGTAACTCTATCTTTAGCAATTCCAGGTAAGGTAAAAATATTTTTCTTGTATTTCTTCCTAATGATATGGTTGACTGTAAAGGAACAGTAATTGCTATTACCTTGGAGTAAATAGGCTTTGAGATTCATTAACCACCTTAGTTTTGCTTCAGCTATTAATCTGAGAAGGCATTTATTACTTTGTATATTACAAAGCAATAGAGAATATCTGTTAATTAATTCCACTGGGAGATTTTGGTGCCACTATAAACAACATTTAGAAAATAAATTAATCTTATAGGAAAATAGAAAGTAGAATATATATATATATATATATATATATATATACTCATATATGTATATATATGATATGCACAAAGAAAAATATTACTGCAAATAATGATTATTTTCATATTCATAGAAGAGACAGTTATAACTCAGGAATTCTTTGTAGGAATGAAACTAACATTATCTAGGATGTGATGGAATGAGAGTCAGCATACCATGGTGGTTAACTGTGTAAAATCTGGGGACATCTGGGCTCAGATACTTTATTGATTACTAAGTATGAGCTCTCATGCAAGTTACTTCTTTTCTGAAAACCTGTATGGGTATTTAAAGATTAATAGATATTGTACATTAAATGCTCAGTGTGTAGTACATAATACTATATAAAATCTTGTTTGTTATTATTAGATACAGAAGTCCAAGAGATAGAAATGTGTTTTTCCCAATCGTGTCATGACACAGATGGAAAAACTAAAACTAAAGTGAGAAAAGCATACCACTTATTTTGTTTCAGTATCCATGTGCTTTCATGTAGGTTACCTCAAGAACAGCTAGAGGGAAATGTCTTTGCCCTTTGGATTCTTGTGTGGTCCAACCTCCTAGTCTACCAGTCTCATTTTTTGAACACAAAATAGAAAATTTGCTGTGTATTATACACAACTTTAGTATTTAGTTTTGTATAATTTTGATTTGTTAAATATTCATTTTTTTGTGTTTAGGCATTGTTTGATTATTTTTAATATTTTAAGGTAAATGGATACTGTTCATGTGATGTTGTGGAAATCAGGTGTGGACCGATTAATCATTAGTGCACTGGTTACATTAACTCCAGTCCTCTTCCCACCACTTGAAGTTTTTGAGAGACATTTGAGATTATTTTCTGAAATAGTGCACTGTGAAATATAAATGATATATAGAAGGAATGAATTATTTTATGATTATGCTTAAAATATTAAAGAAAATAAAGTCTATTTAAAGTATAACTATGTTGAAATTTATTGATATGAGTCAATAAAATCCCAATTATTTATTGAACAAAGGAGCCCTGATAGTACAGTGGTTAAGCACTTGGCTGCTAACTGAATGGTTGGTGGTTTAAACCTACTAGCCACTCCACAGGAGAAAGATGTGGTAGTCTTTTTTTGTGAAGATTACAACCTTGGAAACCCTATGTTGTTGTTGTTGTTAAGTGCCGTCAAGTTGTTTCCGACTCATAGCGGCCCCATGCACAGCAGAATGAAACACTGCCCAATCCCGCGCCAGCCCCACAATCCCTGCTATACTTGAGCCCATCATCGCAGCCACCATATCAATCCATCTCCTTGAAGGCCTCCCCCTCTTTCGTCAACCCTCCACCCTACCAAGCATGACATCCTTCTCCAGGGAATGGTCCCTTCTTACAACATGACCAAAATAGGTGAGACAAAGTCTGGCCATTCTTGCTTCCAAGGAGCATTCTGGCTGCACTTCCTCCAGGACAGATCTGTTAGTTCTTTTAGCAATCCATGGTACTTTCAGCATTCTTCGCCAGCACCACAACTCAAAAGCATCAACTCTTCTTCGGTCTTCCTTATTCATTGTCCAGCTCTCACATGCATACCAGGCGATTGGAAATATCATGGCTTGTGTCAGGCGCACCTTAGTCCTCAATGAGATATCCTTGCTCCTCAGCACTTGAAACAGTTCCTTCGCAGTTGACTTTCCCAATGCTACACGTCGTCTAATGTCCTGACTGCTGCTTCCATTGGCATCGATTGTAGAACCAAGCAATGTGAATTCCTTGACAACCTCAATCTTCTCTCCATTGATTGTGATGCTGCTCATTGGTCCAGTTGTGAGGATTTTTGTTTTCTTTACGTTGAGATGTAATCCATACTGCAGACTGTATTCTTCAACCTTCATCAGTAGGTGCCTTAAGTCATCCTCACTTTCAGCAAGCAAAGTTGTATCATTTGCATATCTCAGGTTGTTAATGATTCTTCCTCCAATCCTGATACCACGTTTTTCTTCATATAGTCCAGCTTCTCGGATTATTTGCTCAGCATATAGATTGAATAAGTGTGGAGAAAGAATACAACCCTGACGCACTCCCTTCTTGATTTTAAACCACGTAGCGTCCCTTTGTTCTGTTCAAACGACAGTCTCCAGAAACCCTATGGGGCAATTCTATCCTGTCCTCTAGGGTTGCTGTAGGTCAGAATCAATTCCATGGCAACGTGTTTGGGTTGTTTGTTTATTTATTAATTGAATCTTTGCCACATTTAGTCCTCTAAGTTATATCAATGCTGTATTCATACACTATTTAATAAAGTTGGCTTTTATCATTTATTCAACAACACATACTTAACAACTTTTGTGTCTTACCTGGGGATAGAGATTCAAAGAAGATATAGCTTCGACCCTGAATTATAGTGCAGAATAATTTGTGTTATAATTTAAGTAAGCACAGGGAGGCAAGGAAGTCTAGAGTTGGATCTATCTTATCAATTAGAAGACTCTAGGAGAGTATTCTAAAAATAATGATGCTTTCATCAGGGTAGACAGTGGTCATAACAGTGTACTGTATCTCACCTTGTGCAGTAAGGAAAGAAGAGCACATATCTGCATGTATCATTGAAATTAATGAATCACATTATTTTATACGGTCAGTAAAATTGTATTGAAAGCATTTCTAAATTCCTTTGGCCAATAGTAATCTGGTTCTTGTGCAAAAGAAATCTTTACGAGTTCATTTATCACTGAGAACTAACCCAGACTTCTGATGTAACAAATGGGTAGAGTGATAGAGGAAAGAATGCCAAAACTTTGGTTGTGAGGTGAGGGAGGTGTGATTGGCTTTGAGACACATATCCTGTTCAAATGAATCATTAGAAAGGGAGTCTTTTAGGAACATGCAAAAGAAGCCATTATTATAGCATCATTGCTAGCCACATCCTCCTTGGAATTTCTCGATTAAGATAATAGTGTGTCTTCAAACTTGAAGTGGAAATTTGGGGAACGGGTGAGAGGAAGGCACTGGCTTGTGTTTTCCCTCTCTCTCTCCACTTCTACTTCCCTTCCTCTTTCCTTCCTTCTCTACTTCACTTATTCCTCATACTCTTCCTTTCTCTTTTTATTTAAATGTCTAGCATTGAATACTGAATACTCCTTGGCTTGTGGGATTATGTTGAAAGGCTATTAATAAGCTCCTTTCTCTCTAACTTTTCTATCTTGGAGTAGACCACCAGAATGAAAGAAAAGTCAGGTAAAGGGCTGGCATCTTCAGTAGCACTCAGAAATGACAGGATAAGGAGAGTGTTAAGAGTTTAAAATATTTACTGTAGAAAATGGGAAAGGGAGATGAGAAAGTACATATGGAAAGAATTCAAGAAAACAAGACATTTTTCACACCGACATGGATTGTTCATTGCCTTAATCAGTATGATGGAGAAGTTTTCTATAGTAGCTCTCAGACCAGAGTATGTGTTTGGTTGACAGGAAGTTTATGGTTCTAGGTTGTGATTATGGAACCCTCTGGTCTGAACTGAAGTGGCTTTAGATGACATAAGAGGCTGGAAACATCTCTGTCCTGCTCAACTTTCCAAGCCTGATGATTGAGTGATACATAATAAATGTTCAACAAATATTTTTGAATGAATAAATGGAGACATTAAAGTAAAGAAGGTGAAAAAACCGTGAAACTGGGGTTTTGTGTGTTGACTTCTTTCAAAATGCAGCGGCAATTGAGATGAATGAGTCAGGTATCTCAGACATTACTTAGGTGTGCTGAATGTTTACATGCAGTACCGTAAAGGAGGTCTGGTGGTGTAGTGCCTAAGGCATTTGACTGCTAACCAGGAGGCTGGTGGTTCAAATCCACCAGCCGCTCTTCAGAAGAAAGGTTGGGCAATCTACGTCCATAGTGATACTGCCTTGGAAACCCAAGGGGGGGGGGTCACTTTGAATCAGATCTCACTCCATGGCAGTGCATTTGGTTTGGTTTACCACGCACAAAAAATCAAACTCACTGCCATGGAGTTGGATCTGACTCATACAACGACCCCTCCTTGGGTTTCTGAGATGGTATCACTGTGGAAGTAGATTGCCCAATCTTCCTTCTGAGGAGTGGCTGGTGGGTTTGAACCACCAGCCTTCTGGTTAGCAGTCAAATGCCTTAGGCACTATACCACCACTGGACATCTTTACTTGAGTGTGTCTAGGCGTTTTAAGCTTAACCCAGTAGGTATAAAACCTCTCAGATTTTTATCTTCTTCAATCCATTCCTTTCTCTAGTACTACTCATGTATATATACACTTAAAAAAAGAGATCTGTGCTTATCTATGGAGCTCTGGTGGGGTGGTGTCTAAGGCATTTGACTGCTAACCAGAAGGCTGGCAATTCAAACCCACCAGCCACTCCTCAGAAAGAAAGCTGGTCAATTTACTTCCATAGAGATACTGCCTCGGAAACCCAAGGAGGGGTTGCTATGAGTGAGGATTGACTCGACAGCACTGAGTTTTGTTTTGTTTTTTTTTTTTTTGGTCTTTCTCTAACCTTCCAACTGCAGTCTACTCTATGGGGCCAAATGGACATGCTCTCTGTGAACCTGTGTTGCCTACCACTTCTAGACCAAATGCCAGAGAAATGCCTTCCCAAGTGCTCCCTCCCCTACTTTCTGCATCTGTACAGCCTTCTTTCCAGGTTAATCTTCATAATGTGGACTGTGTCATTGGTGAGCATGACTTGAGACTCAAGGCCCGGCTAATTGCAGAGGTAGGAAAGTAGACAACACTTGGATATTTAGGTTGATCTGTCCAAATGTATATAAGTGAGGATGGCTGCAGAATAGCGTGCAGTAAAGGCTGGAAAAGAAAGGGGCTAGACTGAGCTCTGGTGGCATAGTGCCTAAGGCATTTGACTGCTAACCAGAAGGCTGGTGGTTCAAACCTACCAGCTACTCCTTGGAAGGAAGACTGGGCAATCTACTTCTGTAGAGATACCACCTTGGAAACTCAAGGAGAGGTCCCTATGAGTTGGAATTGATTCAATGGCAGTAAATTTTTTTGTTTTGTTTTGTTTTGAGACAGGGGCCCAAGGGTAGCTGTCTTCATGCTGTAACACTGCTGCACAGAATTCCAAGAAATTTGAAAATTCAACTTTATACTCATGCTGCCATTTCATTATGAGAGTATATTTGTCAAGGTAGGATGAAAGAATGTTTTGTCTAAGTTTTTTCGTTTAATTTATAGTTTTTTTTTTTTTT
>NW_006921959.1:2582787-2609646 GCF_000298275.1 Orycteropus afer afer
TGAAATTATTAATTGTTTTTTCCATGTCCTTAAAAAAATTTTTTGGAATCTGGATTGGGATTGCATTAAATGTGTAGATTGCTTTAGGTAGTACTGACATTTTCACAACATTCAATCTACTTATCCATGAACAAGGTAGGTTCTTCCATTTATGCAGTGCCCTTGTCTCTTGTAGCAGTGTTTTATAGTTTTTTTTTTGTTTGTTTTTTTTTTTAATTTTAAGTATATGACTTGTAGTTTTTCTTTTGAAATTTGGCCCCAAGCACCATGAGTATAATTGAGGAACCCGCCTTTTTGAAAACTTTCCTATCTTGGTTAATGGTGTTAACTCTCACCTATTTGCTGAAACTGGATAGCTAGAAGTTATCCTTAATTTTTCTCTTTGCCTTGACCCTCCTATGTAGTACCATGCAAGTCTTATAGGTTCTCTTGCAAACATATCTTTAATTTTTCTGCTTTTTTCCCCTCATCTTCATGGCCATATCCATTCTAGGCCAAATCACATCATCTCTAGCCTGAAAAAGACCCACTGCCGTTGACTTGATTCTGACTCATAGCAACCCCCATTTGGTTTCCAAGGCTGTAAATCTTTACAGAAGTAGATTGTCTCAGCTTCCTGCTGCAGAACAGCTTGTGGGTTTGAACCTCTGATCATCTAGTTAGCAGCCAAATGCCTTACCCCCTGTGCCACTACAGCTCCTTGTCTCTAGCCTAGATTTACTGAAATAGCCTCTTAACTAGACTTAACTGCTTTCACATTTGCACTCTTTAATGCATTCTTTCCATAGCCGTTAGAGATGATCTTTCAAAAATGCAAATCAGATTATGCCACAGTTGCCTTAGTCCTTCAGCAGCTTTTCATTACATTTAAAATAAAATCTAAATTCTTTGTCATGGTTTACAAGGCCTTGCTATGATTGGCTTCTCTTTATCTCTCCAACCTTGTCTTGTTCCTTCTTGCACTTTGTGTTTCACCCATGTAGTCCTTCCAACATCCTGAAACAAAGCTTTATTTCTGCCTAAAATGTTGGCATTTTCTAGTTATCAGCATGAAAATTATTCCCTTAGTTCTTTGTATCACTGTTTCTTCCCATCTTTAATGTCTCAGGGAACTCTTGTGGCATAGTGCCTAAAGCATTTGACTGCTGACCAGAAGGTTGGGCCTTCAAACCCACCAGCCACTCCTCGGAAGAAAGACTGGGCAATCTACTTCCATACAGATACGGCCTCGGAATCCCAAGGAGGGGTCTCTATGAGTAGGCATCAACTCAATGGCAGTGAGTTTGGTTTTGAGTTTGACTCAAAGGCCATTTTGGTCTCAAACTTATTGGCTTCTTCCATGTTAGTTTTTCCTTCTCATGTTGTGGTTATGTGACGTCGAGTTGGACCCAAATCATAGCAACCACTCCTTAGATTTCTGAGGCCATATCACCATGGAATTAGATTGCCCAACTTTCCTTCTGAGGAGTGGCTGGTGGATTTGAACCAGCAGCCTTCTGGTTAGCAGTCAAGTGCCTTAGACACTATGCTACTAGAACTCCTTTCCTTCTCATAGTATCCTGTTTATTTTTTTCATAGTTCTTAGCATAATCTGGGATATGTGCTTGTTTACATGATTGCTAACAATTTACTTATCTAGATTCAACACTCCATGAAGTCAGAAACTATGTCTCCCTTTTCCCCATTGTATGTTTATTACTTGTTCCAGTCCTGATACTTGTACCCAGTTAGTATGTTTTTGGAGTAATGAATGACTGAGAAGAAATGAAAGCTAGGTTGGTTAGTGAGTTTTAATAGTAAAGAAACTGATCACTATGTGCATCAGCAATTAAAAATATATAATTTTTGATATTAATGTATAGATAAAGAGCTCTGATGGTGTAATGCCTTTTGATTAAGACATTTAGCTGCTAACCAAAACATTGGTGGTTCAAACCCACCAGCTGCTCCATGGAAGAAAACTGAAACAGTCTGCTTCTGTAAAGATTTACAGGCTTGGAAACCTAATGGAGGTGCTAAGAGTCAGAATCTACTCGATGGCAATGAGTTTAGTTTTTGTTTTTTGGAATGTATAAATACTTAAGCACATTATTGTTTGTTGCCAGCCAGTTGGCTTAGAATTACATGTATGGTCCCGTGCCATTTCATGATTAAATTAAGCTTGACTACATGTTTATTTAAATAAAGCACATGTTGCAGTTCCTCAGTTAGATTTCACTTAGGATTTCACTTAGATTTCATTTAGGTTTTCACAGATTCATTTGTTTATTCAATTTATACCTTAAAGTTTTATTTAGATATTTATTGAGTACTTACATCTTAATCATGCTTCATTCTCTTCTTATTACTCATTCCAAAAAAATCTCTTCAGTCACAACACAAAGTATATGACTAAAAAGAATCATTAATTATCAGTCAACTTAAATTTTTTCATTTTGAGGAAATTATTGTTTAGAAATTTTTTGGAAAATATGATAATGCATATATATATTTGCAGGGACTATTTCAAAAGAAACAATCATGTGTTTATAAAAGCCTTAGAGTGTATGGTTAATGAGTGAAGTCTAGCAAGCAACATAGGTTAACAGGGGTAGCATTTGTATCTCTATCATCTATTTTCAGTTTCCTTAGATGAAGATTTTTTTTTCAGAAAATGTGAACATTTTTATGAAAACCAGTATATTGTATATGCTTGAAAGGAAAAGTTTGAGTTCTAATGTCTATCTAAGAAAAATTTTAAATTATAGAAACTCATTTCAACTGTGGTAAATATTTAGAGAGCTCCATCTATGGAAAGGTTTTTAAGTATGAATCACAGTTTAATAAGTTGATATTAATATGCTGTGGTAGATCTCAGGCAGAGTTCATTATTAATGAAATAATGGAATAGAATGGAGTAGATTAGAAAATAAAATTACAGAAGACAAAACAAAATTGAGTACTTCTCATGTAGTAGGTTGGACACTGTTTCATGAAACATGCTTCAGCTATGTGTTATGCATATTTATGTTGTGAGCTTATACTGGGTCTCAAGAAAATAAAACTTATATCGTGAAAGAGTTCTGATTGAAAACCCCTCTTCTAGGTAATGACATTCTGAAAACTTTCTAAAGACATTGACATTCTAAAAACATTCTAAAGACTCTAAAGTCTTGCTAGCTCAATCACATGAGAAGTTTCATTTAGAAAGAATTTGACATATATTCGTTTACAGTTATAATGTACAAAAATGATACACTCAGTGCTACTGAACAAAAGATATGCAATTCTCTTCCTCTAAAATTACAATTTCTGTTTTTATTTTTTGGCATTTTCATTCATTTGCAAATCATTTTGTTCTATCAGAGTTACCCTATGTGCTGATATTTTCCCAATCAGTTATTCCTCCTGACTCCTGTGAAGGAACTGTGAAGGAACAATACAAAGTTGATAAAATTTAGTTATGTTTATAGTTGTGGCAAGTAGTTACATACCATGAACCAAGTCTTAGAAATGAGCTATATTGTGATAATTTTGAGTTAGGAAACAGTTTTTTCTTCCTTAACTTCTTAAGTTGTTATTATTATCATATATGCCACTTTTGTATTTGTTAAATATTAATCAGAGAATTACTTTGTACTTGCCATTAACAGTTAAATAAAGGACACCTTCCTAGCCCTAAAAGGATATGTACTTAAGAGAAGAATACAGCCTGTTAAAAATAACTCAATTATACAGTGGGATAAGTGCTTCAATAGGCAAATGAAAAGCTATAGGGGAGTGAACTGAAAAGACACCCCTCCATCCTTGAGAATTCAGTGAAAATTTATTTATCCTGGAAAGATCATTTAAGTTGAAACATAAAGGATGAATAGAAGTTAGCACAAAATCATGTGATTGTGGTAGTTAATGTTCCAGTCAGAAGATAGTATAGTATGAGGAAATGAGGGTGGAGGAGGAATATGAAATGTAATGACAAGAGTAAGCCAAGTTGAAGAATTTGAATTCTGTCCTGGGAAGATAGTAGATTTTCAAGTGCATGAGAGAACATGTACAAAATAACCACTATAGGAGAATTTTGACAGCACCTCTCATCCCAGGACACTTTACCATAGATGGTTGCATTAGACTCTTGAGACTAAGGCTAACCCAAGACTCAAAGGGTATCAATGGGCAAAATCCTATTGCTTTTTTGCGGAGTTAAAAATAATAGGGACATCAATATTTATAGCATCTTCAAAACTGCTAAATAGAAGAAGATAATCACATATTTGCCACATTGTGGTGGTAAAGGGCACATCTTTTGACATATTAAATGTAAATGTCTCATCAGACCTGATATATATGCATATACATGTACATTTATATACACATATATATTTATGATTAAATTATGAACGACTACATATATGTTTTATATATATAAATATATTTATATATATGTAGTCATTCACTACACACATACATATATGGGCATAAACACACATTTTATTCACATATAAGAAAATCTAAGCTACTTCCATACTGCCTCCCTTCTTCCCCTCCAGTCTCTCCTATTGAATTTTCCATTCACAAACACTGTTGTTGTTGTTGTTATGTGCTGTCGAGTCAGATCCAACTCATAGCAATCCCTCCTTGGGTTTCCAAGGCAGTATAACTACAGAAATAGATTGCCCCATCTTCCTTCCGAGGAGTGGCTGCTGGGTTTGAACCTTCAGCCTTCTGGTTAGCAGTCAAGACCAATATATGTTTAAACATTATTTTTATTGTGTTTTCATGAAGGATTACATAGCAGTTTAGGTTCCAATCCAACAATTTCTACACAAATTTTTCAGTGACATTGGTTACATTTTTCACAATCTGTAAACCTTCTCATTATCTCCATTCAGGTTGTTTCATTTCCAGTAATCTAGTTTCCCTGCCTCTTTACATTCTTATGTTTGTTTTAAAGTAATTGTTGACCATTTGATGTTAAACATACTTTTTTAAAGGAGCATGGTAATCGCAAGTCATATTCTTTATTTTGTGAACCAATCTGTTATTTAGATAAAATGTGACCACAGGGCTAGTTCCACTTCAAGGTTTAAGGAGCATCTCAGGGCAAGAGTCTTGGGGAGTCTTTCAGTCTCAACCAGTGCAGTAAGTCTGCCCCTCCCCAGGAATTTGAGGTTCTGTTCCACATTTTTCTCCCATTCTATCAGTGTCTATCTACTGTGGTCCTGATCAGAATGGTCAGTAGTGAGAGCTAGGTACCATCTAGTTCTGGTCTCAGGGTAGATGAAGCCATGATTCTCCTGTAGACTATTAGTTCTATAGAGTAGCATTATTGGTTTCCTGCTTTTCCTTTGCTCTGGACAAGTAGGGACCAATAGTTCTATCTTAGATGGCTGTCCACAAGCTTTTAAGACTCCAGGCACTACTTACCAAAGTAGTATGTAGAACATAAACTTTATGAACTATATTATGCCAATTGACTGAGATGTGGTCTTAATTTTTTAAGATGAAGAAGCCAGTCCTGCAAGGTGTTTGCTATGTCTAAGAAGTATCAGTAACTGTGCCCCTTATCTGTTTTATTTGATTATATACATGAATATAGTCATGCACTGCATAAGGTCCGTTCAGTCAACATCCGACTGCTTGTACATGTGTTGTCCCTTAAGGTTATAACAGAGTTCAGAAATCCTGATTCGCAAGTACAATATAGCAAACACAAAACAACTTCCCACACACAACACCTTTTTATCATGTTTCTTAAGTACAAACAAAGCATTTGTGTTGCCAGGCTTATAATGGTGCAATATATATATATAACCTATAATACATATGTATGTATGTGTGTATATATAAGGCACTTGACTGCTAACCAGAAGGCTGGTGGTTCAAGCCCACCAGCCACTCCTCAGAAGGAAGGTTGGGCAATCCTACTTCTGTAGTGATACTGCCTCGGAAACCCAAGGAGGGGTCGCTATGAGTCGAGGCCGACTGTCGCGACGGCAAACAACAACAACAACGATGGAAATGAGAGAGGGACCTAAATCAAATATGGAGAAATTGCTAATGATGTCGTTTGAGGAAGAAGCACAAAAGAAAATCCCTCTCAGCATGTTGATGATGGCTGCTAAGGCATGAAACTTGTTCAAGATGCTAAAAGAAAAGGCAGGACAATGGTACAATATGGTGTTTGTACAAATTACATAGTATTCTATTTTATTGAATGTATTTTTGATGGAGTGACACAGTGCCTGCAACAATGGGGCTCTTATGTAGCAATCATTTTGAAGATGATGCAGGACTGGGTATTGTTTCATTCTGTTGTACATAGGGTTGCTATGAGTCAGAACCAACTCAAAGATGCTTAATGACAACATGTCGTTGGCCTTAAGTGAAGGTGCTGCCTACAAGTCAGAGCATAAACTGGTACATGGTAAACTTTTTAGAGTGAAAGTACAGTACAGTGCATACATAAGCCAGTAACATAGGTATTTGTTATGATCAAGTCATAGGCATTATAGGTTCTATGTGTTCTGTACCATTATATACCTGGCAGCTTAATCAGTTTGTTTTTATACAAGAAACATGAGATACATGTGTTGTATGCAGGAGGCTATTTTGTTTGCCATGTCTTTTTCTCCAATTGAGATTTCTGAACTGTATTGTATTCTTATGGGACTATGAGCGTATATGTGATTGGATGTTTTCTGGATAGATATTATGCACAGTATATATATATATATATATATATATACACACACACACATATACCTATATATACACACATATATCCACATAAACATACCTATACATATGTATGTCTACATATGTACTTCCAGTTTCTTTGGTAGGCACACTGTTCAATAAATAATATAGTCCCTGCCCTTGAAGATAAAATAGAAGTATCTGAGTTGTAACAGATGTGTATAGGAATCATTCTTGGCCTTTCTATGAAACTAGGGTCTCATAGAGCTGATGGAATCTGAACTGAGCATTGAAGATTAAGGAAGATTTGAAATGTAGATGAAAAGGAAAAATGAAAAGCAAGTGCTACATGCACAGAGGGAAAAGGCCTGGTAAATGAGTGCTAAGAGAGAATGCTGACCTCTTTATTCCATAATATTAATATTCCATTTGGTTTCTAGAAACTCAGTAATTCCGTGACCAGTCCACACTAACCCCAAACCCTTTTCTTCACTCTTGCTTGTCATAGTTATTTGAGTACCTTTTCATACAGGTCACTAAATGTTAAGATGATGCAGGTTTAAAATTTGTATAACTAGAGAATTAATATATACTTCAGAGTCAGAAAAGAGAATGAATCTTTTAGAAGAAAGAGAAATTATAAGCACCATGATCCTTGAGGTATTTCCTGTACAACCTTCTTATTTTAGAGATGAGCTTAGAAATTATGTGCTATTCCTATTTTGATGTATTATTTAGGGGCACAGCTGGTACTGGAACCCATGGTTCCCAAACTGCAGATATTTCTTCCATGATAAAGAGATCTCATTACATATTTCTCAAACTTCAGAATTTTAGTATGATATAAATTAAATAGACAATTTAAAAAATATTATTTGTGGTGTAGTAAATTATGTAATTTACTAATTTTTGTAGTAATTACGTAATTTATGGCTTTTCTAGCCATAAGTCTTTGTAAACTCCAAGGTGGAATTTGCTATGAGCAACTGAGTAGCTCCTGACTGTGAAACTTATCCACCTGGGGTATTTCTTTTGGGAGTGGCACAAAGCAGTCCTCTGGGAAGTTCACTGTCTCTCAGGTGTATAGAATTCTGATGTTGGGATTGGTTAGTTTGGTCACTCTGCCAGGCTCAAAAAACAGCCCTCCTAGAA
Source organism: Orycteropus afer afer (assembly GCF_000298275.1). Lineage (NCBI taxonomy): Eukaryota > Metazoa > Chordata > Mammalia > Tubulidentata > Orycteropodidae > Orycteropus > Orycteropus afer. Next base: position 2,590,615 of record NW_006921959.1, read on the forward strand.
GGAATCTCTTACTGCCAGCTGGGAGACATGAGAGACACATGTTACTGGGAGAGAGACCGAGAGACATGTGCTGCTGTGAGAGAGATGCAAGAGACACGCACTGCTGGGAGAGAGACTGAAAGACACACGCTGCTGGAGAGAGACTGGGGGAGACTGTTGGCTGAGAGACAGCAGGCTGAGATAGACTGAGCATGTTCCTGAACTTGAATTGTAGCCTGTTGCTTCCCTAATAAACCCTATAACCTGTGAGTTCTGTGTGGCCACTGCAGCAAATTATCGAACCCAGTAGAGAGGTGGTGGGTGCTGTGGGAGGAATGGTTGGTGTCAGGGTTGATGAAAGGGCTAGAGGGAGGCAGCATGTCTGACCTCGCAGGGATAGGCCTTGGGCTACTGATGGTGGTTCTGTCTTCCTCTTGTGTGGTTAGAGGAGGTAGGAAGATGCAGCCTCCCTGACCCTTTGGCACTATTTATACATAATTTTTGTATGCCACTCCTAGTAATTTTGAAAAATAGATGAGCCATAATAATACATAAGTCAGTTAATTTGTAGTAGACTGAACAAAATTCCAGGAAAGGAGTGGGTCTGTGTTGCATCCTTTCATCATGCTTATTCAGTCTGTATGCTGAGCAAATAATCTGAGAAGCTGGATTATATGAAGAAGAATGTGGCATCAGGATCGGAGGAAGTCTCATTAACTACCTGTGATATGCAGACACATTTTTGCTTGCTGAAAGTGAGGATGAGTTGAAGCACTTACTAGTGAAGATTAAAGACTGCAGTCTGCAGTATGGATTACATCTCAACAAAAAATGAAAATCCTCACAACTGCACCAGTAAGCCACATCACAATAAATGGAGAAAATATTGAAGTTGCCAAAGACTTCATATTACTTGGTTCTACAACCAATACCAATGGAAGCAGCAATCTAGATATCAGACAATGTATTGCACTGGGCAAATCTGTTGCAAAAGACCTGTTTCATGTGCTGAAGAACAAAGATGTCTCTTTGAAGACTAAGGTGTGCCTAACCCAAGGCATGGTATTTTCAATCACCTCATGTGCATGTGAGAGCTGGACAATGAACAAGGAAAACCAAAGAAGAGTTGATGCTTTTGAGTTGTGGTGTTGGCGAAGAACACTGAAAGTACGGTGGACTACCAAAAGAATGAACAAATCTGTCCTGGACGAAGTGCAGCTAGAATGCTCCCTGGGAGCGAGAATGTTCAGACTTTGTCTCACCTACTTTGGTCGTGTTGTCAGAAGGAACCATTCCCTGGAGAAGGATATCATGCTTGCTAAAGTAGAGGTCAATGAAAATGAGGAAGGCCCTCAAAAAGATGGACTGAACAGTGGCTGCAATGATGGGCTCAGGTATAGCAAGGATTGTGAGGCTAGTACAGGACCTGGCAGTGTTTTGTTCAGTTGCACTTAGGGTTGTTATGAGTTGAAGCTGAAGGCACATAACAACAACCAACAAAACTCAAACTAATATGGACAACAGACACAGGGTTTATTGTTAAATTTTGTTGGTGCCAACAGACTACATAATACTATAGAAGTTCTTTCAAATTCCTAAATTCCAAAAATATGTATGCAGTCATTAACAAAAGTATTCTATGGTAGCTAGTACATTAGGGAAAAAATGCATTTTTTTTAACAAGTTAATTAAATATTTTATAAAAGCACAAGATAATTTATACATGAAGTACCATAACATTATTAAATATTGCAAAACTATGAAAATGTGAGACAAATATATTAATTTAATTTGGATAGGGACAACAACATTAAAAATAATAATGAGTATGTGTAGAACTTCCACTTTTGGAAATTTAATTTGTTAGTGAATTTCATGAATTATGTTATGAATTATGTGATCAAAAGAAAATTGTAGTATTTATAAAACATTTGTATACATAATTCAGGATATAAATTATTTTATAATAAGTTGTTCTCTAGTTATTCTCCTGAGAAAAAGTCTTACAAATACTGAAGAAATGGAATTTTTTTTTTTCTAAATTCTGGTATAGTTACCATTATGAACACTACTTAATACTACTTACCACTGTTCAGCATAAAAAAAAAAAAAAATTTATACCAAACACTACACCTCTATTTACATTTTATTTTTGTAAGTCTGTTACTATTATCCTTATTTTACACATGTTGAAGCAGAATTTCAGTCATGCAAAGAGACAGAATTTCAGGCATGCAATCACTAAATAACAGAGGTAATATTCAAGCACAGGGAGCCTTGGTAGCTCAGTGCCTAAGGCACTTGACTGCTAATCAGAAGACTGGAGGTTCAAACCCACCAGCTACTCCTGGGAAGGAAGGCTGGGCAATCTATGTCCATAGTGATACCATCTCAGAAACCCAAGGAGGGGTTGCCATGAGTCAGATCCAACTTGATGGCACATAACAACAACAACAACACTCAAGGCCAAGTCTCTTTGATTCCAAATCCCGTATTCTTAATTTCCATGCTACAATTAACTTTATCAGTTCTCTCTATTTCCCAGGTACTCTTTCAGATACTGTTGTTGTTGTTGTTGTTGTTATGTGTTGTGGAGTCGAACCTGACTCATAGAGACCCTTCTTTGGGTTTCCAAGGCAGTATCACTATGGAAGTAGATTGCCCAACCTTCCTTCCCAGGTGTGGCTGGTGGGTTTGAACCACCAGTCTTCTGATTAGCAGTCCAGTGCCTTAGGTACTACGCTACCCGAGCTCCCTTCAGATTTTAGGTATTCCAATATACATTAATCATAGCCTTGGCCCTTCTGTACTTTTCTGTTGTTGTTGTTATGTGCCATGGAGTTGTCTCTGACTCATAGCAACCCCTCCTTGGGTTTCTGAGGCAGTATAAGGACAGAATTAAATTGCCCAACCTTCCTTCCAAGGAATGGCTGGTGAGTTTGAACTGCCAGCCTTCTGGTTACCAGTCAAGTGCCTTAGGCACTACAGCACCATTTCTAAAGAATTTCAATGGAATCTTATAGATGGTGTGATAGACAGGCATAAAAGTATAGTGAAGACATCAAAGAAGGTGTATCCTTTCTACCTAAAAGTATCAAAGAAATGCTGAAAGAAAGACTTGATGCTTGAGTGGAGTCTAGAAAATTAGGAAGCCTTGGATGGAAATGAGAGGGGATAACTGTGTGACCATCTAGAATGTGGAAAAGTTTTTGGAAAAGACAAGGAATGAGATATATCATGGGGCAAAGTAAAGCTTTAAAATTGATAGGTGCAAGAAATAAGACTAGAGAAAAAGGTACATATGTTCTAAAGTATCTGCTATCTGGTTAGAAAGAATTAAAATGTGTTCCATAGTTATTTTGATACTGTTGACATTTTTATGATATTGAAAAAAATAATTGTGCTTGGTTCTAAATGGTCACTGTGACCAACATGTGTAATGCCATGAAAGAGGGCTGCACTAGAAAAAACAGTACTAATGAGGAGACCATAACAATGGCTCAAGGTAGGGAATATAGCACATTTTCAAAGGTTTTATTTTTTCTGTCCTTCACAGAAATTTTTTGATTGTATGCTCCTAAAGAAATTTATAGATTCCTGTTCAGTTATCACATAAATAATATGCTTATATCTTCAAATATCTCCATAAATATCTCTATGAAACTCTTACTCAAAGTAGCTTTTCCATTCTTTTCAAATACATTTCTATTGAAAAATTAACATATGCAAGGCCCTAACCATGGAGAAAGCATTAATATTCCTGGATTCTGGGTAAGTCTCCTCTTCTTGTTTAAGAAATTGGAGTGAATCTCAGAAAACTGAGAAAGAAGTATCCAACAAAAAACCCAACTCCCTGCCCTCGAGTAGATTCAACTCATAGCAATCCCTCCTTGGGTTTCCAAGGCAGTATCTCTATGGAAGTAGATTGCCAGATCTTCCTTCCAAGGAGTGGCTGGTGGATTTGAACCACCAGTCTTCTAGTTAGCACTCAAATGCCTTAGTCACTACGCCACCAGAACTCCCAGAAACAAGTACAGCAACATGGATTTCTGATTTCTGAAATTTATCTGATATATATTTTTGCATATGCCATATGTTTTGCAAACAATGTACACATTATACATTCTTCTTACCAACTGTGCAACTCCATGCATTTTCGTAAGTGCACTATGCCATTTTTTTGACATGTTCCTTCAATTGACACTAAGAAGACATAATTAAACTATGAAATAAAGAGAACTCAGTGGCTGCATCGTTTGCATTTTGCAACATAACCTGATGGTTTCACTTAAAATGACCTGATCAGGCTTTCACATTCAACTATTAAGCTAATGTGCTATAATTAAATTAATAGAAAGAAATGTATAGTTTTGATTGTTTATTTATGTTTGAGTTACTTCCAAACTCACACCAGGACAATTTGACTATGGCATACCTTTATGATACAATTATGATCAAATGTAACATTTTCAGGCTACTTTTATACACATGAGCCAGAAATTAAAGAAAATGAGCAGGATGAAAGAAAATCATCAGAATGAAGTGACTTACCTGTAATATGGGAGGACAGGTAAATGAGGCCAGAATTCACTTATGGAACTGTCATGGAACATATGTGGTATATACTGCACAGACACATTATACCAGAGCTGTTTTACTTGATTTCATCATTTCCATGTGTTATGCGTTGGTGCATTATGTGTGCATGTTATTTTAGAAAATATGTTATGTGTCTATATATAACACATATGTGTGTGTGTGTATGTGTAAATGTGGATGATGCACACAGTTGAGCACTGCACTACTGGCCAAAATGTTGGCATTTCAAACCTACCCAGAGGCCTGGGGTCTTAGTAATCTACTGCTGCTATAACAGAAATACCACTAGTGGATGGCTTTAACAAACAGAAATACCACTAGTGGATGGCTTTAACAAACAGAAATTTACTTTTTCACAGTTTAGGAGGCTGGAAACCTGAATTAGGGTGCTGGCTCCAGGGGAAGGTTGGCTCTGTGGAAGGTCCCTGTTCTTGGTTCCCTGATGATCTTCATGTGGCATAGCATCTATCTTCCACCATCTATGAGATCTTGCTTGTGTATTGTTCAATCTGCTCTTTCATATCTCAAAAGAGATTGATTTAAGAACTATCCTACACTAATACTGCCTCGTTAACATAACAAATAAAGCCCATTTCCAAAAAGGATTATCACCATAAGTATAGGGGTTATGATTTATAATAAATATATATTTTTTGAGACACAATTCAATCTTTAACACCTGGTGATTTGCTTCTGAAAGCTAACAGCCTTGAAAACTCTATAAATCAATTCTGCTATGCATACATGGATAACCATGAGTCAGAATAGACTCCATGGCAACTAACAACAATGTGTATAGATTTAATGTATATATAAGTGTATGTATTTAATGTATAATAATGGTGACATTTCAAATCATCAGAGAAGGGCAGATTTCTCCAAAGAGGGCCTTGATAAAACCAACTACAAGCATAGTATACCTCAGAGTTATTGTGGAGTTAGTGCTGGACTACCGCAATAAATATCCCAGCAAAGTGAGTCCCACAATTTTTTTTTTTTCTTTCTCAGTGCATATAAAAATTATGTTTATACTATACTGTAGTCTATTAAATATGTAATAATATTATGAAAAAGTTTGAAATACTGTGAGAATTACTAAAATGTGACAGAGACATAAAGTGAGCATATGCTGTTAGAAAAATGACATCAATAAATTTACTTCACTCAGGGCTGCCACAACCTTCAATTTGTAAAAAGCACAGTATCTGCAAAGCACAATAAAGTGAAGTACAATAAAAAGAGATAAGCCTGTAGTCATTTGGGGGAAAAAGAAATCAGTGTTTTATTCCTTAATCCAGCAAATATTCCAGAAGCATGAAATATTTCATTTTACAAACTGAAACAATGAAGAATATCAACATGAAATTTGGGTGATTTCAAATATAGAGGGATTTTCAATAAAGTATATCAAAGACAGAAATCCAAAGAAAAAAGATAAATTTGACTACATAAAATTTAAAATTTTTCTACTATGAAAATAACATAAGCAAATTAAAAAAAATGACAAATTTTCAGTGAGAGAGGAATGTTAAATATGACCAATATATATGCATATATATTAAAACTCAATACTAATGTAGTAAATGCAAAGAAAATGATAATGAGGTGTCACTTTAGTCTAATCAATTGAAAAGTATTTTTTAAAAGTTTAACAATAGACAGTAATTTTCTGTGTCAGAAAAGTATACTTTAGTACATTGTAGGCATTTAAGTTTACATACTTTTTCTGCATTGTAGCTTTAGTTTTATGTGTCAAAACATTTATCAAAGTGTATATATTTAAGTATATAGTATATTTACATCAAGAAATGAATTCTGAGGAGATCAGAGAAATAATGTTTAGCAAAGGCATTATTTGTTGAATAATAATGAGAAATTATAACATTTATATAATCAAAACATTGGAAACAACTTCAATTTCTGTAAAGAAGTGACTGGTTAAATACATGTATATATACATATGAAAACACACACATATAATACAGAAATAAACCTGTTTATAGTAGTAAAGAAGATTAGTATTTGTCAACATGGAAAATACTTGGCCTACTGTTGATATCTGTGGATAATTAGGTTTTGAGTGATTTCTTATTTTCTGTATTTGAATTTTTATTCATAATATATTTTTATAATTAGAGAAAAACACTTTTTCATTTTGTGGGAAAACCTAATAGACCTGGTGGAGCAATTTTTTGTTACTGTGACACATTTTGGGCCTAAGTATGCACATGACACAGGATGCCAGATTTAAGACAATTAGACTAATTCCAAACTCCTAGTTAAATGGCTAAAAGTAACTAACCTTTCCTACTTTTGTCTGTTTTCATTTAAAAATTGAATAGAATTGGAAACAATATTTGAGTTTTGAAATTTTGAGAGAGCAGAAAGGAGAGCCTGATACTATTTCTATGTTACCACCATACCACCTCCATTTTTCAGTCATTCAAACTCAAAACCATATTTTTCTGTGAATTTTCCATTTCTTTGTCTTGTTGTTATTTGACACTGAGTCAGACCTGACTCATAGCGACCCCTGCTTGGGTTTCCAAGGCAGTATTACTATGGAAGTAGATTGCCTCATCTTCCTTCTGAGGAGTGGCTGGTGGGTTTGAACTGCCAGCCTTCAGGTTAGCAGTCAAGTGCCTTAGGCACTATGCTACCAGAGCTCTTTGTTTTACCAAACAAACAAAAAAAAAAAACCAAACTCACTGCCATCGAGTCAGTTCTGACTCATAGCGACCCCTCCTTGGGTTACCAAATCCCACCAAGTCTTCCATCCATTCTTTTTACTCCACTTGGACCAACATGATTATGTCCAAGGCTTTTCTATATATTTAAGATTCAGTAACTTTCCAGCTGGTCTTGTTTCCTGTATCTCTTTCTCTTTAGTCTTTTCTAACATCACTACTAAAATCAGGCTTTATTATGTCTTAGCTCTGCTTTAATGCCACTGGTAAAATAAAGGTTAATTAGTCACCTTTCAGATCAAAACTCTTGCAATCATTTCCTATTTCCTGCTGAAAAGTGACTTCATTTCCTTTTGTTCGTCAGATGTTGGCTATGAAATATTTAGCTGGCCAGCCATTGATGTACACTTAGCTTTCAAGTCTTGATTGTCTGGACTATCTTGCTGTACCTTTGATAACCACACCTTTCTTTAATATATAAAGATGTGTGTATACATATATATATATATACAGAGAGAGAGAAGACAGAGACAGACAGACAGACAGAAACAGAAAGAGAGATAGATTGCCTTTTTATCTATTTATCTTTCTTTACTTCTCTATGGAAAAATTACAAACAGAAATAGTATAAAAGAAAACTACATAACTTCCCCAATTTCCAGATCATTAGGGATTTTGGGAAAAAAAATCCACAGTTAAATTGCTTATGTACTCACCAGAGTCTAATCGTTACTAATTGGTCCTTTTTGCTTAGCCATTTCTTAGCTTTGGCAGTTTGTCCCACTTGTTCATTTGTCTTTGATTTGTCTAAAAGGTATTGATTCTTACTTTTCTAAGAGAATTGTCAAATAAACTTTTTATCTTTTACCTTATTTTTCTCCCGTATGATAGCCAAGCCCCTTAAAAAAAAAAAAAAAAAAACAAACTCACTTCCATTTAGTTGGATCTGACTCTTAGCAACCCCTGCTTGGGCTTCCAAGGCAGTATCACTACAGAAGTAGATTGCCCAACCCCATGTTCCTTTTATTTTCAACAGAAATAGAGATCATTCTGCAAGCCTTCTTAAACATGGATCCTTGGGCTTGAACACTTGAGTACCAGGATACAGTATGATATAAGGATTAAGTACCTTATCTGTAACCTGTAATGGAAGAATTGAATTCAAATCCCTGTTCTATAACTGACCCAGCTATGTGACTTTGGACAAGTTACTTACTCTTCAAGCCTCAATTTCCTTATCTAGATAGTGCTACCACTTTTGAATATTTTACCTTCATTGGAATGTTCTTTTTTTTCTAGTCATCTTTTTTAGAATTAGCAATATCATTAAATTAATTTTCTGAGAAAATGGGTGGCCTAATTTTGTTAAAGTATTTACTACAGTTCCAGCCTTTTAAGAGTACTAAAAATATTTTGTTTTATTCTGGATGGCTTTTCCTATTTTATCGATTTTGAACATTTAGTAACATTTTAATCCATTGTTTGCATTATTTAACATCTATTTTTATTTACCAATCATGTAAAATTTACTTTTAGTTAACTCTAATGCAATTTCATTTTCATTTTAAGATATTTGAACCAATACAAAATATTCAGGACATGATGACATATAGGCAAAAAAGTTAATAGGCAACTTAAGTTTTAAGTAAACTGGGTTAAACCTAGGTGTCTGTTTCTAACCTCCCCTCTCCTACAGTATGTTGTTGTTGTTGTGTGCCGTCGAGTCGGCCCCGACTCATAGCGACCCCTCCTTGGGTTTCCAAGGCAGTATCACTACGGAAGTAGGATTGCCCAACTTTCCTTCCGAGGAGTGGCTGGTGGGTTTGAACCGCCAGCCTTCTGGTTAGCAGTCAAGTGCTTTAGACACTATGCTACCAGAGCTCCTACAGTATAGGACTTTGGAATCTGTCCTTTAGTTTTCATCATATGTCAGGATTTAAGTTAAAAATATACCTCCCACATTTCCCAATTCATCCTCACTCTGGCTTTTAAAACTGATTCAGTGTATTGCTTCTCTCTGCCCAGAGATCAACATATATAGTAATAACACCACAAAAATCCAACTGTAGGGTTTATAGTTTTGACATAACTGTTTTTAATAATTTATTAAATGATTGTTCATTCTAGAATGTTCTCTTTCCAAATTCAATTAGAATATATCAGCTACTTTGTTATTTACTGGATTCCCTTCCAAATTCTATTAGAGCCTCTTAGTTACATACATATGTCTATGGATTTAATTCACATAAGAGATATCACTTTGTCTTTTTGTTAGTCTTTTCCTGATACTAATTTTCTGTAACATCTAAGGATTTGATGAAAGAAAGTTTCCTGATTTTAGCTGGCTTAGTTATACCTTATTTTGCCAGTTATAACTCCTTAAAGGTGATCAGACAGGCAACTTTAGTTTTGAATTTTGTTCTGTCCTAAATTTGAGTTAAATTGTTTGTGTTACCACCATAATTTGAAGACAACTTGAAGTTGGAATGCTCTGAAGATAATTTCAATCTCCTTCAATATTTTGATACATTAGGCATGTAAATCATAGAAGGAAAACACCAGAACCACTACATACTTATAAACTGATTAGGCTAATTCTAATTGCAGAGGTGACTTCTGGCCCTGGCAACCTGGATGTTTGGAATATAGCCTTTCCATCTTCATAAACAAATGACTGAAACTCTTTCATTAAAGGCTAAGCATCTTAGGGAGGAAAGAAAAAATATGAAAGAAAAGTAATATATTTATGTGATATACATAAAATATGAGAAAATATGTGTCTTTGAAAATGTATCTTATAATTTATCGATTCTTGATTTTCTGCATTGCCACAGCTGCCTTTGACTTGATGTCACAAAGATGAATGACATTGTTTTTCATATAGAGATGGGAGCATCTTCCAAATAAGGACAAGCTGAAAGATAACTAGTGTTTACTATTTTCCCTTTTAAAAACTAGTGTTACAGAAATTGAGAAGGGATTGGTTATTGCTGCTTGGGAGGTTAGAAATGTTACATTGGAAATTGTGGAATTCTAAATACTTTGATATGATTATTAATAAGGAGCATAATGCTTTGAAATGAAATGTTGGATGTTGAAATATTTGTGTAAGAAAGATGCAAAATAAACAAAGTTATATTTTAGATATCAGAAATTGCTTTATCTAACAAATCCAGAATCCAATCAATTCATTTAGGGGCTAATATAAGAAAAAAGAAAAGGCTAAACAATTTAATCAAACAGTTTAATCTTCTCACTTCTCAACCATTCCTTGTGGGCTTTCTATGCCAATAATAAAGCCTAAAATGAAGTTGAAACTGTGTGCTCCACCAACACAGTATTTACTTTTTCCCCTTTGCCTGGAAACAACATATGCTTTTAGTTCTTTGGGAGGAATATTGGGGAAAAGTCTTACTTTAAATTTACTTAAACCAAAAACTCACTGCTGTTGAGTTGGATCCAACTCATAGCAACCCCTCCTTGGATTTCCAAGGCAGTATCACTACAGAAGTAGATTGCCCAATTAATGCTTGTACCTCAGAGTCCTGTTACGACTCCTTGAAAGTTAATCAGACAGGCACCCTCATGTCTGAATTTTGGTCTGCACTCCAACTTTTTTTTTTTTTTTATGAATCTTGAATTTCATAGTTATATTTATTAGAAGAGAAAGTTATTGTCATACAATTCTAGAGACTGAAGTCCAGTTCAACTTGTTGGCTGGGCTATAGTCCCTCCAAAGACTCTAGGCGAAGATACCATTTAAAAAAAAATCTCTTTTAAAGTTCTGGTAGCTCCAGGCATTCCTTGTCTGGTGGGTACATCTACATGACCATTCTTCCTCTGTCTGTTTCTCTGTATCTCTTCTCTTCTTTTATAAGGATGCCACTCCTATTGGATTAAGACCCACCCTACTCAGGTATGACTTCATGTTAAAGTAACCGATAGCACTTTCAAAGAAACTATTTCCAAACAAAGTCATGTTAATGGGCACTAGGGATTAGGACTTCAACATATCTTTTTAGGGCACAGTCAATCCATAACAATGATGAATTCAGTAAGTAAGACAGAAGAGAGGTGTTGACTGAATATAACTGAGAGGCAATGAGGAAGACTAGAAAGGGATGAAAATCCAAGGTCCTTGAAAGCTGCAGTGACAAGATGTGAGAGAGGTGAGAAGGCAAACCGAGACCTGTTCTCACAGGACTTAATAGGAGAAGCATATTCTAAGTGGGGGCAAAATGGCAGCAGCCAGAAGGAGGACGGTCTGAGGGCAGTTGCTGAGATGCAATCTAGTACTTTTCAGATGTGCAGTCTATATACAGAACTCCACATAGTACAGATTTATGACTATCGTTAGCAACTATCCTGTGTCCTGTTTGAAGCTATGTCTCAGAATTAGAGGTTTTACTTTGAACCATGAGATCTTGGACTGTCAAAATCATACGTGTCTTATCAAGTACCAGATTGTCCTGCAATATACTACTTCCTCTGTTATAGATGTTGGTGAATAACGTTCCAAAGTAGTATATGTTTTTGAAAACATGCTGTGCTTTTTTTTTCTTCCTCTGCTATATGATTTGACAATTACAAAGTTAATAGATGTGGAGAAACTGTGTTTAAAATAATCAATATGTTCTTTAACAGAACAAGACAGATTCCAGTTGAACATTGATAGAGCTTATAGTTCATTCATAGTGACTTCAATAATACATTCTGTTACTTTATAAATATAATTGAGCCCCTTTGTGCATTGAACACATTTTGGGGTATTTTTAAAATTTTGTCAAATACAGTAAATATAACAAACTAGAACAGACTTATCTAAAAAATATCAGATAACAAAAAATAGCTACATGGTGTTTACAATGTGCCAGGTCCAGCTCATTAAACCCCCATAGCATGATTGCATAGTAATTATTATTGCTCCCATTTTACAGATGAGAAAAGTGAAACACAGAGAAGATAATAACTTGTTTAAAATAATTCAGTTGGTAGCAGCCAAGATTCATACTTAAGTGTCTTCTGGTATTTTTGCCAAAGTACTGTATCATATTTTGTACTTCCTACTGAAAATGGATTTTACTTTGTAAAAGTGACAGATTAGCAGTAGAAAGCCAATTTTTTGCTTCATTGTTGAAGAATCAATAGTAGCAGTGAATAAATTTTCTAACATTATTTTATCAGTGTTCATCAATATTATTTTAGACAGAGTGACTTAAAGTTATACATTTCCCAAACTATAATTGAGACAAATGAATTTTAAAAATTTCTCTACTCTGTGAATGTAGTTAAGAAGTTCTAGTGGCACAGTGGTTAATGCATTTGGCTGGTAACCAAAAGTCAGTGGTTCGAACCCACCAGCTGCTCTCGGAGAGAAAGATGAGGCAGTCTGCTTCTGTAAGATTTATAGCCTTGGAAACCCTATGAGGCAGTTCTATTCATCCTATAGCATTACTATGAGTCAGAATCAAGTCAATGGCAGTGAGTTTGGGTGGATGAATTTAGTTAAATTTACACAGACATAAAATTAAATGAGTTATATTTTGATCAATTACCTTACCTATTAAATAACATGCAATTTGGATTTCTCCCTTATTCTATCTAAAATTCCCTTTAGGCTGGATCTGGTGTGCTAGACTCTCTACCAAAACGCTAATTAGTGTCAATTGAGATATTGTTGGTTTTGCCCTCCTGATTTCTTGAGATTTAGAGTATTAAAAAGTGAGCAAAAGTCACATACTCTTTTCCATAATCAATTCCAGTCAACAAATCGAGAGCCTACCAAGTGCAACACTGTTACAAAGAAATATATGTTTTCAGAGAATATGAGTTGTTGATGAGAAGTTTAATTCACTAAGATAATTGAGGAAATATCACAAGGTGGTAATGTGATTCATTCTCAAATGAATAAAACTGACAGCAAGTGATAGGTGAGTGCATTTCTGAGGTAGGAGAGAGCACCTCAGACTTTACCATTGATAACCATATTCTCATGGTAAGTAAGACGGGCTTCAAATGGGCATGTGTGTGAAATTTGCGGTCAGTGGCTTTAACAATATTTCCAGGTAAGATGCAAACTTTTGATCATAACAGTGGGAGTACAAAGAGTAGAATAAAGAAACTCACATTTGAGAGCCTACTATATTCTAGGAGCTGTACTGAATGTTGAAAATTATACATGAATATGTTAATTAAAGCAATACAATATTTTAAAGATAAATTAGTTACAGAAGGGTTATAAAGAAAAACAGCAGAATCCTACTCCACTTGCCTGCTTCTTGGATTCAAAGGAAAGCATACTTTATTTCCATTAACTACTTCTTTTACTGTTTACATGTAAAATTAAAATAATACAGGTATAATATAATTTCAGAATGTATGAATTTTATACATGATCTGTTGATTTTTGGCAATAGCAGTTGAAAATTTTCTTTTCTGAAATAGATAGACACATGCATACAAACACATGCACACACTCATACACAAATACATTGCCTTTCCATATTTCTCCAGTATATTCATATCACAATTTTTAATGAAGAGTATTCTTAATATCAATGCGATTTTTTTTTTCCTTTTCCTTTCACAGTATCTGTTTCCTCTTGGCTTGATTTTTTTTGTGTGTTCAAGGCTCCCTCAAATGTTCGATAATTTCTGGTTATGTTTATATTTAAAATCAAGGCTCTAAGAAGATCTGTGTTCTTGGGTTAAGGGGTTGTAGAATGGAGAGATGTTGTGGAGGTCTTGACAACTGATGGGCTTCCTAAAAGGTGATCAGTGGTTTGGACTGCACTCTCTATTGAGGAAGTTGTCTAAGGATCAATAGCCAGATTATTTTTTCTTTGACGTCTATCAATTTCTGCAGAAAAAACTTCTAGTTTTCTATCTAGAGAGGAATACATCTCACTACCCATGTTCTGGAAGCTAGGTGGATGAAGAGGGCTTAGGGGTCCATGGTTAAATATATAGACCTCAGTTAGTTACTCTTCTGCCTCTGCCCTATTTTGCTTCACTGTTTAATTTATTTTGTTTTTGTTGTTGTTACTTGCTGTCGAGTTGATTCCATCTCATAGTGACCTCATCTGTGTAGAATAGAACTTCTCCACAGGATTTTCAAGGCTGTGACTTTTTGGAAGCACATCTTTAGTCCTGTCATCTAGGGTACCTTTGGGTAGGTTTGAACCTCCAAATTTTTGGCTAGTAGTTGAGTGCGCTCAACCATTTTCACCACTCAGGGGCGTTTGTTTGTGTTACCCCTCTCTACTCCAAGGTCACTCAGGTTTTATTCCTTAAGAGAATAATTCCCACATACACTGTGTGAGGTTGGCTAGTTGTGGCATGGTGACATAGTGTCAATATAGGTCATAACCCTGACGCACAGTGTTAGAGCCCTACAGTGTAGTTATCTGGTGCTTCATATGTTTTAGGGGCTCTGAGAAGGCATGAATTGGTACACCTCTCCTTACTGTATTGATTTGAAGGCACACTTTTGCTCTGCTAACTCACTTGTCATTCCTAAAAAAGCTTTCCTTACCTTAAGTATGTTTAATTCTCTTAGTACTTGTCTTGTTCCTTTTCATTTGTCCATATGGTTTAGTAAAATTTTTGTTTAATGAATTTTGAAAAGGAACAAAGGATGAACATACATCTTCAGTCTGCCACAACTAAATAGAAGGAATCAAATATTTTATTATTGTTATTTCCTGTAAACTTCCCAGTAAGCCTATGAAGAAGTCATCCCATTTAACAGATGAGAGTATTAAGATTCAAGCAGAGTTAAAAAATGGAATAGTCAGGTTTTACTCTAAAGCTTATATTCTTCTCACTGTTTCCCAGGAAGAAGAATAAAGGGAAATTAAGATATAAAATGTCTAGCTTTTTAACTCTCACCTTGGCCTTTTAATATTTCCCTAACTTTTAAGTGTCAAACAATTTTATCTACCAAGAAAACTGTATATATGAAGTTTTACAACACTGCATTATTTTCCCTTTTATATTAATCTAATATAAATTAATTACTTCATAGCCAGTTACTGCAAGTTTTATTAGCTTAAAACAAAAATAGTTATTTATTATCTCTCATGGTTTTGTGGATTAGGCATTTAATTTACAGCACAATAACTACAGCTTATCTGTGCTACACAATATCTGGGTCTCAGCTGGAAGGATCAAAGACTGGGAACTGATATCATCTGCAGTTTCATTCACTGTCATCTGGAGATTGGCTGCATGGAGAACTGTGAAGGGTCTGAGATTTTAGCCTATGTGCAAGCCATATGGATGCTGACACAAGACTCAAGACTTCTGAATCAGAGACAGGACTTTATTAATCATAACACAATAGGCAGCTGGTGTTTCAAGTTACTTTTTTCCCTATATCCCTTAAGGAGAATATGGAGAAACTCAAGTGGATGCTACACATGTAGGTTTGCATTACTGCAGGAGAAGCTTGAATTTAGGAAACCCCAGTCTTTTCAAGGGCCTGAAAGGAAACTTATCAAACTTTTCCCCAGAAAGCAACATGATTTTATTATACTGGTAAGCAAAAAAAAAAAAAAAAAAAAAAAAAATCTACCTCTTTCCCCAGAGGGAGACACTGGCTCTGTCTCCCAAGGTTGTCATGTACACGGTCATCCTTGGAAAGACAGTAACTGTTGTTACAGTCAGTGTCTCTGCTAGCAAATGTGCAGAAATGCAAAAGACCCATTAAGAATTTTTTCCCCGCAAAAGGAAGAAGGAGAGCATGGGCATTAGAAGATAATTATCACCTCTGACACACTTCTATTAGGATACAAATGAATTATTTTATCAGAGTGTAATAAATATAAAAGATTTGTGAGTTATTGTATTGTTGGCCTAAAGGAAGACTGATAATTCTGCTTGGGGGATCAGTTTCAGCAAAGACTTCAAGTGGAAAATGCTTGAAGGAAGCAAATTAGGTACTGATGAAATCTTTACAGATACACATATTATTGTCTGTATTGTTACTGGCACTAGCTATTTGATTTTATGCATTATGACTTATCAAATCTAAGATGCTTCAATAGTTTTGATGGCATATTTTTATATTTATTAACATTAAAGTAAATGTTTAGTCTGGAGAAGGGTAGACCCAGGAACATGCATGCTACCATGTTTAAGTAATCTGTAGGAATGTTTGTGGGGGGAAGAAGAGGTTTAGACTGCTCTAGAATGCAAAATTATGATCAATGAACAAGGGTTATAAGGAGACAGATTTACCTTCACTACAAAGAAGAACTTTTTAATAATTAAAGCATAGCCTGGGAGGAATCTTAATTGACAAAGAAGAAGTGCAGCTTTGAAAGCAAATTCAGACAGCTTCACAAAAAATAGAGCACAGAGAAATCAGGCCCTGAATACAGTAATGTGTTGTTGCACAGAGTAAAATTAAGACAGTAAAGCAGTAGCGGTTGCTACTAAGAGAGAATTGCTCTTTACAGGAGCGGCAAGTGTTTTGTTCAGTTTAAATATTTGATTTGGAAGGAATGAAGACTTCTGAGTGCCCCTGAACTCAGGAAGTAGACAGCACCAGTGACGACAGATGCAGTAGACTTACCAATGAGTTTCTTCCTTGCCCTTCCCTCCCCTCTTGTTCTCTAAGCTCCATCCCTTTTTTCCTTCTTTTATCCTCTTGCCCTGTCCCTTCCTCCCTCCTTTCTTTCCTTTTTTTTTTTAAATCAAATAAGCATCTACTCTATGTCTGACACTATGCTTAGGTCTATGGTTATCACAGTGAACAGAATCTGTGGTCTTCAAGAAATTTCCAAAGTAGTGAGAGATCAAAACCAATATATGATTGTATATCATAGAGTTTGAAAAAAATAGGTTACTTGACAGTTATTTTTGTGGGAGAACTAAATTGGATTGGGTGAATGGAAGAGCTTCTCTAAGGAAATGACATATAAGCTAAGATATAAAGGCAAATATGAGTTTTCCAGGTAAAGGAAGAGGGAATATCATGGAGGGCATGGTGAGAATGTTTTAGCACTTTCTGACACTGATAGAATCCACGTTGCTGGAGCAAAGTTGGTGTGGCTAAGTAACATGGGATGAGGATGGACAACTAGGCAGTTGTTAAAGCTAAACTGAACTTGGCTCTGTTTGGAGGTCAGATAGGTGGTAAATAGGCGTATAAAAGGATGAATAACCAGGAGGCTAGAGCCGACTCGACGGCAAATAACAACAACAACAACATTGAAATAGTCCAAGTGGGATGTGTTGGTGGCACAGAGTAAAGAGCTGACCTTGAAGAAGAAGAGACATGGATGCTTCTTAACACTCCTGACTAGAAAAATTTACCATATTTTCATACGAAAAGTTTGATCATCCACCAGTGGTATGTTGATACGTATGTTGTTTTTAGTTGTCATCAAGTTGGTTTTAATTTAAAATGACTTCATATGTACAGAGGTTGTTGTGGTTCTTGTTGTTAGGTGCTGCCTAGTCATCTCTGACTCATAGCAACCTTATGTACAACACAAAGAAACACTGCCCAGTCCTGTGCCAGCCTCATGATCCCTGCTATACCTGAGACCATCATTGCAGCCACTGTGTCAATCCATCTCATTGAGAGCCTTCCCCTTCTTTGTGGACCCTCCACTTTTCTAAGGATGAAATGCTTCTCCAGAGAATGGTCCCTTCTGATAACATGACCAAAGTCTGGCCATTTTCACCTCCAAGGAGCATTCCAACTGCACTTCTTCCAGGACAGGTTTGTTAGTTCTTTTAGTTGTCCATGGTACTCAGTATTGTTCACCAATACCACAACTCAAAAGCATCAACTCTTCGGTCTTCCTTGTTCATTGTCCAGCTCTCACATGCATGTGAAGCAGTTGAAAATACCATGCCTTGGGTTAGGTGCACCTTAGTCTTCACAGAGACATCTTTGATCTTCAGCACTTTAAAGAGGTATTTTGCAGCAGATTTTCCCAATGCAATACATCTTCTGATGTCTTGACTGCTACTTCCATTGGTGTTGGTTGTAGAATGAAGTAATATGAAGTCTTTGACAACTTCAATCTTTTCTCCATTTATTGTTATGCTGCTTGTAGGTCCAATTGTGAGGATTTTGTTTTCCCTGTATTGAGATGTAATCCATACTGCACAGTGTAGTCTTCAATCTTCGTCAGTAAGTGCTTCAAGTCATCCTCATTTTCAGCAAGCAAAATTGTGTTGTCTGTGTATCGCAGGTTAATGATTCTTCCTCCAATCTTGATGCCACATTCTCCTTCATATAGTCCAGCTTCTCGGGTTATTTGCTCAGCATGCAGACTGAATAAGCAAGATGAAAGAATGCAACCCTGATTCATTCCCTTACTGATTTTAAACCATGCAGTGTCCCCTTGTTCTGTTCAAACAACAGCCTCCTGGTCCATGTACAGGTTCCTCATGAATACAATTAAGTGTTCTGGAAATCCCATTCTTCTCAATGTTATGTATAATTTTTTTTTTATGATCCACACAATCGAATGCTTTTGCATAGTCAATAAAACATAACTAAACACATTTCTGGTATTTTTTGTTTTCAGCCAAGATCCATCTGATGTCAGCTATGATACCCTTTGTTCCAAGTCCCCTTTTGAATCCAGTTTGCATTTCTGGAAGTTCTCTGTCAATATACTGCTGCAATCATTTTTGAATTATCTTCAGTAAGATTTTACTTGCATGTGGTATTAATGATATTGTTCGATAATTTCCACAATCTGTGGGATCACCTTTCTTTGGAATGGGTATAAATATGGATCTT
>NW_006921959.1:2610146-2629371 GCF_000298275.1 Orycteropus afer afer
TTTTTTTTTTTTTAGTTACACTTCAGGGCAAGTTTCAGAGTCTCTCCCGACATCCATTTTGGTCTTCCTTCCTTTTCTGTCTTTTTAATGACCTTTTACTTTCTTCATGGATGATGTTCTTGATGTCATCCCACAATTCCTCTGGTTTTCAGTCATTGGTATTCAATGCATCAAATCTATTCTTGCTTACCTGGCTTACCCCCGGGCCACTCCAAAACACCCCTATGTCTATAGTAGAAGTTCTTTATAGGGTTTTCAAGGCTATCACCTTTTAGGAGATGTCTATGGGTGGATTCAAACTGCCAACTTTTCATCTAGTGGTTGAGTCCTTAACCATTTGCACTATGTAGGAAGCTCTTCACTTAAATATGACCCTCACTAAAGCAGCATAGTTAAGAACACAGACTCTGGAATGATATTGGCTGTGTCCAGACAGTAGCAGCTCTACCATTTACTAGCTCTATGCAGTTGGGGAAGTTTGGCCTTCAAATTCCTCATCTGTAAAATATGCTACATAGAGTATCTATTTCATAGGGTTTATGAGACTATCAGGAGGAGCTCTGGTGGTGCAGTGGTTAAGATATTTGGCTGCTAACTGAAAGGTCAGTAGTTCAAACCTGCCAGCTGCTCCACAGAAGAAAATGAAGTATGTGCTTCTGTAAAGAATTACAGCCCTGGAAACCCAGTGGGGTCACTATGAGTCAGAATTGACTTGATGGCAGTGATTTCAATGAGACTGTCAAAATGATGATGGCAATGTATTTAAAGACATCAAAGATTCAGATAAATGCAGTCATTCTTTTAAGAACTTATGCAAAAACTTAACTTCTCGAAAATGGTTGTGCAAAGCAGAGGGCTTTATGCATGATTCCTGATAAGAGTAGCATATTTTTAAGTACATCAATTTTTCTTTATGTTAACCTAATCAGTCTTTCTAGATGTTTACTTTGTAGTACCTTAAAGCCTTTTGACTTGCTTATTCCAAGTATTTTGAAGACTCAGAAAATTCACATTCAGTTCATCAGTTGCAGGCCATTTGTACACTCCCTGCACATTACTGAATTTTCCTCAAGGTTAGTATACCAGGTATAGTGTCCCATAGCAGGTCAGAGATTTAGGTCTGTTTGAAGTTAATTTCTGCAATTTTGTGTAATTATTCAACTCAGTGTTCAATGATTCAATAATAAAACATTTGGTACAATGCCTGGAAAGTCATAAACACATGATAGAATGCAGGATTTGATTATTAGTGAATTATTAAATAAATCTGTGGTTTAAGATGAGTTATTTGAGTAGAATTCCTCTTATTATTTTCCAGAGACCTGTAATAAAGTACCCCTTCAAGTGTAATAATCCAGACATGTTTAAATGAAGTGAACCAGCTCACCATCTGCTCACAGTTCTGCTATTTAGGCAGGGGTAATACTACAAACAATCTGCCAGAGTTTCAGTTATGCAAATAAAATAAACAGGGGAATCCAGGCTATCCTCGCTCTGCACTCATCTGTAACTCTTAAATCGACACCCAAATAGAAACAATCTCTCTGTGTATTATGCCAAGTGAATACATTTTATAAAAGCTCTTTGTTAAATGAAATATTATTCAAAATACAAAACAATATCCATGCTTATGATTTCTAAACTAATAAAAAGTAATAATAAACATAAAATAGATGTGGTAATATTCCTTTTTTTATTTTGTTTAGGAGATACCTTTATGTATATAAAAGAAAAACTAGATGCACCAATTTATATTCTAGGTTCTAAAATATCTGGTGACGACAAGTGTTGTTGGGTACATTAGGCTGTCTTGAGATATCTCTTCAGGATGCTCATAAAGAAATTGGCCAGATCTAGGCTTATAGCTTGAAGAACGATTCAGGGAACTCATGGGAATAATTAGAAGTAAGGATTAGTCAGTAATGGTACTACTCAGCAATTATGTCATGCCTCGACCAAATAATCTGCTGACAGGTAAACAACTTCATGACTTTCCTAGGGAATAACACCTGATGTGTCCCTCTTAATATACGTAGAAGCTCTTGGTTTTCAGAATTCATACATCATTAATGACTGTTCTAATATTGTTTTTCCACAATGATGACAACAGCAATTTAATGGTCTCTTCCTTTGCTCTTAAAACAGTCTATTTTTGCATAGTTCTTAGTCATCCTGTATTCTTCTGCAAAATGCTCCCTCCTGGTGTAGATTTGCAATGTGAAGCTGCAGATGGGTGAAAAAAAAAAAAAAAAAATTATTCCTCTCATTCCTCTCTCTTGTTATCTGTTCTGAAGCTATTGGACATTTTGGGCTGAGAATCAATCATCTTGAAAGTTGGTTTGCAATCTATGTATAATTCAAACTCATATTTATATGCTTCTAAAGTGGAAACATAAAAGTATCAGCAATTTCATTTTATGGAAAGATTTAAATTTTCTTTTTGTGTTACAGAATATAAAGAAGATATAGTCAACAAAATCTGCTTCGGGAACTTGGTCTTTTAAAGTTACCTTGATGTATACCTCAAACATAAATTATCCAGCTTGATTATATCAAGCAAGCAAGAAAGAGTGCATTCATGCTTATTTTTTATGTATTTGTTTATTTCATGGTCTTGGAGGGAATATTTCGTGAACAGAAGTAGTTTTCCTTGTGATAAAAGGGAAAATATTATGAACAACCGTGAACTATGCAGACAAAATTTAAACAGTTGAATATCAAAATACAAGAAAAGAGAAACTCAAGAAAACCTGATGTTACCAAATTGAGGTAAGGAATTTAAAGACGTCTTCCCGGAATTTCATAAACTAGATTAAAAAAGGTACTTCTGTTCTTCTGTTGCTCTACTACCATTCACTGTACTGAGCCATCTCCAGTCATGTGGAAACTGTTAGCACATGCATAAAATTTGCAATTACACACAAGCAGTAAAAGTATTTGCATACATATTTATCCATAGTCTATCCAAATTCCAACTTAATAAGAAAACCAAGTACAACTCTTATTTTTAAATTTCCTCTTTAAGATACTCCAGCAAGTACATTTTATTAATAAGATATAGAATTTAGAATATTACCAGTATCTTTCTGAGATACTAAACAGAAGTTTATTTTTATTTTTAAAAATTCAACTATTTTTAAAAGTCAAAAGACAGTGACTTGAGGATTAATGAGGAGAATAAATTGATGAGACTAATCCTTTAGTCTGAAAACTGAAAAAGACTGGAGTAATGATATCTTCCACATTTTATAGAAAACTAAACTGAGGTCTAAAAACCCAAAAGATGATGATTTCAAAGCCAGGATTAAATTCAGTTTTTTTCATGTCTTGAGACAAATCTTTTCCACTGTACTATACTTCATCTAGAAGAAGATTCTAAATCTTATTTTCATTGACAAGTCTCTTAAAAAATTTTCCAGGGAGAGAAAATATGAAAAATAATAATAATACCAGGAGTTAATTTACTATTATTTTTTTTTCTATATGCGCACACAAACTATAACAAAAAACAGAAAAATGTAAACAGATGAATATTTTTTCAATAAAGAAAATATTTTGAAAAGAATTCCAAAAAATTAATAAATATATTACTACAGCATTTCTCCACGACTCATCTGTTAGTTTGTCATACTGTGGTGCTTGCATGCTATTGTGAGGGTGGAGGCTATGCTACCAGTATTTCAAATACCAGTATGGTCATCCATGGTGGACAGGTTTCAGTGGAGCTTCCAGACTAAGACAGATATGGAAGAAGGAAGGGCCCATCCGAATTAGTCAGTAAAAACCTTATAAATAGCAATGAAACACTGTCTGATACATTACTAGAAAACTTGCTGGATAGCCCTGAAACATTGATATAGTGCCAGAAGATGAGCCCCTCAGGTTGAAAGACACTCAAAATATGACTGGGGAAGAGCTGCCTCCTCAGAGTAGAGCTGACCTTAATGATGTGGATGGAATAAAGCTTTTGGGACCTCCATTTACTGCTGTAGCATGACTCAAAATGAGAAGAAATAGATGCAAACATCCATTAATAATCAGAACATGGAATGTATGAAGTATGAATCTAGGAAAACTAGAAGTTGCCAAAAATTATATGGAGCTCATAAAAATCAGTATCCTAGGCATTAGTGAGCTGAAATTGACTGGTTTTGGCCATTATGAATCAGACAGTCATATGATCTACTATGCCAGGAATGACAAATTGAAGAAGAATGGAGTGGCATTCATCGTCACAAAGAATGTTTCAAGATCTATCCTGAAGTACAATGCTGTCACCAGTTAATACTACTATTTTTCAAATTTATGCAGTAACCACCAAAGCCAAAGATGAGGAAATTGAAGAATTTTTTTACCAAATTCTGCAGTCTGAAATTGACCAAATATGCAGTAAAGATGTGTTGATTATCACTGCTGATTGGAATGCAAATGTTGGAAACAAAGAAGTCTCACCAGTAGTTGGACAATATGGCTTTGGTGATAGAAATAACACTGGGAGTCTCTTGAAAGAATTTTGCAAGGCCAATGATTTATTCATTGCAAATACCTTGTTTTCAACAACATGAACAGCAGCTATACATGTGTAAAGAAGTGTTTGAAAAGCTCAGTATCTTCAGCCAAAAGATGGCCAAGAGCTGACTGTGGAACAGACCGTCAACTGTTCATATAGAAGTTGAAGTTGAAGACATTTAAAACAAGTCCACAAAAGCCAGAATATGACCTTCATTATGTCCCTCCTGGATTTAGAAACCATCTAAAGAACAGATTCGATACATTGAACATCGATGACTGAAATCAAGAATATCATCCATGAAGAAAGTAAAAGGTCATTAAAAAGACAGGAAAGAAAGAAAAGACTAGAATGGATGTCAGAAGAGACTCTGAAACTTGCCCTTCAATGGAGAGTAGCTAAAGTATATGGAAGAGATGACAAGACAAAAGTGCTGAAAAGAAGATTTTAAAGAGCAGCTTGAGAAGACACATTCAGTTATTATAACTAAATGTGCAAAGACCTGGAGTTAGAATACAAAAATGGAAGAACATGCTCAGCATTTTCCCAAGCTGAAAGAACTGAAGAAAAATTCAAGCCTCAAGTTGCAATATTGAAAGATTCTATGGGCAAAATACTGAGTGATGCAGAAAGCATCAAAAGAAGATGGAAGGAATACACAGAGTCACTGTACCAAAAAGAATTAATCGATGTTCATCCATTTCAGGAGGTGGCATATGATCAAGAATCAATAGTATTGAAGGAAGAAGTCAAATCTGCACTGAAGGAATTGTTGAAAAACAAGTCTCCAGAAATTGACAGAATACCCACTGAGATGTTTCAACAAACAGATGCTACACTGGAGGCACTGAGTCATCTATGCCAAGAAATTTGGAAAACAACTACCTGACCAACTGACTGGAAGAGATCTATCTTTGTACCAATTCCAAAGAAAGGTGATCCCACAGACCAAACAATATTAATATCATGTGCAAGTAAAATGTTGCTGAAGATAATTAAAAAATGATTGCACTGTATTAACAGGGAACTTCCAGAAATGCAAGCTGGATTCAGAAGAAGATGTGGATATCATTACCAATGTCATATGGATCTTGGCTGAGCACAAAAAATACCAGAAGATGTTTACTTGTGTTTTAATTGCTTATGCAAAAGTATTTGATTGTGTGGATTGTAACAAATTATGGATAACACTGAGCAGAATAGGAATTTCAGAACACTTAATTTTGCTCATGAGGAACCTGTACATAGAGCAGGAGGCTGTCATTCAAACATATCAAGGGTATACTGCATGATTTAAAATCAGGAAAGGAGTGTATCAGGGTTGTATCCTTTCATCATAATTATTCCATATGTATGCTGAGTAAATAATTTGAGAACCTGGACTATATAAAGAAGAGTGTGGAATCAAGTTTGGAGGAAGACTCATTAACAACCTGCTATATGCAGACGACACAACTTGTTGAAAGTGAGGATGACTTGAAGCACTTACTGATGAAGATTAAAGACTGCAGTCTGCAGTATGGATTACATCTGAACATAAAGAAAACAAACTGGACCACACAACTGGACCAATAAGCCACATCACAATAAATAGAGAAAAGATTGAAGTTGTCATATTACTTGGTTCCACAGTCAACATCAATGGAAGCAGCAATCAAGACATCAAATGATGCATTGCAATGGGAAAATCTGCTGCAAAAAAACCTCTTTAAAGTGTTGTAGGGCAAAGATGTCTCTTTGAAGGCTAAGGTGTCCGTAACTTAAGGCATGGTCTCTTCAGTTGCCTCATATGCATGTGAGAGCTAGACAATGAATAAGGAAGACCAAAGAAGAGTTGACGCTTTTGAGTTGTGTTGGCGAAGAATACTGAGAATACCATAGACTGCTGAAAGAACTAGTAATTCTGTCCTGGAAGAAGTGTAGCCGGCATGGCATGCTCCTTGGAGCAGGAATGGCCAGACTTCATCTCACCTAATTTGGTCATGTTGTCAGAAGGGACCATTCCCTGGAGAAAGATATCATGCTTGGTAAAGTGGAGGGTCAATGAATAAGGGAAAGGCCCTTAGTGAGATGCATTGACATAGTGGCTGCAACAATGGGCTCAGGTATAGCAAAGATTGTGAGGCTGGCACAGGATCGGGTACTGCTTAATTCTGTTGTGCATGGGGTTGCTATGAGTTGGAGATGATTTGATGGCACCTAACAACAACAACAACAACACAGAATTTCTGTATGTTATTGTTTCAGACAAGATTATCATGATATCTAATGACTTCTTTCATAAAGTCAAGACAGTATAGAAAGGAAATTAAAAATCAGTTTATATATGTATATTGTATAATTTTAGGAAAACAGGTTTTTTTAACACTCATTTTTAAAAATATTATGACAAATTGCATTTAATATCTTGTTTTAGAATTAAAAATGCTTTTCAACTCAAAATCCAGATAAGCAACTGAAGAGTTGTTACAAATTAGAACTTCAAGTGTGACTTATTTTCATATTTAATATATATTTGGTTTAATTTATATTCAAATTTAATGTGATGATGAAATGATCCAGTGTTAAGCAACTTTTTGTTTCTATTTTCCAAGAGAAATAACAGGCATTTTTTTTAATGTTGTTGTGGATAAAACTTTGCTTACAATATTAATTATTAGAAATTGGAAGATAGAAATATAGGATTATATGGAATTTGCTTAGAAAAATGGAAACAAACGAGATACTCATGCTATTGAATTATATGCTCATACTAATAAAAAAAAAGTAGAGAAACATGTACAAAATTTAAAGCTGCAGTCGATGCTGATTTTTCTTAGTGTAAAAGGTGATTTTTCAAACAGAATCTGCCATAGACTTTTTTAGAGACTTCTACTAAAGATTTATCAGCACATTAAGGCAAAATAATGTGTAGTGAACAGAAAATAGACTGCCAAGCAGCATGACTCCACTCCCACAACCTTTGTAAACTAAAAAGCATCCATTCTAAAGACTGGTTTGAATCGTATCTCCCCCGATTGACCTTCTACTCAGATTTTAGCATGTCAGTTGATTTCTATCCTTTCTTTGCAAAGCTATTTGCTCCTAATTCTTCAATATGAAATGCTTTCTTAGAGTTCTGCAAGGAATAATGTTGAAAGAGTATTTTCTTTACACAACGTGACAGGTAAGGAAGGCCTAGGAAACTTTTACAAGTTGTTTTTGCCTTAGTGTTTTGGTTTTTTTTTTTTATTTCACCACACTCTTGTAAAAATATAGGTAGGGAAGATACTATTATGCTCTTTATACAGTTGAGAAAAATGAAGCAGGTAACATTTAAATAGTGGGTTTTGTGTCATCAGATTGTGGGATACAGAACTCTGACTGAGACTAAGAAGCTCTGATGCTCAGATCAAGTAGCCCTCCTGCTTTTGTGACAATGTCATGTCAGGATATGGAAACAAATTTAAATTTTACTATACCTATTTTGAATTTTAGTAGTAATTTACTTTCAACCTCTGATGGTAAAATTGCCTAGTAAAAGATTGGTTAACTCAGAATAATAAAATAGTCTATTTGACACCAGTTTTGAGTCACTGCCATCTTGTGGTAGTGCATTGTAGTTACTAAGAGCTCAGACTAGGGTAAGACATCTTGGGTTGACATCTATGCCCTGCACCTTACGAGTCATGTTAGCTTAGACAAATTATTTTGTCCCTCTCATATCTTAGCTGCCTTTTTGTAAAATGGGAATAAGAAAAATTACCTTCAACTTGGGGCTGTTGGAATGATCAAGAGTTAATATATACTTGCAGAGCACACACCACAGTACCTGACATATAGTTTATGCTGTATGCATTAGCCATTAATTTCTGACAACATTCATCATATTTTATAGTATATTAATTTATGTATTTAAAAATTTTTATGGGAGCTCTGGTGGTGTATATGTAATAGAATCTCCCTGCCATGAGTAAGAAACTGAACCTAGATATAAGGAAGTTCATTCAATAAACATTCCTTGAGTATCTGAACAAGTATCAGGTATTGGGAAAAGGGATAGAAATAATATAGTGACTGCTTTCAAGGAGTTTATAAACTAGTGGGAAAGGCAAAAAAAAAAAAAAAAAAACTAATGACTGTCATTAGTGAAAATGTTAGGAGAGAATGATATAAAAGTTTCTTTGGAAACAGAGTGGGTAGTATAGAACAGGTGAGGGAAGAAGAACCAGGCGGGGGCAAATCACAAGGGACTTCCTGTGTCATGCTTCATTCATTTACTCACTCACTCACCCTTTCACCCTGTGCTCAATATTCAATGTGTCTGCACTGTATTTCAGGTCAGAATATTAAATGGGGATCAACACAGCATGCTGTCCTATATACATACACATTTTTAAAACATATGCAAATATGTATGTTGACATATTCTCTGCCAAACCTATATATGATTGTTGATGTAGTCCTAAGAAGAGTGAAGAAAATTGGAAACAATTAATCCAAGGCACTACTGGACAACATAAACTTTGGCCTCCACAACGCTGAGACCAGAAGAAATCGATGAAGCCTGGTTACCTCTACCGACCATTATGAAAGGGATCAGATACGATCTCAGATACAGTAGGAGAAAAATATGGAGCAAAACTCAAAATCATAAAAGAGACCAGGTTTACTGATCTGACAGAGACTCGTAGAACCCCTGAAACTATTCCCCTTAGTTACCATTCAAACCTAAAACTGTACTCACCCTCGTGGCTCAACTTTCAACCAAACAGCAGAGTGGCCTATGGGATGAACAATAACTCCAGGGAAGTACGTATTCCTTAGAACAATCAACCATATGAGATCAAAAGGACAGCATTTGGATATTCCCAAGGATAAACTCAGAAGGCAGGAATGGGCAAGAAAGAATGATAAATGGAAACAGTAAACACAAGAAAGAAGTGGGAAGAGTGCTGTTATACTGTAGGAACTGTGATCAATGTTATGAAACAGTGTGTATGAATTGTTGAATAGAAAACAAATTTGCTCAGAAACTTTCACTCAAATCACAATAAAAACTTAAAAAAAAATTAAACAAACAAAGATCATGATCTCTGCCATCTTAGAATCTACAGTCTAGTTAGGGAGACTGAAACAAACACAATGAAAAAAACAAGACAAACTCCCCTTTGCCTGAAATTAGCGTATTTGTCCTTATATCTCCATGGGATAATGACCTGGTGATCCCTTCCTATCCCTAGGAATATTTCTACTCTGTCTCATGGGATCACTATCAGTTTAAAATTGACTCTGCAAGACCTAACAATAACAAAAACCCACAGATGATATTTTCTTTTAAACAGTTTTATGTATGCTCCATATAACTGATTTTTATTCTCAACTTCATAATCGTAGTCTTTCAGTAGGGACATTTACCGGCTTATTTTTGCTATCATTACTGATAGTCTCTTATATTTACTATCTTCCATCCTGCTTTCTGAAACCAGAGTTTCTGTCTTGTTGCTTTCTTCCTGGGGCATTGAAAGAGGAACTATTCCATGCCTCTCTCATAGTTTCTGATAACTGGTGGCAATCCTTGGTTCCTTTGCTGCTTATAGGAGCATCTGCCTCCACTGTCACATGGTATCCTTCTCTCTCTGTGTGACTTTATTTCTATGTCTGTTCTACCCCTTTACAAAGTGCTATTCAAAAGGAATTATGATTAGGACACCCTACTCTGGTATGATCTTATTTAACATAACTGGTAACAAAAGAGGAAACATTGTTTCCAGACAAGGTCATATTCACAGGTACAAGGGTTAGGACTTTGTAATACCTATTGGGTGGTTAGGTAGGAGGATGTAATTCAATCCATAATAACTATTGATGTTATTAATAAACCATCATCTTCTCTATTTTTTATTATTTATGTGCAGATTAATTTATTTGATAGACCTTGGCTGAAAGCAGGAAATACCAGAAAGATGTTTGCCTGTGTTTTATTGATGATACAAAGGCATTTGACTGTGTGGATCATAACAAATTATGCTTAACATTTCAAACAATGGAAATTCCAGAACACTTAATTGTGCTCGGGAGGAACCTGTATGTAGACCAAGAGGCAGTTGTTCAAGCAGAACAAGGGGATGCTGTGTGGTTATAGATCAGAAAAGGTCTGTGTTACGTTTATATATTTTCACCATTCTTATTCATTCTGTATACTGAGCAAATAGTACAAGAGGCTGCACTGTATGAAGAAGAATGTGGAATCAGGATTGGAAGAAGATTCATTAACAACTTGCAATATGCAGTTGCTTGCTGAAAGTGAAGAACAGTTGAAGAATTTACTGATAAAGATAAAATACTACAGCTTTCAGTATGGATTACAACTCAACATTGTTATTGTTGTTATGTGCCATCGAGTCAAACCCGACTCATAGCGACCCCTCCTTGGGTTTCCAAGGCAGTATCACTACGGAAGTAGGATTGCCCAACTTTCCTTCCGAGGAGTGGCTGGTGGGTTTGAACCGCCAGCCATCTGGTTAGCAGGCAAGTGTCTTAGCCACTATGCTACCAGAGCTCCCACAACTCAACATAGAGGAAATAAAAATCTTCACAACTGGACCACTAAGCAACGTTATGATATACAGAGAAAATACTGGAGTTTTCAAGGATTTCTTTTTACTTGGATCCACAATCAATGGCTATGGAAGCAGCAGTAAAGACATCGAATGATATATTACATTGGACAAATCTGCCACAAAATATCTCTTTAAAGTGTTCAAAAGCAAAGATATCTGTGTGAGGACTAAGGTGTGCCTGACACAAACCATGGTATGCTTGTGCGTGTGAAAGCCTCATATGTATACAAAAGCTGGAAAATGAATAAGGAATACTGAAAAATTGGTACCTTTGAAATATGGTGTTGGTGGAGAATATTGAGAGAATAAGAGAATAAATTCTGTTTGTTAAAGACATCCATTTGTGTTATTTCTGTTGTAGCAGAACTAGAGAACTAAGAGAGTGATTGATGTAGACTAGAAGTCTGAGGGAAGTGTGATCACCAATGTACATGACCTATTTTTCTCTACTTGAATTTTTTTTCTTTATCCTTTGAAATAAAGAGAAATAAAAACAAAATCCCCCAAATATTCTTAGGTTTTTTTTTTTTTTTTTTAATTTGAATTATAGCAGGTATTCCTTTTCAATTTTTAAACTCTGGTTTTAAACTATATTATCTATTTTATTTTTACATGTTATTTCTGTGCTATGTTTTCTGTATTTCCTTTTAAGAATATTTTAGCTTATTTTTCATCCTATATCTTTATTTTCCCTGCCTAATCGATCATTTCTCTCAAGTTTGTCATTTACTATATAGGCTCAGTTTCCTGTGTAACATCTCTGTTATTTATTTATTTATTGCTTTGAATTTTGATTTAATGTTGCCATTATACTTACCTTTAATAAAATTTCTTTCCTATCTCCTGTGTCTCCTATTTTATATCTACTTACCTCTCAACCTACATCACTGCCATTCTTAATAATATGTATGAATGCACATACATGTATGTATGTATGTGTGTGTGTACTCTAATTTTCTGTTGAATGAAACATTTGATATTTGAAAAGTAATTGACTGGGAAAAATAGATTCAGATTCAGTGCCTCCTCACTGCTTACTGCAGTAGTGTGAGGGTACTTTTCTAATATCTTAAAATAGCAAGATAGTTCATGTGTAAATGTCCTAGCTATACTCTTTGGATCTTGCATCAGTGTAATTATTATGGAGTTCATGCCTTAGGGAATAACTAATTCATCCAGAGCCTCAGCAGGTAAAGTTGAATTGATTTCTGGAAAACTTAAAGCAATATTCCTTCTTCTGATATTATTGATACAGAAAAGGATTTCTCTTACAATTTCATTGTTCCATGCCTTCCTACCACCTGACTCCCCATTCCACGATGTCACACCTCATTACCTCTTCACTTGAGCCTAACCCACATTGTTATTTTGGGAATTAATGTCCCTGAATTGATGAAAATATTACTTCTCATCCTTTTGTAATTAAGATGACCAACTTGTCTTAGTTTGCCCAAGACTTTACCAGTGTTAGCACTGAAAACCCCATTTCACGGGAACTTTCATAGTTCCTGGTAAACCAGAATGACTGGTCACTCTACGTGTAATTTGTGCCATGTTTTAAGAAGCATAAAATTCCATCCTCCCCCAGAGATTCTGTTAAACTGCATCTGGTCCCTTTTACTTCTAGGGAAAATCATTTATCTTTTTAAAATTGATATCAGCCACGATGATTCTGTCTTCTGATTTTATATTTTGAAGGCAATGAACCATGTTTTTTCACAAATATAAGATTAAATTATCATACTGAATAAACTTGTTCAAATGTTATGTACCTCTCCTATCCCAAGCAATTCTGAGGCCTGCCTAGCCTGCTCACAAATTAAGAAGCACTGATGTAGGTGAAAAAGTACAAATGGAATGTGTAAAGATGAAATTAGTTTGGTCCACTACATAGCTTTTCTGGCAAAGTTTGTAGAGCTGTAAGACAATGATTAGTGAATCCTTTGTACTTTTGGCAGGAGGACATGTTGCTGGGGGCTGAATAAATTCTCCTTTCTCTGGGTCTAGTTGGATGTACTTTTTCAAGGCTTTAACTTAGTTTGGCTTCTGAGCAAATCAGTATTGTGAGAGTACTGCTCTCTCTATATATTTTAAATGAAATGAAAAAGGGAAGGTTCATCAGTTTTTGAATCACAAGATGCTGCATGCTTAATCTGAAAATCTTAATTATTTTTTAAACTTAATTCAGCAGATATTTACTGAATACTTTCATGTGTAAAACACTGCAACTAAGTTGGGTAGGGTATAAACATTTAGATACAGAGTCTGCCCTCATAGAACTTCCACTGCAATAAATAAGAATTGCCTGACCCACATTACTAAACTTTAAAGCCTGGGATAGTGCATAAAAATGATTAGGAAGGGCATCAAAAAGATATTTCTGTGTAACAGATATCGTGGAAGAAGAAAATTTGAGCTAATGTCAAAAGATAATGTTAAATTTACATGAACAGAGTTGGAGGGCAGCATAGAGAAAACTGCAGACCAAATACATGGGCAAATTAAGGTCACAGCTTATGAAGAAATTCAAAAGAAGCTACAGTTAACTGGCACTTCAGTTTCTTGATGCAAAGTAATGATACGTTATGGAAAGTTGTTTTAGGACAGGTGCCTAGAGAGCTTTCAAATCCAGACTTTAGTGCTTGATTTTTTTCTCAATCACCTGAACTTTTCAACTTTGCTCTATTTATCTTTTTAATGTTGCCTAAATTTAGAAACTTATTAAAATATTTGTAGAAGGTGGTGTCACTATGGAAGTAGATTGCCCAACCTTCTTTCCAAGGAGTGACTTGTGGATTTGAACTGCCAGCCTTCTAGTTAGCAGTCAAATGCCTTAGGCATGATGCCACCAGAGCTCCCTGAAGTATAGAAACTTATTAAAATATTTGTGGGAAATGAAGAATTAATAATAACATGAAATTTAGCTGCAGGAAATGGCTACATATGTATTTAATTGTGCCTCTGTACAGTTTTTTTGGAAATTTCATTAAAATTTTTCAAAACCAGTTTTATGGGAATGGATGAATGAATGAGATATTGCATGTATTTTTGCTGTATGCTAGCTAAATTAGAAGATTTTATCCCCTTCTTAGAACTAGGAGCTTAAATAAGGATACTACTTAGCAAAGTTATTATCATTTTGGGAAGGGTTTCACTTAAAATATTATGAAAGACATAGATTGAATATCAGGAAACAACCACTGTCACAACAAAACAGGCAATTTGCCACAATAAACCAGGTCCACGAAATCCAGAGCAGAAAAGGGTATGTCTGATTACTGGTGAAGGGTATAATTATCTCTGAGGTTGAGAAGGGCTACATGTTTCAGGATGCCACATTTTAGCCTTAGAAATGAAGTCATCAAATAGTGATAGGAAAGAGTGGTTATGTGCAAAAGTGATTTGTCCCTTAAAATGTGTTCTTCCGTAAAGAAGAACATTTCTAATTTCTGAATAGGATTTTTTTTATTTGTTAGCAGGAACCTTTGTTTCAATACATATAACAATTTTCATCTTTAAATAAAGCATCAGGTAAAGTGTTCTCTATGGTGGTTCAAACCCATCCATCAGCCGCTCCTCAGGAGGAAGGTGGGACAATCTACTTCTGTAGTGATACCGCCTTGGAAACCCAAGGAGGGGTCGCTATGAGTCGGGTCTGACTCGCTGGCAGTGAATTTGGTTTGATTTTGATGTTTTGATTTTGGGTGGTACAAAAGGTTAAAGTACTTGGCTGCTAAACAGAAGACTGGAGGTTCAGATTCACCCAGAAGCCCTTTGGAAGAAAGGCCATTGAAACCCTAGCTTTCAGGCCCAGTTCTGTCTGGCACACAGAGGGGCACACCATGAGTCATGGTCATCTCTACAGCAACAGGTTTTTTGTTTGTCTTTTCAAATGTAGTAACTGGTGGGAACTTCATTGCTTCCTTTTGTAAGGACCTTTGGGGTAATCTTACATCTGCTTGCTGTCACCAGCTTGTCTGTTGTTGTTGTTGTTGTCACCAGCTTGTCTGTTGTTGGTTGCTCTTGAGTAGATTCCATGTGTGCAGAATAGAAGTGCTGCAAGGCTGTGCCCTTGGGAGGCGGATTGCCAGGGTCAGTGGATTTGAACCAGTGGTCAAGAGCTTAACCATTTGCACCGTCTTGTCTATATCTTAAAAAAAAAAAAAAAAGGGAACAAAGTGGGATCCTTAGATAGCTGTAGTAGTGATAGAGAAAGTGAACTGGGCTTGGGGGAAAAAGAAAAAAAAAAACAATGCTCAGAATCAGGCATATACTACTTACTTACTACATAACTTTGAGCAAGTGACTTGAGCTTTGTGTGTCTGAATTCCCTTTCTTTATTTTACCGGACTTAAGTGAATTTACTTATTTAATTCTAAAATGACTCTAGGAAGTAGATACAATAATGATCATCCCTACTTTCTAAATTAGGACACTGAAGTATAGAGACTAAGTAATTTACCTGGTGGCATGTGAGTTTAGGAATTGAACAGAGTTTCTGTTCCTTGAGCTATAAACTTGTCTACTTTTGTCTATGCCTATTTTATACTAGGTACTTTATAGGATTTTTTAGGGGATTAATGAGATAATGTATGAACACAGGAGGTGTTTATTAAATGATTTGTGACTCCAGATATCAATTTTGGAAAGTAAAGATTTTAAGAGTTAACTTTTCAATAAATAAAAATTTATCCTTGATAACATTAAATACTTGTTCAGAAAGGGATTATGTGAACAATCTGGCTAGTAAAGATAATTGAAAAATGTTCAGGGGGTTGGTGGAGTCTCGCTTTCAGCCTGAATTGCTTTATGGAACATTAGGTCACAGATTATTGAATCTTAGAATTAGAGAGGAAAATTTATACAGGATTTCATTGTTTTGGCCTACTTAAAATCCAATTACCAAAGGCTGTGCCTGGAGTTGAAGGGTCATACTTAGAGCAATGCCACTTTGAAGAAATGAAGATGTACTTAATTATTTAATGGGACTAAAAAATGCTAAGTACAGCCATAAAATGTTGAAAGTTCATAGCAGGCCATCCTTTTGGTGTTATAAATTTTCATCAACATCATCATGGTGATACTAACATATGCCTATTAATGCCAGGTCACAAATTATATCATGCTTGGTTTGTGATCAGTTGATGGCCTGCAAGAAGTGATTTGGACAGAAGGCAATAGACACTTGTCATATCCAAGCAAAGTGTATTTTCTCTCTCTGATACATAAAGTATCCAACTTATAGGTGCATTTCATGATTTTGCATTTGCTTGACTTTCCCAGTAAAGATCTATATACTAAAATAGGCAGATAGTTTTTTTGTTATTGCTGTTTTGCTTTTTTAAGGATAAAGGTTTATGGCTATTTTAAACTCATTTATTATCTGAGGGATAAATTATTTGGTGAAAATTTTTTTAATGAACCCAGGATATCTATGAGATTATTAGGAAAAAGCTGTCTTTAAGCAAATTGGGGAGTAACAGAAGAAAAGCAAGGTTACAAGGTAAGTGGAGATAATGAAGTACTTTGAAATATATTAAGATTAGAGGCTTTGTTGATATCTATGTGAAATTTTCCAGAAAGTAACTGCACATAGACTTCTGGAACATGGAAGAGAAATGGTGACTGGAGACAGATTTGAGGATTATCTGCTTATCTGATGCCTGAC
This sequence comes from Orycteropus afer afer, assembly GCF_000298275.1. NCBI lineage: Eukaryota > Metazoa > Chordata > Mammalia > Tubulidentata > Orycteropodidae > Orycteropus > Orycteropus afer. Next base: position 2,626,927 of record NW_006921959.1, read on the forward strand.
ACGTGGGAGCTAAGGTAGCCAACCAACCAAATACAAGGTGGTGTTTACCAGATTTTCGATAAAGTTGGAGCTGTGATGGTGGGATTTGTTTATAGTCCTTCTCTGATATCCTTTTTTCATTTTTCTTAAAATAAGCAGTGATTTAGATGAGTATGTAGAAGTTTTTGTTTGTTTGTTTGTTTGTTTGTTTAGGATTTCAGTGTCCAAAACCTGAGTAGCATAGGTAATATAAATGACAGTATTAGAATTCAGTTAATTTCATTTGGCTGGAACCAGTACTTGTGAACAACAAAGTGAAATTTTAAAGGAATGAATGTTAAGTTCTACATTTAGGCTAAAAAATTAAATATAGGTTTCTAGGTATTTTAGAAATATCTGCAGAAAGCATAGCAAGCCAGAGTTTAAAGAAAAAATTTTCCTTAAAGATGGCTTAGGTGGTTTTTTGTACCAAGAGGTTAAGATGCTGCTTCCTTCTGTACTTTTCCCTCCCATGAGTCCAAAAATAGAAGCAAGCTGTGATATTGGATTATATCAATAGAAGAAATTCCCCATATAGTTTGTGTCTAAGAGCAGGTCTACTCTGCACACATGGGGTCCCCATGAGTCAGAATCTCCTTGAAGGCAATTAGCAACTTGGATTTGGTTCGTTTTTTTCTTTCTCCTTCTCTTCCTTGTTCTTCTTCAGATCTGTAACATTCAGACAAATGATTCTGGTTGGACTGACTGGAGAGTGAATCTGTAAATTACGTATTATAAGGATAACATAAAGATTTTTTAAGAAATCATAAATGACATTGAGACTATATTGTTGTTGTTAGGTGCCCCGGCTCATAGCGACTCCATATACAACAGAACAAAACACTGCCCAGTCCTGTGCCAACCTGACAATCCTTGCCGAACTTGAGCCCATCCTTGCAGCTACCATGTCAGTCCATCTCATTGAAGGCCTTCCCATCTTTCGTTGACCCTTCACTTTACCAAGCATGATATCCCTCTCCAAGTAATGGTCCCTTCTGACAACATGACCAAAGTAGGTGAAAAGAAGTATGGCCATTCTCACTTCCAAGGAGTGTGCCAGCGGCATTTCTAGTAGGATAGCTTTGTTAGTTCATTAGCAGTCCATGGTATTCTCGGTATTCTTCACCAACACCACAACTCAAAAGCATCAACTCTTCTTCAGTCTTCCTTATTCATTGTCCAGCTCTCACATGCATATGAGGTGATTGAAAATACCATGCCTTGGGTTAGGCACACCTTGGTCTTCAAGGAGACATCTCTGCCCTTCAGCACTTTAAAGAGATCTTTTGCAGCAGATTTTCCCAGTCCAATACATCTTCTGATGTCTTGACTTCTGCTTCCATTAGTGTTGATTGTAGAACGAAGTAATATGAAGTCTTTGATAACTTCAATCTTTTCTCCATTTATCATGATGCTGATTATTGGTCCAGTTGTGAGGATTTTTATTTCCTTTATGCTGAGGTGTAATCTATACTACAGACTGTAGTCTTCAGTCTTCATCAGTTAAGTGCTTCAAGTCATCCTCATTTTCAGCAAGCAAAGTTGTGTTGTCTATCTCAGGTTGTTAATGAGCCTTCTGCCAATACTGATGCCATGTTATTCTTCATATAGTCCAGCTTTTCGGATTATTTACTCAATATACAGACTGAATAAGTATGATGAAAGGCGATAACCCTGATGCACTCCCTTCCTGATTTTAAACCATGCATTATTCTCTTGTCCTTTTTGAATGATGGGCTCCTAGTCTTTGTATAGCTTCCTCATGAGAAAAATTAAGTGTTCTGGAATTCCCATTCTTCTCAAAATTATCCATAATTTGTTATTATCCACACAGTCGAATGATTTTGCATAGTCAATAAAACATAAGTAAAGATATGTCTGGTATTTTTGCTTTCAGTTTAGATTCATCTGACAGCAGCTATGATATCCTTCATTCCATGTCCCCTTTTGAATCCAGCTTTTCATTTCTGGAAGTTCTCTGTCAATATCCTGCTTCAACCATTTTTTAATTATCTTCTGTAAGATTTTACTTGCATGTAATATTACTGATATTGTTCGATAATATCCACATTCTGTGGGATCAGTTTTCCTTGGAAGGGGTACAAATATAGATCTTTTCCAGTCAGTTGGCCAGGTAGCTGTCCTCCAAATTTCTTGGCATAGCCAAGTGAGTGCCTCCAGCATGGTATCCATTTGTTGAAACATCTCAGTGGGTATTCTGTCAATTCATGGAGCCAATTCCTTCAGTACAGTTTTGACTTCTTCCTTCAATACCATTGGTTCTTGATCATATGCCACCTCCTGAAATGGATGAACATTGACCAATTCTTCTTGGTACAGTGACTCTGTGTATTCCTTCTATCTTCTTCTTCTTTTTTTTTAAAAAAAAAATTATTGTGATTTAGGTGAAAGCATACAGAGCAAATT
>NW_006921959.1:2630536-2631418 GCF_000298275.1 Orycteropus afer afer
TATTTTGGCTCTCATGGACTTGTTTTAATTGTCTTCAGCTTCAACTTGAACCTGCATATGAGGAACTGATGGTCTGTTCTACCGTCAGCTCCTGGCCTTGTTTTGGCTAATGATATTGAGCTTCTCTATCACCTCATTCCATGGATATAGTCGATCTAATTCCTGTGTACCCCATCTGATGAAGTCCATCTGATAGCTGCTGGATGTGTTGTTGAAAAAAGATATTTGCAATGGATAAGTCCTTGGTTTTGCAAAATTCTATTATGTGATCTCCAGCATTATTTCTATCACTGAGGTCCTATTTTCCAACTACTGGTGATTCTTCTTTGTTTCCAACTTTTGTGTTATAATCATCAATGATAATCAACACATCTTGATTGCATATTTGGTCAATTTCATATTGCAGAATGTGGTGAAAATCTTCAGTTTCCTTATCTTTGGCTTTGGTGGTTGGTGCATAAATTTGAATAATAGTAGTATTAACTGATCTTCCTTGTAGGTATGTGGATCTATCCTATCACTGACAGCATTGTACTCCAGGATAGATCTTGAAACACTCTTTGTGGCAATGAATGCCACACCATTCCTCTTCAATTTGTCCTTCCTGTCATTGTAGATCATATGGTTGTCTGATTCAAAATGGCCAAAACTAGTCCATTTCAACTCACTAATGCCTAGGATATCGATCTTTATGTACTCAATTTCATTTTGACAACTTCCAATTTTCCTAGATTCATACTTTGTACATTCCATGTTCTGATTAATAATGAATGTTTGCAGCTGTTTCTTCCCATTTTGAGTCATGCCACATCAACAAATGGAGGTCCTGAAAGCTTTACCCTACCCACATCATTAAAGTCAGCTCTACTCTGAAGAGTGACC
>NW_006921959.1:2631518-2633542 GCF_000298275.1 Orycteropus afer afer
ACTATATTGGACAATGTGTCAGGGTTATTCATAAAGTTTTCCAATAATATATCAGACAGTGTTTCACTGCTATTCATAAAGGTTTCACTGTCCAATTTCTTTCTTCCGAGTCTGTCTTAGTCTGGAAACTGCTGAAACCTGTTCACCATGGTAACCCTGCTGGCATTTGAAACACCAGTGGCATAGCCTCCAGCCTCACAGCAACACACAATCCACCACAGCACAACAACTTGATGGACAAGTGGTGGTGAGAGTATATTCACTACCTACAAATAATTGACAAATTGTTACTACTTACCTTTTCCTGTATACTCAATTCTTAAATATTTCCCCTATATAAGACTCAGTTCTAGAGACACCTCACCTAATCCTCCCAGGTGAATTGACCACTCCCTCCGAGTGGTTTTTTTGTGGTGTAAGCCATCTTTATTGTTACAGCACTTACCACATTGAAGGCCATTAAATCATTTTCATGTTTGCTTGTCTCCATTAGATTGCATGGTGTGTGAGAGTAGACACCTTGTCTTACTAACGTGTTATCTATGTCTGAAGCCCAAGTCCTAGTTCAATTCCTGACATTATGCTTTTGTGCTGAATTGAAGTGAGGGTAGAATAGAAATGTTCTGTGGTGTACTGGAGGAGAGAAGTAGGGCTAAAGAGCAGAACTGACAAGGATGCAGATTACTTAAGCTGATTAGTAATCATTAGAGCTGTCTGAAAATGGAATGATCCACCTTACAATGTAGGTCAGGCACAAGGTGAATGACAATGTGTAAGAGATTTAGTATTAGGAGTTCTTGCGTAGCAAGACCTCTAAATTACCCTTCAACTCTTATATTCTGTGTCTCACATTTTTTACTTATGTTATTAACTACCCTCTTGGGCAGTCTTCAAAAGCAATTTCATATATATTATCTCATTTATTTGAACAAATTTCCTGTGATGTATGTAGGGACAGGTATTATCATTATAATTGTTCAGTAAAATGAGGCATAAAGAAGTTAAGTGACTTGAACAAGCATACTCAGCATTAAATTTGAGACCAGAATATAATCGTTCTCATGGTAATTTAGTATTTCTTTTAAAGATAGAATATTTAAATTTATCTAATTTGGACGTTTAGGGGGATATAGTCATTCATCCACATATTCATTAAGTAACATATTTTTTTCTGCTTATGCTTTATAAATGCTTAATTTTTATAATTACCAAACAACTGTTTGTCCTTTTTATGCACTTTTAATTGTCATGCTTACCTATCATTGTGAAAATTGGAAAAATAACAAAATGGAATATCATATATAAAACCTAGTATATATGACGAAGAAGTGATAACATACTGAGTTTCATTAGTCTGGGTGTGTGATAGAAACCTGACAGTGTGAACATGCACAGTTCATTTAGGACCCCTAAGAATCCAAAGAATGGAGTCCATGATGTTGCAATCCTTGGATAAGTCTTGGCAGAAATATCTGGCTTCAGTGTATTGCCTGGAAAGGCTAGAAGTAAAGAGCTGTCATTTTAGGTTACATAAAACACCTAGTGTGTGTTTTATTAAGTTCTATCTGGGTTCCTGGTCAGGCAGCTATACTAGAAGAATTGTGCTTACAAGTTATGTATTTTCTGAAATGAGTTTAAGATCATATAAGGAAAGTAAACATCATTTCAGGTACGTGTTTCTGCTTAATGAACCACACCAGCACTTAGTGGCTTAATCAATAATAATTACTTTTTTTCATGAATCTGTGTATTGACTGTTTGGTTTCTCTACTGGTCTTATATATGTGATCACTCATGAAACTTCATATATCTGGTGCTGGGGCTGTATTTTTAGCCAGAGACCCTTAGTTTTCCATGTAGCCTGTCCAAATGGTTTGCATGTCTGTCTCCCATCATGGTCATGTGATAGCTTTAAGAGAAAGCCATTAGAAACTGAGTCTTATTAAGGCTTAAATTCTAATGTCCAGGAGTGTCACTTCTACCACATTCTGTTCTTCAGACCAAGCCATGGGTTAGCCTAGTTT
>NW_006921959.1:2634847-2645833 GCF_000298275.1 Orycteropus afer afer
GCAAAATTCTGAGTCACATTGCTTTCTTTTACCACTTCTAGATAAATACATAACAAAATTTCAGTTCCCTATATACTATTTTGAAATCTAAAAATATGGCTCTATACTTTTAGTTCAAGACATTTGGACTAGTATAAATTCACTGCCCAGCTTTAGTAATTTTAGTAATTTTCTAGGCATTTGATGATTGTACATTTCACTTTTAATATTGGTTTTATTACCTTATATGTGTGTTGGTATTAAAACAGCAAGCTTGGTGATTTTTAAGATGTATATTTTGCCTTCTGAAAGTTGACTACAACAATTAATGTTTTCTAAACTGTAAAAAATAAAACATCCTGTGTGTTTATGGATTACTTTCCTAGCAATTGAGTGTACCTCATAAAGATGCTTAACAGAGAAAATTTTGTTTCATGATTTATTAAACTCAAAGCCATGTGTCTATGTATGTGTATATAGATAGATAGATATGGATATAGGTGTGTGTGCATGTAAATAAATCCTTCTATTTTATAGCTATGATATTTAGAATATGTTAATAACAGTATAGTCAGTACTTCTTTGTTGATAGAAATTTTCATGATTATCGGTGACTATAGTAGTTATGCTTCCAAAACAGAAAGTTTGATGTTTTTCTGTTTGTAGGTTTCATTAATTTCAGTATTTAAAGCTTACTTCTGATTTAACATTTCATTCCTATGGAATAGAAACTGATCTTTCACTAGTGGGAAAATAGGTTCACTTTTTTATTGTTACTTCCATATTCTGATTCACACTGGAGATTTTAAAATAACATTTAAAGTTTATTTATTAGCACAGAGTATTTAAAAACCTATACTGAAAATAGACAATCTTTGAATATTTTTATGATAATCTTTAAAGTTTCTTTTTCTGAAGACAACAAATGAGTATTGAATAAAATCCTAATCTGTTTCTCAAATATTTCTATAAATAAAAAGTAAACAAATATTGTTAACTTTGAGTGGTAGTAGTAGTATCAGTAGTAATGTCAGAACTTGCCTAACATCAAGGAGGATAAAGGAAATCAAGATCCTTCCAAAGCTGATGCTTATGCAGTAGAGGTCAGACATACTTCCCCTTTTACCCATTCTAATACTAGCCATCCCTATCACTGCACTCTCTCCTTCCCTGGGTTCAATAATCCATTGTGATGACCACAGAGAACTCACAGAGCATACTTCAAATTAGTCAGAAAGCATGAAGGCAAATTCTCCCATCTTCAGTGCAGGACAGCTCTCTCAAACATGTAGGTCTCTCTCTCTCTCTCTCTGAGGACAGGCCTTCTCTCAGCTCCCTCAGGACAGGCTTCCCTGGGCCCCCTTAGGACTAGCTGCCCCCTTAGGACTAGCTCCTCTTACCGTTGCCATCTGCCACTGCTGTCTCTGCCACTGGGCCCCTTTTAAGTCTGTTGCCACCAGCTCTTCTGCTGGGCTCATTCTTGTCCTCTCACTGTCTTCAATGTTACAGCCCTTAACTCATGTTATAGCTCTTTTAGGAGATTCATTGCCTCCTTTCTCTCTCTGCTCCTTCTCTCTTCTTTCTTCCTTCTGTTACTTTCTGCTTCTTTCTGTCTGAAAAACCTCTGTGGGTTTAGCTGCTTATATATATAACCCCTTGCCAATTTCAAAGGAGCTCTGATGGCATAATGCCTAAGGCATTTGACTGCTAACCAGAAGGTTGGTGGTTCAAACCCACCAGCCATCCCATGGAAGGAAGACTGGGAATTTTACGTCTATAAAGATTTACCACCTTGGAAACCCAAATGGGATCGCTATGAGTTGGAATTGACTCAATGGCAGTTTTTTTTTGTCAATATCAAGACGTGGCCCCTCTCAGTGGGGCCTACAAACTGAATAGTTCTCTCTTGGTGGGCTACATATACTTCATTTGCTTAGTAGGTGACAGACATTTCATTTGCATAGTCTACTGACCAATCCCTGCAAGGTGCATGCCAATCAGAGGGCAGGTTGAAGCCCAAGACCTAACAAAAATATCAAAACCAAGTTTAGTGCTTACCCAAGAAGGTCAATCAACCTGAATAAAAGTTTCAAACTCTTCAGAGCAGAAAACTAGGGCAAGGATAACTCCTCAGGACTTAGGGGAAAAATCTCTTAAGCTGATTTTTCAAAGAACCAAGACAAAAGTCCATATAAAGGAACTTACTTCACTACACCTGTCTATAGTTTCTTGGCTTTTATAACAATTTTTGATGATGAAAGCCAGTACAGTAAAGTATAATTTAACAAACTGTCCTATTTTAAAACATTTTTGAGTTGATGAATAGAAAAAAAGTATTTCACGTTTCTCAGGTGAAATGTACAGAATGTTCAGGAAAACATTTTGTCAATCTATTGTTGGTCTATGAATGGATCACAAAATAAATTTTGTAGGTTAAATTCAGAACTTATTTTTGAGGTGGAATACAAGAGATTAAAATAGAGTGTCAGAGTACATAAGCAGGTAATGAATAGTGTATGATTTCTTGAAAGTTTTCATGTTATATTTTTGGTATATTTGGTTAGAGAATAAAATAAGATCGCGGTCAAATCAGTTTGAAGCTACTTGTTGAGAATCAACTTTATTTAATTCTTCAATAATTAGATTGAGTCTCACTATTGAACTAAATGCTGTTTGTCCAGTTGTATCTTAATAAACACAGACCAACTTAAAGACCAGTAATTATTAATGAGGAAAGGTATTAAATTTTGTCTTAAAAGTTTTAGTAAAGTATCAGTAAGTGTATTAAACACATACTTTAATATTAAAATTTTAAATCTTGTCTATTAATTTACCTTTGATTTTAAAATTTATTTCTCATAACTGTAAGAACAGTTATGATTCATTCTTGAAATAATTTGACAGAAAATTTCCCCTTTGATTACAGTGTTTATATTTATTGTTGTTTGTTAGGTGCCGTTGAGTCAGCTCTGACTCATAGTGACCCTATGCACAACAGAAGAAACACTGCCCAGTCCTGTGCCTTCCTCACAGTCCTTCCTGTACTTAAGTCCATTGTTGCAGCCAGTGTGTCAATCCATCTTGTCAAGAGTCTTCCCCATTTTTGCTGACCCTCCACTTTACCAAGCATGCTATCCTTCTCCAGGGAATGGCCTTTTCTGACAACATGACCAAAGTAGGTGAGACGAAGTCTGGCCATTCTCACTTCTGAAGAGCATTCTGGCTGTACTTCTTCCAGAATAGACTCGTCATTCTTCGGGAAGTCCATGGTATTTTCATGATTCTTAGACAACACCACAACTCAAAAGCTTCAACTCTTCTTCATTCTTCCTTGTTCATTGTCCAACTTTCACATGCATATGAGGTGATTGAAAATACCTTGGCTTGAGTATGAAAATACCATACCTTAGTCTTCAAAGTGACATCTTTACTCTTCAACACTTCAAAGAAGTCTTTTCAGAAAATTTACCTACTGCAATACAACATCTGATTTTTGACTGCTCCTTCCATGGGTGTTGATTGTGGATCCACATGAATTGAAACCTTCAACAACTTCAGTCTTCTCTCTGTTTATCATGATGCTATTTATTGCATTGTAGTTTTTCACCTCTAAAGGATAGCATAACGAAAAATAGAAATTCCAGAACACTTAGTTATGTTCACATGGAGCCTTCACATAGACCTTTTTTGTTTGAACAGAAAGAGGACACTGCATGGTATAAAATCAGGAAAGGTGTGTGTCAGGGTTGTAATTTTTCTCTATACTTACTCAATCTCTATGCTGAGCAAATAATCCAAGAAGCTGGACTTTATGAAGAATGTGGCATCAGGATTGGAGAAGACTCATTAACAACTTGTAATATGCAGATGACACAACTTTGCTTGCTGAGAGTGAAGATGACTTGAATCATTTACTGAAGAAAATTAAAGACTGCAGTCTTGTGTGTGGATTACACATCAGCATAAAGAAAACAAACATCCTTACTACTGGACCAATAAGCAACATCATGTTAAATGGAGACAAGATTGATACTGTCAAGAATTTTATTTTACTTGGGTCCACAATAAATGCTCATGGGAGCAGTAATCAAGAAATCAGAAAACATTGTACTGGATAAATGTGCTGCAAAAGACCTCTTTTTTTTTTAATTTTTATTCTGATTTGGGTGAAAGTGTACATAGTAAATTCACTTTACATACATGAGCTCACATACACTTTGTCTCATGACATTGACTACAATTTCCCATAATGCAACAGCTCCCCTCTCACTTCCTCACCATAGTTACCTCTTCCCTGTGTCCTTCCCTCCTATGCACTCCTGTCCCTTAAGCTATCTCCCTATACACACACACAGCCCTTCTATTCTCCCATGATTGATCTCTATCTACCTAATGGAAATGTTCAGCTCATATGCCTGTCTTTTGTTTGGCTGGAAGCCACAGGAGTGGATTCAGTTCCAGACCTGAAGGGCAGCTAGGGGCCATAGTGTCAGTGGTTCCACCAGGCTCTATCAGAACAGCCAACCTGGTCCCCCTTTTTTTTTCTTTTTTTTTTAATGATTTTGAGTTTTATTCCACATTGTTCTCCCACTCTATCCAGGATCTCCTACATAGATCCCCCTCCAAGGGGTTGACAGTGTAGTTGGGCATCATCTAGCTCTTCTGGTCTCATAATCATATAGGCTGAGGATTGCATGGTATACAAGTTGCTTGGACTAATTGTTTCCATGAATCTTTAGTTTTCTTTCTTCTTCTTTTTTTCTGGACAAGGAGAGACCCATGGTTGCATCTTGATGGCCACTTGCAAACTTTTAAAATCCCAGTCACTGATCGCCAAAGTAAGATGTGGAACAGTGTTTTTGTGTAGTATGTTATGCCAATTGAGCTTCATGTCCCCTGCAACTATGGTCCCAAGCCCACAGGTCCAACTACTTGCTCACTCTAAGTAGCTGGCTGTGGCCAAGAAGTGACTACAACTTTGTCCCTTATCAGCTCTACTATATACCTGGAATATTCTTACAGAAAATACAAATATACTTGTAGAAATATTACCTGCCCTCCCTATACATGGTCATGGACACCCCCCCACACATAGAAGTAGTTAATTGTTCAGCCTGTTCACCCATCTATCTACCCATAGATCAATGTTTGCCTTCACTGACAACTTAGTACTGTATATGCAAAAGGGTCCATATTTGTTATGTGTATCTCACATGCATCTCTTTATGTCTCCTTTTTCCTCAATGCCATCGTGTTGGTCACTCACATTTGGTACATTGCCCTTCTCTTCACCCAAATCAATACTTATCTCTACCTATCCAACAGTGTTAACTCCCCTGCCCTCCTACCCCTTGTAACCAACACAGAAAATTTCCTTCCAAACATAAACCTTTCCTTGACTTTCTATAATAAAGGGCTAATACAATATTTGTCCTTCTGTGATTGACTTATTTCACTCAGTATAATGTCACCCAAGTTCATTCACATTATGGAATGTTTTGCTGATTCTACATTATTCTTTAGAGTTGCATAGTATTCCGTTGTGTGTATGTACCACAGTTTGGTTATCCATTCTTCTGTTGATGGGCTAGGTTGTTTCTGTCTTTTGGCTATTGTAAATAGTGCTGCAATCAACATGGGTGTGCATATATCTGTTCTTGATCTGGCTCTCACTTCTTTAGGATACAACCCTAGTAATAGAATTGCTGCGTCAAATGGTATTTCTAATTCCAACTTTTTAAGGAATCGCCATACTGCTTTCCACAGTGCTTATATCATTTTACAGTCCCACCAGCAGTGTATGAGAGTACCAATTTCTCCACATGCTCCCCAGCATTTGTTATTTTCTGTCTTGTTGAACTTTGCTGCTAGTGCTGGGGCAAGATGGTATCTCATTGTTGTTTTGATTTGCATCTCTCTAATAGCTAATGATTGTGAGCATTTCTTCATATGTGTGTTAGCCACCTGAATATCCTCTTTGGTGAAATGTCTATTCATATTTTCATCTTCTGCACATTTTTTAATTTGATTATTTGTCTTTTTTTGTTGAGGTGTTGCAGTTTTCTCTAAATTCTAGAGATAAGTCCCTTGCCAGATATGTCATTGCTGAATATTTTTTCCCAACCTGTGGTTTCTCTTTTGACTCTTTTGGAAAAGTCTTTGGAAGCACATAAAAATTTAATTTTGAGATGGTCTCATTCATCTAGTTTCTCTTCTGCTGTTTGTGTATTTTCGGTTATACTTGATAGTCTATTTATGCCATATATTAGGGCCCCTAAATTTGCCCCTAGTTTTTCTTGAGGTATTTTATAGTTTTAGGTTTCACATTTAAGTCTTTGATCCATCTAGAGTTAATTTTTTTATATGGTGTGAGGTACAAATCTTGTTTCATTTTTCTGCAAGTAAATATCCAGTTTTGCCAGCACCATTTGTTAAACAGACAATCCCTTCCCCATTTAGTGAATTTCAGCCTCTGTCAAAGATCAGCTGACCATAGGTCAATGGATCTATTTCTCGGTTCTCAGTTCTATTCCATTGGTCTGTGTGTCTATCATTATACCAATACCAGGCAGTTTTGACTACCGTGGCTGTATAGTAGGTTTTGAAATCCAGGAGTGTGAGATTGCCTACTTTGTTCTCCTTCTTCAATAGTGCTTCGCTTATCTGAGGTCCCTTTCTTTTTCACATAGTTAGTGATTGGATTTTCCATAGCCTTAAAGAATGTTGATGGGATCTGAATTGGGATTGCATTGAATGTATAGATTGTTTTGGGTAGAATTGACATTTTCACAATGTTCAATCTTCCTATCCATGAGCATGGTATGTTCTTATATTTATGTAGATCCCTATGGTTTCTTGAAGTAGCCTTTTGTAGTTTTCTTTGTACAGGTCTTTTGTGTCCCTGGTAAGATTTATTCCTAAGTAATTTTTTTTTTTTTTTTGGTAGCTGTTGTAAATGGTATTGATTTCCTTATTTCTTTCTCAGCAATGTCTTTGCTGGTGTAGAAGAATCCAATTGATTTTTTGTTGCTGTTGTAGCTCTGGTAGCGTAGTGCTAAGGCATTTGACTGCTAACCAGAAGGCTGGGGGTTCAAACTGGCCAGCCACTCCTCATAAAGAAGATTGGGTGATCTACTTCTGTAGTGATACCACCTTGGAAATCCAAGGAGAGGTCGCTGTGAGTCGGATCTGACTCTTCGGCAGTGAGTTTTGTTTTTTTTTGGTTTCTTGAAGTTTGCTACTATGCTAAATCTCTCAATTATTCCAGTAGGTTTTTTTTTTCTACTGAGTCTTTGGGGTTTCTAGGTGTAGGATCATATCATCTGCAAAGGATAATTTTACTGCTTCCTTACCAATTTAGATGCCTTTGATTTCCCTTTCTCGTATTATTGCCCTGGCTAGGGCTTCCAAAACAATGTTGAATAGAAGTGGTGACAGAGGGCATCCTTGTCTGAATCCTGTAAGAGGAATAGTTTCAGTCTCTCTCCATTGAGGATAATGTTGGCTGTTGGTTTTGCATATATACCCTTTATTGTGTTGAGGAATTTACCTTCTATTCCTATTTTACCAAAAGTTTTTATCAGAAACGGGTGTTAGATTTTATCAAATGTCTTTTCTGCATTGATTGATATGATAATGTGGTTCTTTTGCTTTGTTTTATTTATGTAGCAGATGATGTTGATTGCTTTTCTAATGTTGCACTATCCTTGCATACCTTATATGAACCCCACTTGGTCATGATGAATTATTTTCTTGGCTATGTTGTTGGAATCTATTGGCTAGGATTTTGTTGAAGATTTTTGCATCTATATACATGAGGGATGTTGGTCTGTAGTTTTCCTTTTGAGTGATATCTTTGCCTGGTTTTGGTATCAAGGTTATGCTTGCTTCATAAAATGAATTGGGGAGGATTCCATCCTTTGGTGTGTTTTGAAATAGTTTGAGTAGGATTGGTGTCAGTTCTTCTCTGAATGTGTGGTAGAATTCTCTAGTGAAACCATCTGGGCCAGGACTGTTTTTTGTTGGTAATTTATTTTTATGACCAGTTCAAATTCTTCTTTTGTTATGGATCTGTTACTTTTCCACCTCAGTCTGTGTTTGTTTAAGTAAGTAGTATGTTTCTAGAAATCTGTCCATTTCTTCCAAATTTTCAAATTTGTTGGAGTACAGTTCTTCATAGTATCCTGATATTATTATTTTTATTTCAATTGGTTCTGTTGTGACATCACCCATTTCATTTCTTATTCATGTTATATGTGTTGTCTCCCTCTTTTCCTTTGTTAAATTTGCTAATGGTTTGTCAATTTTATTAATCTTTAAAAAAAAACTTCTAGTTTTGTTGATTTTTTTTTCTATTGTGTTTCTATTTTCTGTTTCATTGATTTCTGCTCGAATCTTTATTATTTCCTTTATACTGGTGACTGTAGGCTTTTCTTGCTGCTCTTTTTCTAATTGTTACAGATGTCTGTTGAAGCTGTTGATTATGTCTCTTTCTTTTTTTATTGTGTGTGCATTTATTGCTATAAATTGGTCTGAGGATCACTGCCTTTGCTGTGTCCCAAAGATTATGGTAGGTTGTGTTTTCATTCTCATTTGACTCAGGAAATTTTTTTATTTCATTTCTTATTTCTTCTATTAGCCAATCGTTCTTAAGGAAGGTGTTGTTCAGTTTCCATGTGCTTGCTCTTTTTCTGTTGATTTTCCTATGGTTGATTTCTAATTTGATAGCCCTGTGATCTGAGAAGATGCTTTGCAGTATTTCAGTGTTTTTACATTTTTTAAGGCTTGCTTTATGACCTAACATATGATCTATCCTGGAGAATGTTCCATGTGCACTGGAAAAGAATGTATATGTGCTGTTGTTGGGTGCAGTGCTCTGTAGATGTCCATAAGCTCAAGTTGGTGGATGGTATTGTTTAGTTCTTCTTCATCTTTGCTTAGTTTCTTTCCAGTTGTTCTATCTTTCATTTGAAAGGAGTATATTAGCATCTCCTACTATGACTGTAGAGCCATTTATTTGTCTTTTCAGTTATGTTAGAATCTGATTTATGTATTTTGGGGTTCTTTCATTGGGTCCATAGATATTTATTATTGTTATGTCCTATTGTTAAAGTAATTCTTTAATCATTATATAATGTCCTTCCTTGTCTCTTATGGTGGTTTTTGTCTTAAAGTCAATTTGATCAGAAATTAATATTGCTATGCCTGCAGTTTTATGGTTGCTATTTGCTTGATACATCTTTTTTCCAACCTTTGATTTTTAGTCTATTTTTGTCTTTGTCTCTAAGGTATGTCTTGTGTAGAGAGCATATTGATGGGTTATGTTTTCTTATCCAGTCTGAAACTCCCTGTCTCTTGAGTGGTGCATTTAATCCAGGTATGAATTGGTTGCTTTCATTGTGTTATGTGTTTTTTCATGGTGTTCCTGGTTTCTTTGTTCCTTATAATTTTCTACACTGAGCTCATTTTGTTTATGAATCATGTTATCATTTCCTTTGTTGCTATTATTTTAATATTTTCTAAATGCTTGTGCTTGTCCTCTTTTTTTATTGTGATGTGAAGATTTATCATTTTTCTGTGAGGTTACCCTGTGATTTCTAATTTTCTCCCCAAGTTTAGAACAATCCTTTCTATCTTGTCACTCTCTTGACTTCCTCATCATTTACAAGTTCTGTAACTACACTATTTTTTCCCTCTTTTTGGTTTGTAGTTGTCCTCATTTGCCAATTGATGTTTCTGGTTCCTTGTTTACAATCTTGTAAGCTTATTTTACTTTGTATACCTCCATAGCTATGTTGGTTTCTGGGTTATGTCATTTCAGTATAATAAATTACTTAGTGTGGCTTTTCTACCCATAAGTTGTAGTAAACTCCAAGGTGGGATTTTCTATGAGCAACTGAGGAGCTCCTGATTGCTGAAGCTATCCACGTGGGTTATTTCTGTTGGACGTGGCATAATACAATGTTCTGGGAGGTTCCTACTCTCTCTCAGGTGCTTAGAGTCCTGATGCTATGATTGGCTAGTTTGACCACCCTTCCAGGCCCAAAAGGAGGCCTCCTGGAGGCAGAACTCTCTCTGACTGCTGGTGGAGGAAGACGTGCTGCTGAAAGAGACAGACGCTCCTGAAAGAGACACTTGCTGCTGGGAAAGAGATGCAAGAGACATGTATTGCTGAGTGAGACACTGAGGGACCAGCACTGCTGGGAAAGAGACTTTGAAAGACTGTTGGCTGAGGGATGGTGGGCTGGAGAGAGAGACTGAGCATTTTTCCAGAACTCAAATTGTAGCCTGGTGCTTCCCTAATAAAACTCGTAGTCTGTGAGTTCTGTGTGGCCACTGCAGTGAATTATCGAACCCAGGAGACAGGTGGTGGGTGCTTTGGGGGGAACGGTTGGAGAAAGGGCTGGAGGGAGGCAGCATGTCTGGCCTTGTAGGAATAGGCCTTGGGTTACTGCTGGTAATCCTGTCTTCCTCTTGTAAGGTTAGAGGAGGTTGGAACATGTGGCCTCCTTGTCATTTTTGCAGTCATCTTATATATTAATGGTCAGTTGTTGTTTGCTATTATTGGTTCTCTGTTCAAAGGCCTCCCTTTAGTATCTCTTGTAAGGTTGATCTGGTATAAACTAATTCCTTTAATTTCTGCTTATCTGGAAATGTCCTAATTTCACTACCATATTTGAGGGACAGTTTTGCTGGGCATATAATTCTTAGCTGAAAATTTTTCTCTTTCAGGGCTTTATATATCCCATCGCTTCTAACTTCCATCATTTATGCTGACAAATCAGAGCTTATTCTTATTGGTTGCCCTTTGTAGGTAACTTTTCATTTTTCCCATACTGTTTTCAGGATTGTTTCTTTGTCTTTGGTTTTGATGAATTTAATGATGATATGTCATGGTGATTTTCTTTTGGGGTCTATCCTATTTGGTGTTTGTTGGACTTCCTGAATGGATATATTCTCATCTTTCATCATATGAGAGAAGTTATCCTCCAACAAATCTTGGACAAT
>NW_006921959.1:2647058-2678998 GCF_000298275.1 Orycteropus afer afer
ATTATAATTTTGAAAAAGACAAAAACAAACTTAAAAAAAAAAAAAAGGAAAAAAAAATCTGGGCAGGGCAGGGCAGGACACCCAGGCTCTGTCATAGCACAGATACTGGGATGGAATTCCTGCCTGTCCAGAAGGTGTTAAGAGTGATAGATGGCCACACCTCTGTTCATCAAGAGGGTGTGGGGTATAAGAGTAACAAGGGGAATATCACACCTTGTTCATGTCCAGAATGTCCTTGAGATCCCTGGCAGATGGAACCTATTCTTAGGTTCCTGGAATCTGAGGGAATGCTGTAGCTTTAAAAATCCAAAATGGTCAAACTCCTTGTAAACATTCAAAGTGGCTGCACCCTCTGGACAGTCAAAAGTCCATGGCTCAGCCCACCCCCCTCTTCACTGCTTTCCCTTTTATTCACCTGCCATCAGTGCAGTCCTCCATGCAGCCCCTGATTAGCAAGGCCAATTTCATGTTAATTATTAGGTCCTAATGCCCCTTGACAATATCCAAACTGTCCATGCTGTCAAGATCGCTGACAGACCATAGCTCCGTATGTCTCTTTTTTCAGTGTTTTCATGCAGGTTCTTCTACTAGTTGAAGTTTAGTCCACTTTCATATCCTTCCTTTCAAAGCTCAGGGCTCCAGGGTTATTTTCTGTATCTGTGTTACTTGGTTTTCCTTTTCTTTGTTGAGAAGTGTCTGTGTAGTTTGTCTGCCTATTCTGTCATCTTATTGGAACTACAAAAGACCTCTTTAAGGTGTTAAAGAGTAGAGATGCCACTTTGAAGACTAAGGTGCAGCTAACCCAAGCCCCAAGCCATGATATTTTCAAAAGTCTCATAGGTATGTGAATGATGGACAATGACTAAGGATGATAGGAGAAGACTGATGCATTGAATTGTGTTGTTGGTGAAGAGTATTGAAAATACCATGGACTGCCAGAAGAATGAACAAATCTGTCCTGGAAGAAATGCAGCCTGAATGCTCCTTAAAAGTGAGTATGGCCAGACTGTATCACCTACTTTGGTCATGTTATCAAAAGGGACCAGTCTTTGGAAAAAGATAACATTCTTGGTAAAGGTATCATTCTTGGTAAAGTGGAAGGTCAATGATAAAGAGAAGACTCTCCAGGAGATGTATTGACACAGAGATTGCAATGATAAGTTCAAGCATTGCAAGGATTCTGAGGGTGGCACAGGACTATGTAGTGTTTTGTTCTGTTGTGCATAGGGTCACTATGGGTTGAAACTGACTCACTGGCACCTAACAATGTCATTAATTTTATGTTATTAAGACATCAAGTGACATGATGTATATAAGAAGACTAGATTGTAAATAAGGAGCTCTGGTAGCATAGTGGCTAAAGCACTTGACTGCTAACCAGAAGGCTGGCGGTTCAAACCCACCAGCCACTCCTCGGAAGGAAGGTGGGGCAATCCTACTTCCGTAGTGATACTGCCTCAGAAACCCAAGGAGGGGTCGCTATGAGTCGGGGCCGACTCGACGGCACATAACAACAACAACAACAACAACAGATTGTAAATAACATCAATTCATCCATTTTAAATACAGCTTAAATCTATAGTTTCTGCTTACATTTTTGCAGTTCTAATTAAAAGGTTAATATTTTAGGTCGATATTAAAAACTAATATTTGTTATTCTCAATAACTGATCAATGTTTATTTAAGGACTACATCTTGGTTGTAGCATTCTGCTAAGGCACCTAAAGTATGATTCTGCCTTCATGAAGCTGACATTTTAGTTGAGGAGACAAATTAAATGCTCATGAAATTTGTGAGCTCCTTGAAGACAATAATAATGTGTATTCGTATTTGTAAATATTGCACCTTGAACAGTTAATTTTAAAAAGTTTCAATAAATATTATTGAAGGTATGGATGATTGACTGAGTTACTTTGAATAATGTGGGAAAATTGTGATACTGGTCTGTCAATTTAACATGTGGTCAGAGAAAGAAGGAACTCAAGTACTTCTCAAGTAGTTTGGAGTAGCTTTTGCAGAAAGTTGGAT
The DNA here is from genome assembly GCF_000298275.1 of Orycteropus afer afer. Lineage (NCBI taxonomy): Eukaryota > Metazoa > Chordata > Mammalia > Tubulidentata > Orycteropodidae > Orycteropus > Orycteropus afer. The sequence goes on from NW_006921959.1 coordinate 2,649,087, forward strand.
CAGAGCTAAAGTATAAAGGCTGGAAAGGGATGTGTTCTGAATGAAGGAATTGCATGGACAGACTACTGTCATTAACTAAATGTGTTTGTAAAGCTTGCACTTGGCCTACCTACTTTCTCTTTTCAACATAACATAACCTATTCAACAACTTTTGTTAATTGAGGTAGTTGTAGAACCAGAATAATGGCTTTGATATCTACTACTCATGCAATATATCTTACAATCTTTGAAATAGTTCTTAAATCCATCCATTTCTTTCCTTTTCTGTGTTCACAATCCTAATCCTGTCCTGATCACATCTTGACTTGTCAAGTACACTAACCTTCTTTCTCATATCTTTTCTATCCAGTGCCACATAGATATAGCTTTACAATTTTTGAAACTTCTTTCATATTGTTGCTTCCTGACTCAGAAAATATCAAATGTTTCTGACATTTATAGGCTTCTCCATAGTACAGCTTTCTAAGTTCTCAAAAGCCTAGTTTCAATGTCCCATTTATTATGCTTAATATCCCATTGTATTTCTCCATAAACAATCTTCATTATCCAACTTGAATCATTCAGAATTCCCTTCTTCTTTTCTTTCTTTCTCCCCCCCCCCCCCCCCCCCCAGTGTCAGTTTTGCCTATCTCAATCCTCTCACCTTCATTGTTCTCCCCGGCACATTTGACCTGATCAAAACCTAGCCCTCCTTTGTTTAGTGTCTTTCAAATGAGGAAATAGTTTGGCTCTGGAATAGGCCATGTGTCAATTCTTTTAATAAGAATGAAAGTGAAATTTCAGAGCTCCAAGAGACCCAGACCAACGACATTTATTTCTTTGTTATCTATCAAATGCCATGTCTGGTGATACTTGGCTCTTTCTGGTACTACTTTCATCTCTAATCCTGAAGGTGGGAATCTTCTTCAAATCTCAAACTATCCTACACTTCAAAGGTGGATCAGAGCAAGCTAGCTCTCTGATAAGAAGTGTTTTTGTCATTTCTTTTTTATTACTTTATCTGGTACAAAGATTAAAATCTCCTTCTGAAATCCAGTGGCAACTTTAGTAGATAACACTGAGTCCTTCCAATTGATGTGGGAAAGAAAGAGGTACCTGTCTCCCTAATCGGTATTCAGAGACTTATATTGAAAAAGAGTGTAAACATAGGGATGTATGTAGCAGATGGACTCATTATTCATTCTCAGAGCAGATATATAGGAATCTTACAGGAAAAGGCAGAGTGATCTTTCTTGGCAGTCTTGCTATAAGAAAATGACCACATTTACTCATTTCATTTTTCACATAACAACAAAAGCAATGTTCATGGTGATCTGTGAGATTTTGGCTCCATTTAGGTATTTTTCTAATTTTATTCTAATTCTAAACCCTTTGATCCCTACTTACTAAAATTCCCTCAATTTGGAATGTCTGAAGCCTGCAAAGCCTAAAGGATACATTGATGACTAATCATTAAGTGACTGATGACACACATTTGTCACTTTGAGCTCCTATTTTAATTGTATGTTGTTATTTTAGTTATTACGTATGTTTCTCCCAACTTCTTAACAAAGTTAAAAAACCAAAATCAAACTCACTGCCATTGAGTCAATTCCGACTCATAGTGACCCCCTTTGGGTTACTGAGGCTGTAAACCTTTACAGAAGTAGATTGCCCAGTTTCCCTTCCATGGAGTGGCTAGAAGGTTTGAACTGCCAACCTTCTGGTTAGCAGTCAAATGCTTTAGGCACTATTTTTTGTTGTATTCTCAAAAGTCATAACTTTCATTCAAAAAATATTGATTGATCATTTACAAAATCATTAAGCACTTTTCTGTTTTGTTCTTTTACTCCTCCCTAGAATGCCATTTGACAAGAATAGCATTAACCAGATGGTTAACCAGAAGGTTGGTGGTTCAAACCCAACAGCCACTCCTTGGAAGGAAGATTGGGCAATCTACTTCCATAGTGTTACCTCCTCAGAAACCCAAGGAGGGGTCGCTATGAGTTGGATCTGACTCCACATCAGTGAGTTGGGTTTTGGAGAATGCCATTCAAAAGCATCTATTAGCCAGAAGGCCATACCCTTTCAGCAGACCCATGGAACTACAGCCAAAAAATTACCAACTTTTTTTGAATGTTCACTACTATCTGTGCACTGGATAGGGAATATCTTCTAAAACATGCAATTGACTAGAATTATCCAAAAATTGAGGCTCAGCAATTGAGAGCTATTTTTGTCAGAGTTTATGTAGACTCCTTCAGTACAATTGAAATCAGAGCAGAGATAATTCCAGGAAGGTTAACTATACATAATTTAGTATCAGGCATCTAGGTTACTCTATTGTTAATTTTATTTTACTACATGTTTGATGACATGACTGACTAACAATGTTTACTAATATTGTTCTAGCTCTACGTTTTCAAGTCATTAAAAAAAAAGATAATAAGCAGAATGATTTTACTTGAGGAATAGAGAGAAGCTGCTTTGAGAATCTCAAGAATAACTTTAAGCTATTTGTGGCTGCTGTGAACTATTGGACTAATCCTATATGGCCTGAAACATTAGGAATAGGTTATACCTTTTTTAGCAACTACTTCAGGAGATTGGGAGTCTAAGAGATAGAAACAGTGAGAGAATCTTCTTCACCAAATAACTGTAATCATAAGCCAATTAAAACACTTCTGTTATTTATAGAGAATATTTAGCAGGCCATTAGTTAACTTCTTGCCTTTTCAGGCACACCCACATGTGTATAAAATATAATTACTTCTGTGAAAGTCGTAACTCTTAAAAGCAGTCTGCAATCCAATATATAATGTGTAGATCCAAATGGTAGTGTATGTCAGGGAATGAGTGACCTAAAAATTAAAGTGATAATAAGAGTTTCAGAAATAATAATAGTACCAATCCATATTTCATTGTTTTAATTTGTAGTTTATTTTTTTCTATCCTTCTTTCACTAGACTATGGGAATATTGCCCCTACAAATTGAACAAAAACTGAAATGCATTATCAATATTGCAATGATTTTCAATGTTAATTGAAAGCTCTAATGCAGAACAGAGTTTTTCTTGAGGCACTCTTTTTCTTTGAGAGTGGTTGTTTTGTCCAGTCTACGTAAGCAAAGTATTAACAGCTGTCATGTGCTATATCCTTTTTAATTAAGAGAAAACTGGATTAGTCCTTTGTTGTCTCACATCTTAATGAATGTTCTGTATATTCTTTGGCATGTAAACCCCTATAAGTAAAGGGAAGCAAATCACTTAGCAGGGACAAAAAAGAGTTTGAATGTCATGTAATACTCTGTTAGCATGAATAGCCAAATAAGGACATTTTATAAATGTCCAACTATTAAATATTAAATGTTATAAATCCATAAGGTGAAAGAAAACCAAGTAATTGCTCTAAGTATAAATGGTAAAATCACATTGCATTTATAAACAGTAGTATTGTGTTTCATTTGCAGGTGTAATAAACTGTTGGTGTTGGTGATTTGCAGGTGATTATTACGAGTTTATAATTCATTCTTTCTCTAAATGTTTTAGCTCTTTGAAGAGCAATATCTCTTATTCTACACTATAGGAGGTGCATAATTAATATGCGAGAGTGACTCTACTCCATATTGGGACTAGACTTATAGTAGTGAATACAGAGAAATTAAAAACTAATTAATTTGAAATTTATGGACTGGTGGCTGCTTGTGCCATGACATACTGAATGCTTTAATAATTAATTGCATTATTCAACAGAAGTCTTAGTGGGAGTGATTGACAAATGGGGAGATGTAGGTCTCCTGTCATGAATACAGATGGAGTCAAAGGTAGCTTTTTTTGCTTTATTCATTAAAGATTGTGTATTGTAAAATATATTATTTGTCTGAATTATCTGTGTTTTCACTTTCTGTTCTTTAAGTTTTAATTCCATTATGCTAATTTAAACTCTTTTGGAATTATAAACCATGATGTCAATGACAGAAAAATGTAACCCATTAAGTTTAATTAATAGTTCAGACTGATTAGCAATGGCTGAGTAATATCAAAGTGACTTCTGTAATGTATTTAATGTGTGCCAATGATTCTAATTATTGTTTTTAAGAAAGACCATCAACTCTGGATGTTTGTGATTCAATATTACATTTATATTAATTATTTTTTTCTCATTTTGTAATTATTTGCTGGGCAGATGGCTGTTAATAAATATCCAGGTATATTATTGGCAAATATACTTAAAGAAATAGTAATACAGAAATTTACTTGAAATTTTTTGAGGGTTTTTAAAGTAGAAATATTTATCTTACACAATAAGAAAACATATAAGACAGTTTTTAATTTTATAGTTTTACTGCTATAATGCCTCAATTATAGAAAATGATACTCCTGTAGAAAAAAGACAGACTCAGATGTTGACAGCATTGGAAGATGTTGACAGATTTGTGAGCTCACCATTGAGGGACTGAACTAATGAGCCTAGTTCTTAACACCATCAAAATATCAGGTTGTCTTTTAGATCTGCATTTATCCAAGACATCCTCTAAAATGTGTCTTGTGATCAGTAACAGAAGAATAGAGAACTAGGAAGGAAATAGAGAACTTTCTAGGAAGGAAGTGGCCTCAGGTCAGCAAGGAGGGGTGAAGTTGGAACTCATCATAGATTAGAAAATTTTAAAGATGCTGTTTGAAAGAGCTTTGATAATTTACCTAAGACAAAGTTAAATATACATTTGAAAACAAGTAAAGATACATTTGAAAACAAAGGTCTTCAAAATACCAAAACTGTTTTGAGAACGAAGATGGGAGATGGGGAGACTAACACTGAAGAGTTATAAGGGAATTCTGATTTTTGTTTAAAGAAATTCAGTATCAGGGATTTTGTTTTCTTGATTTTCAATTGATTACTTGATGTGAAGTTCATATATACAAATTTTCATATATTGTTGTGTGTTGTTGAGTTGTTTTTGACCCCACATGACAGAGCAGAATGGTCCTATAGTGCATTCTAAGATGCAATTTTCATGCTGGAACCACTCATTCATCTATACCAAGAAATTTAGAAGACCACTATCTGGCCAGCCAACTGGAAGAGATCCTATTTGGGCCCATTCCAAAGAAAGGTGATCCAACAGAATGCAGAAATTTTCGAACAATGTAATAAATATCACAAACAAGCAAAATTTTGCTGAAGATAATTCAAAAATGATTGCACCAGTATATCTACAGGGACTTCCAGAAATTCAAGCTAGATTCAAAAGAGGGTGTGGAATGACAAATATCATCATTGCTAATGGCAGATGAATCTTGGCTGAAAGCAGAGAATACCAGAATGATGTTTACCTGTGTTTTATTGACTAAGCAAAATCACTCAATTATGTGGATCATAACAAATTATGAAAAACATTGCAAAGAACGGGAATTCCAGGACACTTAATTGTGCTCATGAGGAACCTGTACATAGGCCAAAAGGCAGTATTTCAAGTAGAACAACAGGATATTGCATGGTTTAAAATCAGGAAAGGTGTGTGTCAGGATTGTATAATTTCACCATGCTTATTCAATCTATGTACTGAGCAAATAATCCAAGAAGTTGGACTGTGTGAAGAAGAACACAGCAGTACATAAACAACCTGCAGTATGTCTATGGCACAGCCTTTTTTGCTGAAAGTAAAGATATCTTGAAGCTCTTATGATGAAGATCAAAGACTACAGCCTTCAGGATGGGTTACACTTCAACATAAAGAAAACAAAATTGTGCACAACTGGACCAGTAAGAAGCATCATGATAAACAGAGAAAAGATTGAAGTTTTTAAGGATTTCTCTTTTACTTGGATCCATCATCAATGCCCATGGAAGCAGTAGTCAAGAAATCTAACAGCGTATTGCAATGGGCTAATCTAGTGTAAGAGATCTCTTTAATCTTTTAAGCAAAGATGTTCACTATGAGGACTAGGGTGTGTTTGACCCAAGCCTGGTATTTTCATAGATATGTGCATGCTCTATCTTCATATGCATGGAAAAGCTAGATAATGAAGAAGAAAGACTAAAGAATTATTGACCATTTCAAGTATGGTGTTGGCAAAGAATATTGAATATACCATGAACTGCCAGAAGAATGAACAAATCTGTCTTGGAAGAATATTTCTTAGATGTGAGAATGGCCAGACTTCATCTCCCATACTGGAGGGACCAGTCCCCAGAGAAGGACATCATGCTTAGTAAAGTACAGGATAGGTGAAAAAGAAGACCTTTGAGATTGACTGACACAGTGGCTGCAACAATGGGCTTGAGCAGCAATGATTGTGAAGATAGTGCAAGACTGGGCTGTGTTTCATTCTTTTGTACATGGGATTGCTATGAGTCAGAACTGATTGGTGTGCACTGGAAAACAACAACAACAAATCTTTGTGGAGTAGATTGCCGTATTTTTCTCCTACGGAGTCACTTGGTGTGTTTTCGACCAACACTTAATCATTGTGCCACCAGGGCTCATTAGATTTTCATACATGCTTCAATAAAATAGTATTACACAATGTACTGGTCATAGGATGACAGTGTAACAAAATAACATTCTTATAGCATGAGAACCTCAGATGAGTTTGGTCTTAATTACACTAAAAACGGGGAAGTAAATTCCCTATTTTTTTCTTTTTTATAAAGCCCATTGCCATCAAATCCATTCAGACTCATACTTACCCGCACTGAGTTTCTGAGGCTATAAATCTGTATGCAAATAGTTTGCCTCGTCTTCCTCCCATGGAGCAGCTTGTGGGTTTGAACCACTGACTTTCTGGTTAGCAGTGAAATGCCTTACCCTTTACACTACCAGAGCTCCTTCCCTATAATTTTCTTAAAATTTTGCAGATAAGAAAGAAAAAATTATTTCAAATTTAAAAGTATTTTTTATTACCTAGACCTGAGGAATTACAGTGAATGAATTAACTTAATGGTAGATCAAGGAATCTCATGAGATACCAGCCTGAGCACACATCCGTCCTGTGCTATGGAACTATACTCTCAAATTGCCGTAAATTCACAAGGTGATTAGGGCAATTACCACTTCTCTTCATTATAGCTTTCCTTACTCAATTTCCTTAAATCACAAGGTTTTCTTTTCCTATAATGTCATAGAAATTCATTTTTTGCTAAAGACCTCCCATGGTTAAAGTTAAATGCCTTTAATTTTGTCTTTTGTTGATCCTTGTATCTGCGTTAAAACAATTATATATTTATCTGGACAATTATTGTGTCGCACAATGTGATAGTATAATATATGTTGTTACTGTGAATTGTTGGATTGATTATGACTCATAGCTACTGTTTATGACAGAGTAGAACCGCCCCATAGAGTTTCCTAGGCTATAATGTGTATGGGGACAGATCTTCAGGGCTTTTCTCCCATACTGGTGGGTTTGAACCACCAACCTTTTAGTTAGCAACTGAGTGCTTATTCATTGAGCCACTACACACACACACACATACACACGAGCAATAATAGGAGAAAATCCTTATAATTTAGATATTAGCCAATGATTATTTTTAGTGTGACAAAAAAAAAAACATAATTAAAGGAAAAGGATAAACTGAACTTTATCAATAAAGATATTTGATCTTTAAAAGACAGCTTTGTGAATAAAAAGCAGCTTATAGAGACTGAAGAAAATATTTTCAAAGCATATATCTGATAAAGAACTTGTATTCTAGAGTATATAATGATTTGTTACAACATAAAAATAAAAAGACAAATAACCCAGTTAGAAATGGTCAAAGTATTTGAATAGACCCCCAAAAAGATGTATGAATAACAAATAAGCACATAAAAGATACTTAATGCCATTAGTCATTAAGGAAAACAAAAATTAATTCCACAACCAGATACCACCACACACTCACCGTAAAGTCACATGCTAAATGGTGAGGATGTGGAGAAACTGGAACCCTTATTCATTGCTGGTGGTAATATAAGTAGAAGAGCCACCATTATCATCAGCCTGCAAGAGCAAGAACCACCCCTCTAAAACTGATTTAGATGTCAAGACTGACATGTGATAAAGTCACATGCACACAAAAAGGGAATGGGAAGGTTTATTCCTTATGGAAGTGTCAGGTCCTGGGTAGAGGAGAGTAGGCCTCTCAAATAGGTTTAAATGATTTGATGGCAGAAGAGAAAGGAGACTTGCTGAAGTGTTACCTGGCTGAAAGTTCCCACATGCTCAAGACCAGGACTTCCTTCATTTCTATCACCTGTTGGAAGAGCAATAATAGCATATAGTGAATGCATTGCTGTGAAGGTTAAGTGCTATAGCATGTATAAGGCTTCATGGAATATTATGTGACTCAGCAAATGTATTTTCCTTTTCCTATCCTAATTGACCTTCATAGCCACCATTTTTTAATCTTTTGCATTTTACAAAGCGTTTTCTCTTAATTTGTGCATTACGAACTTCCTGGTATCTATATGTAATAAGAAAGTGTTCATCTTCCTGTTGAGCAAACTAAATAATTTGGAAATAGTAGACATTAAGTATATTTCTGGAAGTTCATTAAAAGGTATCTGAACTAGGATTGCTATAACTACCCTATCATCTTGTCCTTATAAGTAAACGACAGTGGAAAGGAGTATCACGGAGGACAAGGAACAGATAAGTACTTATTAATTATGGTATTTAAAGTTTAAATTGGACTAAATTAAATTTTCTGCAGATAGCCTTAAGTGATAAGAAAGACTAACATAGTGATTAGAAAATAAATTAAAGCTGTTTAATATTTATACCTCCAATATAGTTCAGACTTTTCCATAAAGCAATTACTTACTAAATTAAAATTTTATATTAAAATGTAGGTTACCATTACTAAGTCTTTTCACATTGGGGAGGCCTATCTTTTTCCCAAAGAAATATAGTCAATGCTGACAATTTCAAATATATCAATAAGCTACATAATTTGAAGAAAGCACACAGTTCTCAGAACAGTGTTTGGTGTCTAGCTCTGCATCTTCTTTTATCTCTTCCACTTAGCACCTTTGTATTTATGTGATACCATATATTCTGGTCTCATGGCAAGTTCTTCTGGTCTCCTGGCAAAGGAGGCAATTAGCCACACATTCCATATCCTCCTCCTACTTCTGATGGCCCATCTTCCTTACTCTATGTGTTTAGAGAACTACTGTCATGCCTTCGATGGCCACTTACAAGGGTTTAGGAACCCAGGCACTGTGCCAAAATGTTGCTGTCTCCTGTGTTACATGTCTTGAAGTTTGTGTAACATTCACATAGTGTGCATGTGCAGTTAGCTCTGGTACTGTAGTGCCTAAGGCACTTGAGTGCTAACCAGAAGGCTGGCAGTTCAAATCCACCAGCCATTCCTCAGAAGGAAGGTTGTGCAATCTACTTCCCCAGTGATACTGCCTTGGAAACCCAAGGAGGGGTGTCTATGAGTCAGGTCCAACTCAATGACAAATAACAACTACAGCAACATATATTGGGTAAATGTGTAATACCAGATATTAGTGGGAGCTCTGGTGGCGTTGTGCCTAAGGCATTTGACTGCTAGCCAGAAGCCTGGTGGTTCAAACCACAAGCCACTCCTTGGAAGGAAAGTTGGGCAATCTACTTCTGTAGTGATACTGCCTCGGAAACCCAAGGAGGGGTCGCTATGACTTGGATCCTACTTGAGGACAGTGAGTTTTGAGTTTATATATTGGGTACATTTCCAAATGCAGTTTCTGCAACCAACAAAATAGACAAGTTCCGAGTTCATATTATGGAGTTTATATTCAAATTGGGAAAAATATATTTAAAAAAATAACATTCAGTAATAATTTAAGGTAGAAGTAATTGCTAAAAGGTGAAATAAGAAAAGGTGTCTATTTCCTATTGTTGCTGTAACAAATTATGACAAATTTAGTTGTTTAAAACAATGAACATTTATTATCTTTCAACTCTAGAACTCAAGTCTAAAATGAAGGTGTTGGCTGAGCTTTTTCATTCTTTCTGGAGGCTTCACAGGAGAATATGTTTCCTTGACTTTTTCATCTTCTAGAGGTCATCTGTGTCCCTTGTCTCATGGACTATTCCTTGCACCACTCCAACATCTTTTTATTTATTTATTTTTTAAAAGCTTTATTGAAGTATAAGTGACATACAAAAATCTTCACGTGTTTAACATGTATAATGAACAATGCTTTCACAGATATATAAGATCACTATATTTAATGTAGTAAACATACTAATCATCTCTGAAAGTTTCTTTATATATCTTTGTTTTAATATGAATCTCTTTAGATAACTTCCCCTTTTATTCTTATCCAAGATGATCCTTGTTTGTGAGGTTTAAAATTTCCTTTCTAAGCACTTCTCACAAACATTGGTCCCTCTGAGCGTTCCTGTCTAGGGACTCCTACAGTTATCCAAACAGGTTTTAAATTTCTCTTACCAGGTTTGAGGACATATTGACTCTCTTAGAGTATTATGAACTCTAGAATAACCTGATTGAGTAACAAATTTTTCCATGGAGTCCTATCACTTCCACTTCTTGACAAGTTCCTTGTTATGACCAGCATTTTACACTCCCTCTCCTTTCTGAGAAAACTTCCATGTAACAAAATAATTGCTGGTCCTTGTAGCATGATCTTTCTCACTCTCTCTCTTTTTAATTGTGATTTCAGTGAGAGTTTACAAAACAAATGGCATTCATTACAATCCTCACAATGTAAAAGCACTCTTCCCACTTCCTCCTCGTGCTTACCAATTTCCCTGTGTCCTTCTTTCCTATCCCTTCCTGCCTTCTTAGCTCTATCCCTGGGAAAATGCTAGCCTTTTGGTCTTGTGTGCTAGATTGCTCTAATGAGTGTATACCTTCCTTGTGTTATTGTTCACCTTATCATTTGACTGAAATTTAAGCTATAGAAGTTGAGTTCAAATCCCCCTAGTCTCAGGGATTGCACCAGTCTTCATCAGACTAGTAAACCTGGGTTTTTTATGTTTTAAGTGTTGTTCCATATTTTTCTCACCCTCTATCTATCCATCTACCTATCTATCTATCTATCATCAATCTACCTACCTTCTCTTGTGATCCCTCTCATAGTGGTCAGCAGTGGTAGCCAGGCACCATCTAGTTCTTTTGGTCTCAAGGTTATGGAGTTTGGGGTTCATATAATCCATTAGTCCTTTAGAGAAATTGTTCCATTGTGTCTTTGATTTTCTTTGTTCTTCTTAGCTCCTGTCTAGGAGAGACCAATAATTACACCTTATATGACTCTCACAAGCTTTTAAAACCCCATTTGCTACTCACCACAGTAGGAAGTGGAACATTGTCTTTGTGGACTATGTTATGCCAATTAACCTTAGTGTCTCCCAAAAATATCATCCAGAGACCCCATGCCCAGTGTCTGATTCTCTCAAGATATTTGGTTATGACTAAGAAGGTTTTGTAACTTTGCTCCCTGTGTGCTCTACTTCATTCACGGCTATTTTGCAGCACATAATACATAGAAGACTGGACAATCTACTTCCATAGTGATACTGCCTCAGTGACCCAAGGAGGGGTCGCCATGAGTTGAGGCCGACTCGATGGCACATAACAACAATAACAATACATAGGTAGTATCCTCTGTCAATAGGAGCTCCAGTTGCATAGTGCCTAACTCATTTTGACTGCTAACCAGTAGGCTGGTGGTTCAAACCCACTAGCCACTCCTTGGAAGGAAGGTTGGGCAATCTACTTCCATAGTGATACTGCTCCAGAAACCCAAGGAGAGGTTGCTATGAGTCAGATCTGACTCAATGGCAGTGAGTTTTGTTTTGTTTTGTTTTTTTATCCTCTGTCAAACCTATATATATATATATTCTGGGTGTAGTTCAATAAACTTTCCCACCCCTGTTCAGCTTGGGTGTCTATCTATGTAGCGACCCCTCCTTGGGTTTCCAAGGCGGTATCACTACAGAATTAGATTGCCCAATCTTCCTTCTGAGGAGTGCTAGTGGGTATGAACCACCGGCCTTCTGGTTAGCAGTCAAATGCCTTAGGCACTATGCTACCAGAGCTCCTATCCACTCATAGACTATTTTTATTACTGTTACTATGGGATTCTGTATGAAACAGTATTCACCTGTTTTTACTTTAATTCTTGTGCTCCTCCCTGCATCTTCCACTGCCTTGATCATTTTGTGAAGACCTCTCACTTACTGTATATTGCCTTCACCCAAGTTAATATATATCTACTCTCTAGTACTGATTTACTTTCCCTTCCCCTCCCACATTTGGTAATCTTCAATGACTGATTCTTTCTATGTATAAACATTTCCTTGATTGTTTTTCCCCTTGCCTTTTTATAGTAGTAGGCTTATACAATATTTGCCCTTTTGTGATGGACTAATTTCACTCAGCATCATGTCCTCCAGGCTCATCCATCATGAAGTGTTTCATAAATCCATCATTATTCATTAATGTTTCATAGTATTCCATTATGTATATGTACCATAGTTTGTTTATCCATTCATCTATTGATGGATACTTGTTTTTTTTTTTTTTTTTTTCCATTTTTTGCTATTGTGAATAATGCTTTGATGAGCATGGGTGTGCATATATTAGTTTGTATTATGGCTCTCATTTTTCTAGGGTATATACAGAGTAGTGGGAATGCTAGATCTATAGTATTTCTACTTCCAACTTCTTAAGGAAGTGCCATACTACTTTCCACAGTGTCTGCACCATTTACAATCCCACCAGCAGTGTATGAAAGTTCCAGTCTCTCCACACCCTTGCCAGCATTTGTTGTTTTCTGTTTTTTTTTTTTTTTTTAACTTTGCTTTTAATGTTGGGGTAAGATGACTACTTCCATTGTTTCATCATCAACTACTGATTTTGACCCTCTTGGCTTCCACTTATAAGAATCCTAAATAATCTAAAACAACTTACTCACATCTGCAAAATCACTTTTGCCATATAAGGAATCAGGATGTGGACATTTTTTCATTGGGCAGAATATTGTTCAACCTACCACATGAAGCTTAAGTGAGATAGTGATCTAGACTAGACTTGATAGCCATCTTCATATGAGTGATTTTCCCAGAAGTGATATGAGTTGAGCTGAAGTCTAAATGCTAAAAGAATGTATATACAAATGTACAAGGCAAACTACTTTCAATGGGTAAAAAAAAAAAGTCAAATGTGTTCCTTGCACTTGGCCACCATTTTCTTAGAAGAATAGGGAAGTAAAAACAGCAACAGCAACAACAATTACTACATAATAAATTGTAGTTTGATTTCCTTATCACCAGGTAGGTCTCTGTATGCTCAAGGCCCAGAGAGAGAAAGAAATCTTATACAGTAGTAGTTGTACCAAGTAATGAGAATTGTCATTCATGTAGATTAAGGAATTCACTTAATCTACATGAATGGTTTTCTGTGAAAAGAATTTTCAATGCATATTAGGAAATAGAGTCCACCGATTCCATAAATTTATGTCTGTCATGATTATTTTGTAGTGTATTTCCCTTTGACCTTGAAATCCTTAGATAGAAAAATATCGTGAAAAAGTTGGAGCAATTAATTGTATCTTGGAGGTCACTACATAAGAATTGCTCCTATGGCAGGAAAAAAAGTCAAATTTTCCACAAAGTAAAGTGTTATTTTAGGGTTTCTGGTTTTTTAGTTAATTGAAATTGAAAATGTAGTATCTGCCTACTTTCCCTAACACCACAAAATAGACAGTGCTACACTAAAATTTTTCTTATGCTTCCAAAGTTTCCATACCAGTTTTTGTTTATCTAGGAAGTTAGAAATTGTCACAGAGAGACATCATTAGAAACTTGGCAATATCTTTATATCTGGATTTAACTTCTTGATCAGAATCGACTCAATGGCAGCCAACAACATTAGATTTTAAGGTCTGTGGCATCAAAGACCATGACTTCCTTGTCTTTGCACCAGTCTTGTTGCCTTGAGTACATCATCATTGAATTCACAATACATAGATATGTACTAGTTCATAGAAGGTGATCCATACTGTTTTCTTGGTGAAAATTTAGGTTGAAGTTTTTTATATTTACATTGTAAACTAGCAGAAGAGTGCTATGTTTCTTCCTACAAATAGTTTGAATGAAAAGCTATCTTTTGGGAAGAGATAATATTTGTTGTTTTTGTCTTAAGAGGTAAAAGCATGGAGAGTAGACGACTGCTTTTTTCACTTAGGTTTATTTTCCAGCTTTAAGACTCTGTAATGCCTTAAGACTGTGTTTTTGCACTTAGGGCATGTGTGAGGAGGAGGAGGTGCATTATTAGCAGGGTAGAGGCATCTGTGAGTGAGAATTCCAAGCTGATAGCTATGCAGAGTTTTCATTAGCACTGAAAAGGGGTGTTAATGTGCTTATAAAGAGATTTTTCTTCTTTCTAAATCCAGACATGTTCTCTAAGCATTGCTCTTGATTGAAGACCTAACTTTTGATGAGAGATCTAAGTGGAACAGTTTCAGAACCTCTTAGGATACAGGGATATCCTCGGATAATTTCCAGATATATGAAAAAAAAAAAAAATCAAGATTTCTTTTTATTTTATAATATTGATTTAAACATGTCACTTTTGCTCTCTCCTTAAGTATCATCTTCCCTTGGGAACAAGATGTGGAATGTACTATTTCATATGTCTTCATATATCAAACACATTAATATGCTCCATTGGTATATCTATATATATATTAAACCAAAACCAAGCCCACTGCCATATAGTCAGTTTTGACTCATAGAGACCCCAATTGGGTTTCTAAGGCTGTAAATCTTTGTGGAATTAAATTACCTCATCTTCCTCCCATGGATTAGCTGGTGGGTTTGAAATGCTGACCTTCTAGTTAAATAAAAAAATTTCTTACCCACTATGCCACTAGAGCTTCTTCTATATATATATATATATATATATATCTGTCTCTCTATATATTAAAAACAGTGTACAATAAAGGGTTTTGCAGTATATGGTTGAAATAATTTAATACTGTAAAGCTAAATTTGACTTTTCTTAGTTAAAAGAAAGGCATCCAAATGTACTTGGACCCAGAGTTCCCCTTTCACTCCAGTGATATTTGCTCAAGCCTTCTCACCAGAACTGTCTGGTTCAAATTTGAATAAATTTCTAAACACCCCTTGGGAAATTCAAAAAAAGGAAAGATCACTCAAAATTTATGGGCTAGACAAAATATGGAATGAGAAATTACAGAATGAGAAATTACAAAGTTCTTATGCATTTTTTTTAGAGTTAATTGTTTTCAAAAGGTATGGTTGTTGACTTCTGGTAAGATGGATGAATAGGCAAACAAACTACACAAACCCTCTTCAACACAGAAAAGAGAAACCAATTGACAGAGATACAGAAGATAATCCTGGAGTCCTGAGCTTTGAAAAGAACTATACAGAAGTGGATTAGCCACCAACTACTGAAAAACCTGAATGAAAACAGTGAGTTTGGAAACAGTCAGAGCAGTGGACTGTCAGCTGCTCTGACAGGACCAGCAGCCTAAATCTTTGCATATGGTGTTGAGACATGAGAATTGATCTAAAGATCAGCCCTGGTTGCCAAGGGCTGCAGGGATGACTGCACTGGTGGCCTACGTCTAGGAAGGGAAACAGCAAGGAGGAAGAGAAACTGAGCTGTGGACTTTTGGCTATCTGGAGGGTGCAGCCATTTTGATTATTTACAAGTGGTGGACATTTTGGGTATTTAAAATGACTGAGAGTGCAGCCACTTTGAATCTTTAGAGGCACCAGCCATTTTGGATATTTAAAGTAACCAAGGATGCAGCCACTTTGAATCTTTACAAGAGGTAGCCATTTTGGATATTTAAAGTGATCTAAAGTACTTGACTGCTAACCAGAAGGCTGGCAGTTCAAACCCACCAGCCATACCTTGGAAAGAAGGTTGGGCAATCTACTTCCATAGTGATATAGCCTCGGAAATCCAAGGAGGGGTCGCTATGAGTCACGTCCAACTCAATGGCATATAACAACAACAACAACAACAGCAAAGTGACCTATGGCACAGCCACTTTAAATCTTTACAAGCAGTGGCCATTTTGGATTTTGAAGTGACAGCATTCTCATTCAGATTCCAAGGACTTACAAATAGTCTCTGTTTGCCAAAGATGACAGGGGCATATGGGAGGCTGACAGTGGGGAAGGAGACAGGTGGTGAGTGTATAATTACTGCCAACTAGTGAATAGAGGAGCATAGCACAGTACTCTGCTTACCTAGATAACATACAAAGAAAACAAAAATTGTAGGGAAGTCACTCCAACATACAATCACCAACTAAATGTAAACACAAAAACATCACAATGCCTTGGAGACAGCAGAGCATCACAGTGCACACAAAGAAGCAAGATAAAGCAAGAGAAACAAGGGACCATGATACAGACCCAAAACACATCCCTGAGGAATATGGAGCATTGGAATTCCCTGATAAGAAATTCAAAAGAATTATACTTAGGTATCTTCAATGAACTGAGAGACAGATCAAGGAAAACAATGATAAAATTGAGGAAAACACAGAGAAAACCCTGGAACAATTTCAAAGATGATACAAGAACAAAATAACAAAATAAATGAAAAATTAGGAGTGATACAAAATCTACACATAGAAATCCAGAAAATTAATACTAAATTTTCAGAAATAAATAACACATTAAACAGGCAAAGGAGTAGAATTGAATCAATGGAAGACAGAATCAGTGAGATTGAAGGCAAATACCTCAATACTTCTTTGGAAAGGGATCAATCAGAAAAAAAGATCAAAACAAAATGAAGAAAGCCTAAGGTTCATGTGGGATACCATCAATAGAAATTGTTGTTGTTATGTGCCGTTGAGTTGGACCCGTCTCATAGTGACCCCTCCTTGGGTTTCCAAGGCGGTATCACTATGGAAGTAGATTGTCTAACTTTCCTTCTGAGTAGTAGCTGCTGGGTTTGAACCTCCAGCCTTCTGGTTAGCAGTCAAGGGCCTTAGGCACTATCCTACCAGAGCTCCTATCAATAGAATAATGTACGTGTAATAAGAATTCCAGAACAGGAAGAGACAAATAAAACCAGAGAAAAATTGTCAAAGATTTGTTGGAAGAGAGTTTTCCTGTTATGATGAAAGATGAGGATATATCCATTCAAGAATTTCAATGAACTCCAAACAGGATAGACCCAAAAAGAAAATCACCAAGACATATCATCATCAAACTCACCAAAACCCAAGGCAAAAAAAGAATCCTGAAAACAGCATGAGAAAAATGAAAAGTTACCTACAAGGGACAACCAATAAGACTAAGCTTGGATTTCTGAGCAGAAACCATGAAGACAAGAAGGACAATGGGTTTTATACATAAAACCCTGAAAGAGAAAAATTTCCAACCAATAATTATGTACCCAGCAAAATTGTCCCTCAAATATGATGGTGAAATTAGGACATTTCCAGATAAGCAGAAATTAAGGGAATTTGTTAAAACCTGGTGAACCTTACAAGAGATGTTAAAGGGAGCCCTTTGGACAGAGAAGCAACAACAGCAAACAACAACTGACCATTAACACATATGATGAAATAACCCAGAAACCAACCCAGGTATGAAAATACCCAAAGTAAAATAAGCCTACAAGATTGTAAACAGGGAACCAGAGACATTAATTGACAAATGAGGACAACTACAATCCAAAAAGAGGGAAAATATTGTGTAGTTACAGAACTACTAAATGGTAGGGAAGTCAAGACAACTACAAGATCTAATGGACTGTTCTAAACTTGGGAAGAAAACTATAAATCACAGGGTAACTTCAAAGAAAAATGATTACCCTACACATCAAAATAAAAAAGAGGACCAGCACAAATGGTTAGCAAATACTAAAACAATAGCAACAAAGGAAGTGATAGCACGATTCATAAACAAAATGAGCTCAGCACAGAAAATTATATGGAACAAAGAAATCAACATCACAAAAAAACACATAATAAAAATCATGGCAACAAATTCATACTTGTCGATAATTACATATGTGGCAAAGGACGTATGTCTAAGATTTATAGAAAACTCCAATGCCTTAACAGCAGAGGAATTAACAATCCAATTGAAAAATGGGCAGAAAATGTGAATAGACACTTCACCAAGGAGAATATTCAGGTGGCCAGCAAATACATGAAGACCAGTGAAGAGACCTCCAGCTCCAGTGGGCTAGGAGTAAGAGGCAGACCTGAAGCCCAAGTTCAAGAGGCTCTTACCCAGGCCCTAGAGCAGGCACTTTGAACTTGGACTTCTTGCCTGCAAACTATAAGGAGAATAAACTCTTGTTTGTTAAAGCCATACAGTTGTGGTATGTCTGTTAGAGCAGCAGTAGGTAGCCAAAATAAAAGGTTAGGTACTTGGCTATAAGATGAAAAGCTGAAAAGCTGATGGTTCAACTTTTGAGACCCCTGAGAACAGAGGCCTAGCTGTCTACTTTCAAAATATTACAGTCATTGAAAACCCTGTGGAGTGAAGTTCTATTCTGACACATGTAGGATTACTGTGAGTTGCAATAGACCATACAGCAACTAGTGGTGTTGATAGTGTGTATTTTTTAGGTCACAAAAGTGAGGTGAACCAAGAACTTAAAATAGACCATAGCATTCAACTAAGGGTGAATTGTGCATGCTTCACTCCTGCTTGGTCTAAAGAGAGGATACCTCTCTTCCCTATTTTTAATGATGTTATGATAATATACATAGAAATGTGCTAAATGGTCATTAGAAGGATACAGGTATTCTAGTTAGCTCCTTTTTTGGAAAAGGTTTAGAGAAGTAGTTTGCAATGCATTTGTGCCATGAAGATAAGGTAATTCTAACATTTGAGTTATATGGAAAAGAGCTAATATGAGCTTGAAACTGGATACTCCCCATCGGCACTACTAAATTATTGTTTTTTCCTCTTGAAGTTAGCCCTCTGTCACTGTAAGCAAAAAAACATGCACTTGCCAATCATTGCTGACTTCCTGTTGTGCTTATCAGCATCCTGCATAAAAGCTCTGGTAGCATAGTGCCTAAGGCACTTAACTGCTCACCAGAAGGCTGGCGGTTCAAACCCACCAGCCACTCCTCGGAAGGAAGGTTGGGCAATCCTACTTCCGTAGTGATAACTGCCTCGGAAACCCAAGGAGGGGTCACTATGAGTCGGGGCTGACTCGACAGCAAATAACAACAACAACAACAAAAGAAAAAAAGAAGGCAAAAGATCCTTCTCTTATTAAACAAACTGCCTTATAAGGTAAAAATTCTTCCCCTGGTCTTTCTCTTTGTCCTTGTGATGTTACTTTGAGAATATGATACCTGGAGAGGTGGGTGGCATCTGTCTTGTGACAATCATGTAATTAACATGAGGGAGAGAATTCAACATTACAATGCAAATGATTAAAGTGGCTAGGTTCTTGTTTTATTCAGTGATTGAACCCTGAAACCTGGCATCATCTTAGTGATCAACAAATACTCTTATGATTTCAGCAAGAGTTAGCTGGATTTTCTGTTACTTGTCGCCAAAAACATCACTTTCAGATTTGTTGTTCTTATTTTAATCCAGTAGTCTAGGCCTACCAAAGAAAAAGGGGGATAGCAAATTTAAGAGACTTAATATTTCCTTAGAATTTGAGACTTGGCACATATATGATGTCACATAATTCTACTGCCACTAAAATGATTGATAAATACTAAGAATAGAATGCATATTCTAATTGGAATAATAAAAAATTGTTATATTTACTAAAGGGAGCATTACTCTAGACCATTTTTAAAAAGTTAGGAAGAGATTACGGGGAAAATAATTCAATCAAAGTAAGATATCTTTCTATAATACAACTGCATTTTTTTTTTAAGCATACAGAAAAATAAAGCAAATCAAATAGAAACAGATAATTGACAAAGTAGACTTTAGAGAATTATTTTTCTATTATAATAAAATGTGGCAATGAAAGTATTACAATGAGAAGCATTTTCCTTCAATGATAGACATAAAGTATGTTCTTCTATGATACCAGAAGAGAAAATATCTTATTTAGTAATACTGTCTTCCTCCAATTTTCTATTATGTAAAATATCAGTTATTGTCAGAAAGTAAAGCAGTAGTGCAGAAAATTGTGTTGTTTGAATGATTGTTTTTTAGATAGTTTTTTAGATAAAGTCATCTGTAGTTCAGCATTATAGAAATGTTGATATTAGACTATACAAAATTCATTTTTATTCTCTGATAATAATGGCATTGATGTTTTGTTAAACAAACAAGTGTATTTCTAGCTAAATAATGTGATGTTTAGATTCTGAAATAAGTCACTTAGAAATACTTAAGGACCAGTTACATAGTCTTCAATTTTTTCTTGTTGCAAATGTTTTTCTACTCTATAATCAGGTTGTTAAAGGAGAGCTTTTCAGGAAGATAAAGGGATTTTCAATGCAAAGAGTTCATCGACCATTAGCAGTATTTTAACCTTATCACAGTCAGGCTGGGAATCCCCTAGAGATTTTTGGATTGAAGGAGGCTATGAAGTTATTAGATGAAATTAGATGAAGGAGACATAGGTTAAAACTCATTTGGCTGAGACCCTTCACATACCCAGTAATGGAAAAGATAGTTAAGGCCAAGCTCTTTCTTTCTAACTAGTATTTTTCCGTTATCTTAAAATATCTACTTTGAATTATATTAATTGCAGTGAAGGATATAATAATTTAGAAACCTAAAATTAGTGTCATTTCTAATGCTAGGAGCATATTCAACATGGCCTGCTTGGGTATCTGTAATTAAAATGAAATATTCAAGTGATTCTACTTTTCTGTGAGGGGAAAAAAAGTGAAATAGAAAGGAGTGGAGAGCTGAAGAGAAGAGAGAAAGAAATATAAACGTATATGATGTTGGAAAGTAAAAACTTAATAAGTTCATTTATTTTTTCACTGAAACATATTAATTTTGCTTCCAAGAGATTCCAGAAACTATACTATTTCCAACATGACTCTATCACGTACCTGTTACGAGTTAAGAACTTTTCACCAAACTTATAATGTCTATGATAACTATAGTGATGAATTTCAGTGCTACAATTCAAGAATATTCTAAGTTCAAAGTTATTATACAAATGTAATTATACATTCCAAAAGGGGAAAATAAGTCTTATAATTTGAAAATATTGTTAATTCTTTATGGACAGAGGATTAATTGTTATATGAAAATTATTACAAAATATACTTTCTAAGGTACTAAGCCTAAGGACAAGCAAACTAGTAGAAGACAGACAAAAAATAAACAAAACTAAAGCAAAGAGTGTGATCAACTCTGGATATATGTTGAGTATATTACTGGTAGGATTTGCTAATGATTGCATTTATGGTATTAGATAAAGAGAGATGTCAAGAGATGACTTCCTTGAATTACTGAAAGGATGTAGTTGCCATCAGTTGGCACTAATTTATTTTTATCTGGAGATGTTTAGTTACGTGCAAGCAAAACATAACATAACCAGAGGTGTGTGTAACCAAGACTGAGGTTCGCCATGTGAGTACAGTGAGGCAAGAATGGTGTTAGGGAATTGAGTTTATGCAAAATGTTATCAGTATGATGGACGAAACAATTTAATCTGAATAAATGAAAATGTGGGGATGTGATGAAGGAAGGGAGTGAATTAGGTGGAATGGAGATAACATCATGGAAAAGCAGAGGCCAGGAAACTGGGAAGCCAAGTTACTGAGAAGATCAGTGACATCCCAAACAAGTAAGAGTTAGTTTGGGAGTGAGTGATAATAAGCTAGTAAGGAGGGGAGTTGACCAGAAGGAAATTGATTAGGGGAGAGGTGGTTGTAGATACCTGAGACCAAGAAGAGTCATGAGTGGTATCAAATTACATGAAATTTAAAAGAGATTTTTTTTTAAAAAATGGAATTAAATGGAAATGATGTGGCAAAGAGAATCAACTCATTGTATCAAG
The DNA here is from genome assembly GCF_000298275.1 of Orycteropus afer afer. Classification (NCBI taxonomy): domain Eukaryota; kingdom Metazoa; phylum Chordata; class Mammalia; order Tubulidentata; family Orycteropodidae; genus Orycteropus; species Orycteropus afer. Next base: position 2,671,020 of record NW_006921959.1, read on the forward strand.
GACTGTGGGAGAGAAAACAGCCACCTTAGTAAGAGGCTATAAGATAAATATTACTTATAGCAGAGGCAAGACATGAACACGATGGCCTTAGAGGCCTAAGAACATGATGGGACCATTCAGAGAAGAAAGTGAGTGGGTAAAGAATTTTTCTGACAATTGACCATGAATTCTGGTAGAGCCACCAGTGGCAGGTTTTAGGAATTGGAGAGGATTGGGAGATGGAGTCAAAAAGTGGGATGAAGGGAAATGTCAAGGATTACTTTTGAAGTTGAGGGATGACCTGGGCTCCAGAACTTCCATCAAATATCAGTTACCATGGAATCATGTGTTTTTAGTTGAATTGTGTCTTTCCAGTATTTGGTAATTTGTTATGGCAGCCCAAGTAAACTGATACACTGTGCAGTCCAAAGACTGTCTGTATTCTGAAAAAAAAGAAAAAAAGGAATCAGGAGATTAATTTGGCTCCAGTGGGCAAATGAAGCCCTTGGGCTGAGTGGCAGTTTGGAAATCATACTGGTGTGCATACAGAAATTGTAAGCTGAGTATTGAGGGATGCTTGCAGGACAACAGAGTATTTGTTTCAGTAGTAGCTCTCCAATTTTTCTGCACATTAGCATTGATTGAGAACTTTAAAAAATCCTGACACCCAGGCCACTCCTCCCACTCCCAGATAAAAACCTCTGAAGGTTGCATCCAGGTATCAGTTTTTTAAAAAATTCAAGTTGATTCTACTCGGCAGCCAAAGTTAAAGGCCAGTGTGTCACAGTATTTCTTTATCCTGTATCATTCAAATCTTTTAAAGCATCTGTCATGCCATCATTGCTGATTTTCTCTTCTTCAGTTATCGTTCCAAAGTGTGACATGGCCTCATTATTCAATAGCTTAGCTTATTATATAAATAGTTGCAGAATGTCACTTTCATCAATTACATGGAATTCTGCATCTGTGGAAGATTTGTAATGTCACATTGTACTCTTTTTGAATGTTAACTAACCTGTTGCTGTCAAATTAATCCTGACATGGTAACTTCATGTGTGTCTGAGAAGAACTATGCCCCTAGGATTTTCAGTTGATTTTTCGGAAATAGATTGCCAGGTCTTTCTTCCTAGGTGCCACTGAGTGGACTAGAGCCTCCAACCTTGTGGTGAGCAGCCAAGCAAGCTTGTTAACTGCACCATTCAGGGATTTCCTTGTACATTTTAGTTACATATTATTGTCCTATTGCGTTTTTTTTTTTTTTTTTTTAATTAATTGTGCTTTGGGTACAAATTTACAAAGCAAATTTGTTGTGCATTCAACAGCTCTTGCACATTTGATTTCACACCCCGATTACCATCCCCAAACATAAAAAACTCCCCTCCCCTCCTGTCTCTGTGATGACTACCCCCTCCTTGTGCCTTTCTTAACTATAGATCCCTGTCTGTCCAGCTTTCCCTCTACATGAATGGTGCTCCTCTGGTGTCTCATGGCTGATTACTCTAAGGGGTGCATCTCCCTAGAGCAGGTGGGTGCATCACCCTGGGGTAGGTGTTCTGCATGTAAGTCTTTCTACTGATGGGCTGAGAGCCAGTCCATAGGAGTGAGTCCATTTCTAGGCTTGAAGGGTAACCAGGGGCTATAGTCTCAAGTGTTCCACCAGTCTCTATCTGACCAATAATTCTGGTAATTTTTGTATTTTGTTCCATGTTTTTCCTCCCATCTATCCAGGATCTTCAGTTTGGATCCCTTTCTGAGTGGTTGACATTGGTAGCTGGGCACTACCTGGTTCTTCTGGTCTCAGAGTCATGAAGGCTGAGATCCTCATGGTCCATCTTATCCTTGCACTAATTGTTTCCAGATGCCTTTGATTTTCTTCACTCTTCTTTGATTCAGATGAGAAGAGACCAATAGTTGCATCTTAGATGGTCATTTGAAAGCTTTTAGGACCCCGGTCACTACTCAACAAAGTAGGTTGTAGAACAAGATTTTTATGTACTGTCTTGCGCCAATTGAGCATGATGTCTTCTGAGACTATGGTCCTGAGTCCACAGGCCCAATAATTCTATTAAGGTGTTTGGATGTCTCTGAGAAGTTACTCCAACTCTGCCTTCTGTTGCTTCTGTAATGTATGTGGCTAATTTTGTAGCACAAGTGCATATGTAAGATTATCTTGAGCTAAATTTATCTTTTGTCTAGGGTATATTCCTGTTCACCTACCCCTACCTGATCTTCTCACTTGTCTATATATTTATCTGTAGCCTGGTGTTTGGTGTTAATGGTAATCAAATATTGTGCATATACTAGTATTTGCCTCTGTTATCTGTATCTTATTTGCACTTTTCAGTGTCCTTCCTTTCCCCAGTGTCATCATGCTGGTCACAAACTCTTTCCATACAGTCTTTCCCCTCACCCAAATCAACATGTGATCCCGAACTAGTCCAAAATTTTCCCTCCCCTTCCCTCCTGTCCCTGGTAACCAACAAAGTTAATTTCCTTCCCTGAGTAAACATTTCCCTGACCTTTTACAATATGTCCTATTGCAGTTTATTGTCCTATCCCAAACCACAGAGGAGCACTGGTGCAGTAGTGGCAATCTACCAGCCACTCTACAGGAGAAAGATGTGGCACTCTGCTTCCATAAAGATTGCATCTTTGGAACCCTATGTGTGCAGTTCTACTCTGTGCTGTAGGGTCATTATGAGTTGTAACTGACTTGCTGGTAACATATTTGGTTTGGTTTGGTTTTATATGAAACCATAATTTACCAATAAGGATGTTGACTCCATGAATGGGAATAAATGGAAGATACTTTGGTTTTACACTTTTTGTTTCCCTACCTAAAAAACCAGTGTGTGGAGATTTGTAAAATGAAAGAAGTATTTACCTTTAATATATTTTATTTGCTTAATGTAATATTTATAAGGAGCTCTGGTGGCATAGTGCCTAAGGCATGTGACTGTTAACCAGAAGGCTGATGGTTCAAACCCACCAGCCACTCCTTGGAAGGAGGATTGGCAATCTACTTCTGTAGTGATACTGCCTTGGAAACCCAAGAAGGGGTTGCTGTGAGTCTGATTTGACTCAACGGCAGTGAGGTTTTTTTTTTTTTTTTTTTTTTTTTAATAATTTATTTAAACAAGTAGTATCGTTGAATATTTTTCTTTTTGCCATCATAAGCAATGCATTAAGAAATTCAAGAATGCATACCTTTTTATTTACGTCTTATGTTACTTCTTTGGGAAGAGTTGTGAATTAGGTGAATGCAAGAATGCTTTAAAAACATTTGATTCATATTGGAAAATAGCCTCAAGATTTTTTTTTTTTCTTAAAGTTACACTCTCATTAACAGGGTTTGAGTGTTTCTATTTTCTTGTGGGCACGCCATGATGGGATTGTTCAAAGAGACTATTTCTAGCTTTTATTTTTATTTTGACCCATATTTAAGTGATGAATGGAATATCACAGTTTAAAATGTCAATGACATTGAACTTCAACAAATTGTTTATTATCTATTTGTAATACCTATCTTGAAAATTTTCACTGCATGATTGTTTTTTAAAATTTTTTGTTTATAGGTTTATGCTATTTTTTTTTTTTTTAAACTGCTGCATTATCCTACTTAATGGTTCAGAAATGGGGTTAAAAATCCATTTAATGTATCAAAAGCTAACTACATACATTCTAGGCATTTGGGTTGTTTTTTGGGGGAAATTTTAAATTTCAGTTTCTACTGTATTATTTATTTATAAATAAGTATAACTACAGTGAGAGAATGTTTCTAGTTTGAGGATATTTTCTTCATTTTGGATTACGATAGCTGGGATTTCTATGTCCTGGCTTTAGGAAAATATTTGACACCTGTATTTCTGTTGCATAGAAAATAATTGCCGATTATTGGGTCATAAAAGGAGAGAAGAGATATTTTGCAGGGCAAATCACATGACAAGCAAAACAATCACTAGAGAAAGACAAACCTTCCTCCAGGTAGCTGCCTACCTTCTTCAGTAACCACCCATCCACACCCAAAACGTCCAGATGTCTTGTGCATATTTCAACTTGTTCCATTAAATATTCTTGGTTGTAATACTTACATTGTTGCCTTTCATTTACATTCTTTGGCCTTTTTAAGAGTCCTCATCTTTACATCTTTACCAAATTCTGAATGCTGCTTTTTTTTTTTTTTTCTTTTCCTCAGAAAGGGCCATAAATCACTGGAGAAAGTGGTACATTAAAATCCAGTTCTACTTTCAGTATCTTCCAGATGTCTTTCTTTTCTCTGTTACTTTTTTTCTCCTATCTTTTTTCAAAGAATTAATGATTTGATTGTCTGTTCTGAAATAGACCCTATTCCATGGTGTTCAGTTATTGATATGAAACCCTACAGACTCGATGTAGTTAAGCAATCACACAGGCATGTACTTTCAATGCAGTATCTCATAAATGTGAAATAAACCCATTGTGGAGAGGAGAAGAGGGGGAACTAAAGTTTATTTAGTGTCTTCTAAGATCCAGGTAAGGACCTTTAGTGATACAGTGGTTAAAGAGCTCTGTTGCTTAGCAAAATGTTGGTGGTTGGAACCTACCAGCTGCTTTGTGGAAGATGGTGATCTGCTCCCAGAAAGAATGCAGTCTAGGAAACCCTATGAGGAAATTCTCCTCTATCCTACAGGGTCACTATGAGTTAAATTCAACTTGATGGCAGCAGCTTTCAACATGCAGTACCAAGTACTGAGAGAAGCCCAATTTCATTTAAATAATGAGTGGCATAGTACCTAAAGCATTTGACTGCTAACCAGAAGGCTAGTGGTTCAAACTCACCAGCCACTTCCCAGAAGGAAGGTTGGGCAATCTACTTCTGTAGTGATACCACCTTGGAAACCTGAGGAGGGGACACTATGAGTCAGATCCGACTCCACAGCAGTGGTTGAGTTGCATTGTGTTGACTGAATGGGAGCTCTGGTGACGTAGTGCCTAAGGCATTTGACTGCTAACCAGAAGGCTGGCGGTTCAAACCCATCAGCCACTCCTTGGAAGGAAGATTGGGCAATGTACTTCCATAGAGATACACTCTTGGAAACTCAGGGAGGGGTAACTATGAGTCAGATTCCACTCACGGTAGTGAGTGACTGAGTGAGTCAACTGAATGATCTGTGAGAAACATTGTATTGTATTTAATTTTGTGTTCTCAGCATTTACCACAGGACCTGGCACATAAAAAAAACAAGACAAACCTACTACCATTGAGTCAATTCTGACTCACAGCAACCCTATAGGACAGAATAGAACTGACCCATAGGGTTTCCAAGGCAATAAATCTTTGATGGAAGCAGACTGCTTTATCTTTGTTCCTTGGAGTGGCTGGTGTGTTTGAATCACCAACCTTTTGGTTAACAGCTAAATACTTAGCCACTGGTTTTCTGGATTAACAACCTATGATATGCTGATAGGAATGTACAGAACTTGGGGAAACTAGGGACTTTCAAGCTAGTCTTAATGGATATGTAGGATAAATGGGGAACTCTGGTAGCATAGTGCCTACGGCATTTGTCTGCTAACCAGAAAGCTGGTGGTTCAAACCCACCAGCCACTCCTCGGAAGGAAGATGGGGCAATCTACTTCCATAGTTTTACTGCCTCGGAAGCCCAAGGAGGGGTTGCTATGAGTCGGGTCCGACTTGACAGCACATAACAACAACAACAAGGATAAATGGGCATGTAAAAAATTCCTCAATATAGTATATAAGTATTCATAATTGTATAAATGTTAAAAATATAAGATGAATTCAATTTCTGTTCACCAATGAATGTTAATTATCAAAATGTTGATTTTAAATCATTGCTAAAGAGCAAAAGTTGACATTTTAATGACTGGCTAATAATACAACTTTATTGCTGATTGAGAATAATTAAAACTAACAAAATATTATGTGATGTATATTAATTATGAAAATTTCTTACTGATGCTAGAATAGGCTCACAAGTTCAGGAGAGCTTATCTTTGAATCAGAAGGGTTTCCTTTTGTAAAAATGAAAATTTTGATCCTGAATCATAAGCAATAAAATGGCATTATATCCTTGTAGTGCTTTAGTGAAGCTAATTAAGAATAAATTTTACATTGTCTAACAAGCTACTGGTTAGTTGAGAGAGGATGTTATCTCAAATTTATTATGGCTCAAATTTAAGAAAGTAGAATAATATTATAAGCATTTATTTATATTTATTTATATATCTAGGAGCTCTGGTAGCACAGTGCCTGAGGCATTTGACTGCTAAACAGAAGGCTGGTGGTTCAAACCCACCAGCCACTACACGGAAGGAAGGTTGGGCAATCTACTTCTGTAGTGATACCGCCCTGTAAACCCAAGGAGGAGTTGCTATTGGTTGGGTCTGACACGATGGCCCATAACAACAACAACAACAACAACAACAACAACAACATATTTATCTATCAATATATATGTAATATATATAAGTATAGGAATATATGTGGAATATGTATATATATTTTAAGTATTCTTTGCTTTCAGCCAAGATCCATTTGACATCAGCAATGATATCCCTTGTTCCACATTCTCTTCTGAATCCGGCTTGCATTTCTGGAAGTTCTCTCTCAATATACTGCTGCAATCATTTTTGAATTATCTTCAATAAGATTTTACTTATGTATGATATTAATGATATTGTTCGATAATTTCCACATTCTGTGAGATTACCTTTCTTTGGAATGGATACAATTATGGATCTCTTCTAGTCAGTTGGCCAAGTAGCTGTCTTCCAAATCTCCTGGCATAGCTGCATGAGTGCCTCCAGGGTGGCATCTCTTTGTTAAAACATCTCAATGGGTATTCTGTCAGTTCCTGGTGCTGTGTTTTTCACCACTTCCTTCAATGCAACTTCAACTTCTTCCTTCAGTACCATCGGTTCTTGATCATATGTCACCTCCTGAAATGGATGAACATTGACTAATTATTTCTGGTACAGTTACTCTGTGTATTCCCTCCATCTTCTTCTGATGTTTCCTGCATCAGACTAGGAAGCTGTCATTTGAAAGAACAAGGAGACAGTGCATGGTTTAAAATCAAGAAGGGAGTGTGTCAAGGTTGTATCCTTTCACCATACTTATTCAATCTGTATGCTGAGCAAATAATATGAGAAGCTGGATGGTATGAAGAAGAACATGGCATCTGGATTGAAGGAAAAATCATTAACAACCTATGATATGCTGATGACCCAACTTTGCTTGTTGAAATTGAGGATGACTTATTGATGAAGATTGAAGACTACAGTCTGTAGTATGGATTACACCTCAAAAGAAAGAAAACAAAAATCTTCACAATTGGAGCTATAAGCAGCATCACAATAAATGGACAGAAGATTGAAGTTGTCAAAGACTTCATATTACTTGGTTCTACAATCAATACCAATGCAAGCAGCAGTCAGGACATCCAATGACCTATAGCACTGGGCAAATCATCTGTAAAAGACCTCTTTCAAGTACTAAGGAGCAAAGATGTCCCTTAGAGGGCCAAGATGTGCCTGACACAAGCCATGGTATTTGCAATCACCTCATATGCATGTGAGAAGTGAATAATGAATAAAGAAGACCGAAGAAGAGTCGGAGCTTTGGAGTTGTGGTGCTGGTGAAGAATGCTGAAAAGTACCATGACCTGCTAAAAGAACTAACAAATCTGTCCTGGAGGAAGTGCAGTCGGAATGATCCTTGGAAGTGAGAATGGACAGACTTTGTCTCACTTTCTCCTGGAGAAGGATATCATGCTTGGTAAGGCGGAGTGTCAATGAAGGAGGGGAAGGCCCTCAAGGAGATGGATTGACACAGTGGCTGCAATGATGGGCTCAGGTATACCAGTGATCATGGAGCTGGCCCAGGACTGGGCAATATTTCATTCTGTTGTGCATAGGGTTGCTATGAGTTGGAGATGACTTGACAACACCTAACATGTATATATTGATAGTATGTTGTTGTTGTTGTTGTTGTTGTT
>NW_006921959.1:2679708-2700928 GCF_000298275.1 Orycteropus afer afer
GTCGAGTCGGCCCCGACTCATAGCGACCCCTCCTTGGGTTTCCGAGGCAGTATCACTACGGAAGTAGGATTGCCCAACCTTCCTTCCGAGAAATATCAATATAAATGAATATAAATATCAACAAACTTAGCAATAAGGGAATATTTTAAACAAAATAAAGAAAGAAGGAAAAAAGAAAAGAAACAATAACCTGATTATGAGTCTCCAATACAGGCAGTCCTCACATTAGGATGGCTGATTATGGACAACTTGTACTTGCCCTTTAATATTGGGTACATTTGCTCTCACTTTGAAATGGTTGTATCAACCCCTCCAAACCAAAAAAAAACTCACTGCAATCGAGTTGATACCAACTCATAGTGACCCCTCCTTGGGTTTTCAAGTCAGTATCTCTGTGGAAGTGGATTGCCCAATCTTTCTTCTGAGGAGTGGCTAGTGGGTTTGAACTGCCAGCCTTCTGGTTAGCAGTCAAGTGCCTTAGGCACTATGCCACCAGAATTCCTTACTTGCATCATATTCTTCATTACAATCTACTTCACTTACTGCCCATGAAGCTTTTAAGTCATTGGAAAGGCTTTGAGCTTTTTTTGCACTAAAGTAAGACTAAACAAGAAGCAAGTCAGTTGCTTGAGTGTCCCCAAATCCTGCGGTCTTGTGAGGTTATTCTTCCTCAAAAATGTAATTACAATTCAGATAACTGTATATCTCAATTATTATGGAAAGGCTAATGCTTCCCAATATTAACTTATAGAACACTTGGGATCCACATTTCTCCCATTCACCTCTTGGTTTGATTTAATATTTCCACTACATTCTGAGTTTCTTTCCTGAATTCTGTGTCAATGCAAACACCTACATCTTTTTTTTCATTAATTCCCACATCAATCACAGGTTCTTGAATTTAACAGAGTTCTTCTAAATAACTTTGGGCAGCACAGTACGGAAAACAGTACACACTGAACACTAGAAAATCTTATTCTTAGCTGTCTTTTAATTATTCTCACCCTTAAAACTACTCACAGGCTGGTATTTGTCATCAGACTCAGAAGTCCCTATACCCCCACCTTTCATGATAACTGCTGAGATTTCTGATCCTCACCTCCGGTATTAAAACAACCTTCTTCACCACTTCTTTCTCTTTGTTCTAAATGTCTTCATATTTTATTACATATGAAATTAATTCCTCTCTCTCTTTTTTTTTTTCTTTCTCTTGTTGTTTTTGTTTGCAGCAAGCCCCTGGAGCTTGACTTTTTGTACCCAAAACAACTTGTAAGGTTCTTTTTCCGAATAGTCACCCGCCCCCCTGGAGAAAATGCAGAAAATGCATGTGCTTCTCTTGCAAGGCAGGAGCCCGTGTGTGTTTTCTTTCTTTCATTCATAAGAAACTTCAGTGTTTGTATGTTTGTTTTTCTCCCTCATCACTTTATATAAGAAAAAAAAAAAAAAAGAAAATTAAAAATATATTTCTTTATATTTTACCTTTTAATTTATTTTGATCCCTAGTTCAGAAATGACTAATGACTCAGAATGTCATTAGCATTTAAGAAATGCTAAAGATAATGAAATTGACAACTCAGAATTGTTGTAAGTAGTATAGAAAGAAATATGAAGAATTGAGATTGTGTAAATATATGATGACCAGGTATTAAACTGAAGAATGAAAGGTGATTTTATCTTAAGAATAAATAAAGTTCAGATCCGTAAACTCGTTTAGCTATTACAACGTAGTCATGGCAAGGCATGCAAATAAGATCTCAAGACATTCATTTAGTTTTGGAGAACCAGAATTAAAAATTACACTGTTGGTTTATAGTCCAAATATTTAGACTTCAGACTGTTACCTGTAACGAGTGGTTCTGAGCTGAAGACGACCATTCCTTGAACTTGGAAGAGAGCCCCCATTGCTAGGGTCCAAGGTCAGTTGTGACAAGCAGTGTCTCAGCAAGCCTCTCAGCCTTCAGTCAGAGTCAGAGGGACCTTTTGCTTCTGTCTTCTCCAAAAATGAGCAAAAATCCATGGGTGCTGTAATGTTTAACTAAAATTAGTATGCTTTATTGACAGTTAAAGAATTGTTATATGAATATTTCTGTTCTTGTTTGCTACAGGTTTCAAGGCCAAATTAATTAAAAATTATAGGAATTGTTTAGTGGCATATGTGTGCTTTATTATTTTGTAGAGATTTCATTTGTGTTACATTCCATTATCACATAGTGCAGTGCACAGCCCAGTTTCAGAATTATTAATTACCTACTTCTATTACCTGTTTCAAAGATTAGAACAACTTTCTAATGACTTCTGTTGTTGTTGTTAGGTACAGTCAAGTTGGATCCAACTCACAGCAACCCTATGTACAACAGAACAAAACATTGACCAGTTCTGTGCCATCCTCACAATTGTTGCTATGTTTGAGCCCATTGTTGCAGCTACTGTGTCAATCCACCTCATTGAAGGACTTCTTCTTTTTCACCAACCCTCTACTTTACCAAGCATTATGTCCTTCTCTAAGGACTGGTCCCTCCTGATAATATATCCATGACATGAGACAAAGTCTTGCCAAACTTGCTTCTGGCTATACTTCTACCAAGACAGATTTGTTTGTTCTTCAGGCAGGCTATGTTATATTTAATATTTTTCACCAATACCATAATTCAAATACAGTCTTTCTTATTCATTATCCAGCTTTCATATGCATATGAGGTGATTGAAAATACCATGGCTTGGCTTTGATGCAACTTAATCTTTAAAGTGACATCTTTGCTTTTTTTTTAACACTCTAAAGAGATCTTTTATAGCAGATTTCATAATGAAACACATCATTTTTTTTCTAGACTCCTGCTTCCATGGACACTGATTGTGCATCCAAGCAAAATGAAATCTTCGACAACTTCAGTTTCTCCGTTTATTATAATGTTTGTTGATCCAGTCATGAGGATTTGTGTTTTCTTTATGTTGAGGTGTAATCCATACTGAAGGCTATAGTCTTTGATTTTCATCTTCAAGTCCTTTCACTTTCAGCAAGCATAATTGTTTCATCTGTATGTCTCTGTTTGTTAATAAGTATTCCTCCATTGTTGATGCTATATTCTTCATATAGTCCAGCTTCTGGAATTATTTGCTCAGCACACAGATTGAATAAGTATGGTTAAAGGATACAACCTTGTTGCAAACCTTTCCTGATTTTAAACCAAGCAGTATTCCCTTGTTCTGTTCAAAAGATTCCACATGAACACAATAAAGTGTTCTGGAATTTCGATTCTTTGCAATGTTATCTATAATTCATTAAGAACCACACAGTCAAATGTCTTTACATAGTCAATAAAACACAGGCAAACATCTTTGTAGTATTCTGTACTTTCAGCAAAGATCCACCTAAGATCAGCAATAATGTCCCTAGTTCTAACAACTTAACAGTTAATGGTTAAAGAGAATTATATACATATATATGTATCTATTTCTAATTTCAGAAATTCTTTCTTTGTAACTTCACATTATAAGTTACTTTTACATAGCATTTAAAAACATTATGAAAACATCATAGTGGTATTGAACATTACAGAATGATTTAAGAACATATATAATGTATATATAACAGTAAATGTAGAAGTGGCATGACTTGAGGATGCATTTTATATGTAGACTAGATTATATTGTTGATGAATGCCTTTTGGGTGTCTTCAGTTTCATAGGAGGATAGCAACACTAACCAGAGCTCAGCTGTCAGTTAATCTCTCAGCTGGGCAGAGTTATCATTTTCTTTTAAGAGCATGGCTATAAATTGGTAAAATGCAAATTATTTATTCTAAAAGCTTCTCCTGTATTTTGGGATCCTGTTATCAAAAGCCAGCTTTTGATAACAGTGGAATGCAAAAAAAGTGGAACGCAAGAAAACTACTAAAATGAGAACAAACAAAGGTCATTTAATCAGAGCTAATTGTAGCAAAGAAGTCGGCCACCATCAGTTGTATTTGGCAGAGACTGAAAAGTAGACAGGTGTGCCAGAATGTTTATAGTTAAAAAAAAGAAAGAGGAAGAGAAGGCTTCAGGTGTTTTCTACTTGTGGATTGCTGCCATGGTGAAGCTGGAGGTGGGCTAACTAGAATGGGGGATATCTTTTGTAATTGGTCGAGGTGTGTATTTGCCTTTTGTTGATCCTGAGTTGGAAGTTGTTATTAGTTGCCAGTGACTTGAATCTGACTCATGGCAATCCCATGAGTTGAAACCAACAAAACAAACTCACTGCCATTGAGTCAATTCTGACTCAGAGTGACCCTATAGGATAGAGTAGAACTACCTTATAAGGTTTCCAAGACTGTAAATCTTTATGGAAGCAGATTGCTACACCTTTCTCTTGTGAAGCTGTTGGTGGGTTTGAACTGCTGACCTTCCAATTAGAGGCTGAGGACTTAATCATTGTGAAACCAGGGCTTGTATCCATGAGTTAGAAGAGGGGACAAAAATAAAGAAGCTTTTAATCATTGACAAAGTCCTGATAGTTCTTTACCAATTGCAGCAGAGGTGATTGTTTGGCTTCTGGGACTGGTTGCTGTGAAGTTTGTAGGTCAGAGTTCAGCAGGCATATCTGGTCTCTCATTCCCTAAATATTAGGAACACAACTAGTTGATAAGACAAAGCTAAGTTTGTTGCTTACTGAGTATGGGAGGCTACCACCTGATAAAGCTTTGGCAGTGTTTTGGCTTGGGGCAAGTTAAAGCCAAAATTCACTGAGAATTTAGGAGTTCAACTTAAGACAGATCTGTTAAAAGTGGCAGATGCGCTTGATTAGGATTGAGTAAAGATAAGGATACAACTATCAAAGACTGCTAGAAACAGCAGCAAGGCAAGTATTTTGAGCCCAGGATTCAACTGCCCATTGAGTGCTTCCTATTGAAGAGATGATGAGTCTTTAAGGGAAGTTCCTGTAGCAAAAATCATACCATTTTTCTGGTCTGGACAGTGCCTGAAAACTAATGAAGACAGAGCAATACGTTAATAAAGAGAACAAGATGTGGTTTTGGTTCTTCATATATAGGATGAGTGTGTGAGTAGATGGTTTTTGTTTTCTCTGTACTTAGACCATATAACCTTTATTCACCTTAGATGCTGCTGTACTAAAATGAAGAATGCTTAATATATAAAACAGCTAATTTAAATTTGTAGTCACAGTCACACAAAGAAATTAGTTAGAATTATTCATTACATTCCATTTCATAGCAGTGTTCTATGCACATACTGTCAATTCTACCTCCAAGATTTCCTGTATGGGTCTAAGAACAGTTGGAAGGGACACTTTCTCTAGAGAAAACCTCTCTGAAATATGTTCCTAAATCATGGTAGCATTAATTATGCTTTCTTCTCTAGCTGGTACCAAGAGACTCAGAGCTGATGTAGAGAAGCTACTCAGGTGGGATTTGTCTTCAGCAAGCAGCTCTGATGACAGGGGGGCAGTGCTGGCTCTGGAGAGCAGTGGCAGTGTAAGTATCATCTCCTTTGTGGGGGAAAATGGGTGGCCCCAGAAGTTCTATGAAGTTGTGCATGTATGATGGACATGCACTCATTTTGCTCTATGTTTTTTTTTTTTTTTTTTTTTTTTTCCAAGAGACCAGGGTGCTTTACTCCCAAAGCCATAACTTGGTGTCTACTACTAGCCAAATGGTAGCTTCCCACATAGATAAGGAGATTTCTCTAATGATAAAATCAGATCATAGAGTTCAAAGCTAAAAGATTCTGAGCCAGCAGGTTATTATTTTAGTGAACAATGCATTCAGATCACATTATATATTCTAGGACACATCTTTCCTCTGACATCTTACATTCACCAAATTTATCTTTCTCTCCCCTCAGAAAAGCCTCAGGCACCATATGCTAATTATTCTAGCCAGTCTTCAGAGCTCTTCATGCAAAAAATATGGCATGCTGAGTCACAAAAAAGGTCCTGTTTCACCAATCCCCTAAGGCAGAAGACATCCTTCTCTTACATTTACTTGACTGAGAAGTTACTACTTAAGTAACATGTAGGAAAAATTAAATCTACTTCAAGGTTACCTGGATCTGTCCAAGTAGGGAGTAATTGATATTTTAGTTTGCTTAAAGAAAAAAAAAAAAAATTAGGCATTGAGGATCTAGTTGGGACATTCACATACCTTGCACAACTAAATTAATAGGTAATGCTGATCAGCTGGGTATTATACTTTGATTTGTTGCTTAAAGTGTCTCAAAAAATGTTAGCATTCTTGCATTTTTGGAATAGATGTAGTCTGATAAGAGGACTGAATAAGCACCTTTATATTCTACAGATGACAGTTGAGTTGGTCATGCCAGCAACTGGAAGACGTTGAGATTAAGGTGGTTGCTCTGAGTCAGAATTGACTAAATGGCAACAACAAAAATGTCATTAGCATTAATTATATACTTTTATTCTTATATCCGGTCATATTTTTAGCACACATTGTGTTTCTTCATAAAATAATTACCTGGTTACTTTATAAGATAACTAGAGCTCTGGAATGGAAGCTAAGTTAAACAATTTGGAAAACTTCTCCTTTACTAACACAAATATTAATTCAAATTATGCATATTCAAATTATGCAAATAAATCATTGAAATGTACATGTCTAGTCAAAATCACTAATTATCTCTTGGGGTATTATCCAAAGAAATACTTGAAATTTCAGCTGAGACACTGAAGTGACATAAAGTTAGTATATTAGATCTTTCTTCTCTCTTTAAAATGTCAATCTGGACATTCTGATACTTTTGAAACCTTTTCCCATGAGACAGCTTCACATTATATTGAAGAAGACAGTGATCATTGAAAAATTTGTTATCTTTTTGTGCCAAAGCCTTGCTCTTTCCTCACCTTCTTGGTTCTTGTTCTTTTCTAAGTCGATTTGGTCAACAGGACAGCTTACCAAAAGTTGACAGTGAACTCCCCTACCCCACTTCATTCTTCTTTTCTCCAGGCTTCTAGAAAATTTGCTTTCTGATTTCTTAAAACTTCCTAGGATTATTAGTTTTACCCTCTTTACACTTTATATAGCCCAATAGACTTTACATATTGATCTAAGATTTTATGTTATTTTTTTCTGATTCCTTTTGTGCTAAAGAGCAAAAGGTACATTTTAAAACGGAAGCCTGAACTTTATCCTAAGTCAATGGAAAATCATTTAAAGGTTATATGTGGGCAGTGGAATGAGACAAGCAGCTTTGCATTGTAAAAGTGCTGTGCAGCTGTTTAGAAAATGGATGGTGTTCAGGAAGAGCAGTGGGGCTCCGGAGGAGGCTTAATTGTGAATTGAGTAGATGAGAGAAGGCGGAAAGAAGAGTTAAAAATCAACGCATTATTAGGTAAGACTTAGGAGCTCCAACTCGACAACAGTGAGTTTGGTTTTAGTTTGGTTAGGGAAGACTTAAACAATGGAGAATATGGACGTGGTATACATTGAGAGAGAAGATTCAGTAGATTAGTGCAGCAAAATGGAATTTAGGGGCTGATGGTATCCCAGGCCTCATATGAATGATTTGATTGCATGTGAAGGGAGTGAAGTCTGGTAATTCTGGAAACAGGATATTTCTCTGCCCAGATCCTTGTAGAGAGTGTCAGAGATAATGGAGAAACCGCATATGCTTCTTGATCCTGTCCTTAGAGCAAAAGGAAGGATGTCAATAAAAATAAAATGTACTTTTCCATGAGGAAGTGGATATAACACAGATAGCATTGCTTCAGGACCTAGGTAACAATGAGTGGCGGAGTTGGGACAGTGACATTCCCAAATTCCCCTACAGAATAACATATGGCTCTGCCACAATGAGAAGTGAAGCTGGGGCGTTTGGCTTTGAGGGCTAACAGCTTTTGGAACACAGGACATGATGCCAGAGAGAGGGGGTACTATGTTCCGTAAAGAGCACTGGCAGGAGAAGCAGAGCTGAGGTGAATCTTCTAGGTCCTTGGTAGCAATGAGATTCATAAGGAGGCTGGAGAAGAGTTAAAAAAAAAAGGACTGGTCAGGAACTTACATTACACATCTGAGGAATTCCCAGAAATAATCAGGAAGACCTTGAGATTGAAAATCTTAAATTCTGTAGTAATGTATGTATGAGTCTGTGAACCAGAAAATTTGAATACCAATATGACTTCTTTTTTACCAATATGCTGTTGAGGTTCAGGCACATGGAAGGTACATTTTCACCTACCATAATCAATTAAGTTATTCTGTGCATGTGTCTTTCTCTTCCCCTAGACTGTGATCTGACTGATGGCTGAGAGTGTCATAATAATGTTTATAGCTTTGTAAGTAGCACAATCCCTGGCACATATTAGAAATGAAGGAAATAAATGTTTACAAATTAAGGAATGAATGAATGGGCAGCGAATCAATGATAGATACAATATATAGTTGTTACCGAAATTACATTATTCAAGTGATTTGGATAAAATCCACTGTCAATTGTTTACCTTGCTCAAAAATAAACTGTGTGAGTTAAAATTTAGTAATAAAAAACTTCTCATAAATAGTACAAAATAAAAATTTCCAGATAACATTGTAATAGCTTTACAAGTATGTTGTTAATGAACTTTAAGATATAGCTTCCCCTGTAATTGCTGACAACTGTGTTGTTGCATGTTGAAGATCACGCATGCTTATCAGAGGTACTATTGACTTATACTCATTCTGTTTATTGATTAGTTAATTAGTTTCTAAGATAACTAATCAGGGAGAGATGTAGGTATTTAGGAGTCTTTCATTAAACTATACTAAGAAATTTAAAACAGAAATGTGTGACTTGCAGCTAAAGCTCAGTAATGGCACAGTTTTTGAGGACCATACATATAACAAAGTACTGTATGATGGATAAAATTAATATTCTAGTTTCCTCTTCACAATAACAATATTTTATTTTTTGTCTATTGGATGGAGAATGATATCACATGTATACAATCTATGATCATACAGTTATTCCCATTTATATCTCTAGTGGCAGAATAAATGTACATTTGGATGGTATATATACATAACTCAAACATATTTCTGTTTTGACTTTTTCTCTTTTTTATTAAAACTCTAAAACATTTAAGTCTTTTTTCACATTATTAGCTTATAATTTTTAATCCAAATCAATTTTGTATTTCTATTCAAATATTTACTAATACAGTATAATATTAGTGAAGTCTTTTACAAAAGTAAAAATTCTTTAGTTTCCTCCACCTTCTTTTGAAAGCCAAGTTATTTTCTTTCTTTTTTAAATCAGTTCAAAACCACTAGCACGTTAACACCTTATGCTGCATTGTCCTATATAAAATGAATTCCTACAAGTATTTTACACTGTTTTTTTTTAAAGTGTGACTTTTTATACTCTGCTTTCCTCATACTCATGCAAATTCTGTTTTTTTAAAGTCATAAAATTTATTGTGCCTTCTACATATAGATAAATTTTATTAGTTTACTCCCATATTTTTGAATATTAAACTTGATCACAATAAACAAGAATAATGGAATTGTGCAATAATAAAACAGAATGATAATGGTATGTGATTAGATTGAGGTATTAACTATGTATAGTGAGATAACATTTTTCTAGAAAATTCTAGATGTGTACTTGACTTAGAGTAAAACTCATTAAACAGTTTCTGACCTTGGAATGTTCATGTACTTGTGATAAAGGCTTTTATTGTCAAGTTACATTATTTCCTTACTAAAACTATTTTTCATATGACTTTTAGAAAATAAAAGTTACAGAACTGATTTGTGAAAAGTACTTGTACCTAACAGAGTGAAATATTGAGAGGATAAAAATAGGAGATAGCTTTCATTTATTTTTTATTTTTTAAGCTTAAAACCTAGGAGATATATAAACTTTTTAGTTAAAAAACAAAACAAAAAGATGCACTCAGTTATTCATTCCTTCATTCATGCATATAACCAATATTTATTAAGCATATAATATTTGCTCATATGAAAATTGAATCACAAAGCTTTTTGTTCTAGGGCAAATTGTTTTCATTTTAAAAATTCCTAACATGGAATAATAAAAGACTCATATATATCTCTAGGTTTCACTGATTCTTCTCTAGTCATTCATCTAGCTACTCAGCTGATATTTATTCAACAACAGATGTTCATTTACATAAAATAAGAAACAATATGTTCAGAAATGGAGAGAGAAAAAACAGGTAGTTCAAAATTATGAACAAGCCTTAATTTAATGGATAAGAATATCTAGATAGGCACTTAGAAAAATCTATATAGATTTAGTTGTGTTAAATACAAAAAAAAAAGAGAATGAAAATTGTGTTACTAAAACTCATGGCCGTTAAGTCAATTCTGGTGGCATAGTGCCTAAGTCATTTGACTGCTAACCAGAAGGCTGGTGGTTCAAATCCACCAGCTATTCCTCAGAAGGAAAGTTGGGAAATCTACTTCCGTAGAGATACTGTCTTGGAAATCCAAGGAGGGGTTGCTATGAGTCAGATCCTACTCCACAGCAGTGAGGTGTTTTTTTTGTTTGTTTGTTTGTTTGTTTTTTTTCCGGTTAGTAACACTATAGGACACAGTAGAGCCTCCTCATAGGGTTCCCAAAGCTGTAAGTCTTTATGGAAGCAGACTACCAAATCGTTCTCTTTCAGAGCAGCTGGTGGGTTCTAACCATTTACCTTTCAGTTAGCAGCTGAGCCCTTTAACTACTGTGCCACCAGGGCTCCTTGCATTATTAAAAAGCAAATAAAAATATTTACATGTTTTCCAACTTCTTTCAGTTGAATGAGTTAATTTTCTATTATTTCTAGATCATTTAAGAGGATGAATTGGATGCATAATGTGTCATTTGCCGTATACTTGGTAAAACCAAAAAAACAAACTCACTGCTGTCCAGTTGGACCCAACTCATAGTGACCCCTCCTTGGATTTCTGAGGCAGTATCACTATGGAAATAGATTGCCCAACCTTCCTTCTGAGGAGTAGCTGGTGGGTTTGAACCGCCAGCCTTCTGGTTAGCAGTCAAGTGCCTTAGGCACTACAGCACCAGAGCTCCTATATACTTGGTAAGAAACCTTCTATTCCACTTAGTACACCTCTTCCTTATTCTCACTCTTCCTTATTAATGGTGAAGAAACTAAAGTGGCTGAAGATTGAAAAGTAATCCTCATTCATCCCAGGTTGTTACATAGTCTTCCTATCTTTATTGGGTTGGCTCAACACCAGTGGTATGATTTGAATTGAGAAACTGAAGGTAAATGAAAATGTTAACGTCAAATGAAGAAAACATTCTACAATATTAGAACGAACTAAGCACGTAGCTCCTTCCTTGGGAAGAGAAAAAGTACGTAGCTACGATGTCCTAAGACAAAGAAATTTTCAGAAACCAGTATTACTTTCCAGAGGCAAAAATTATTCTAACAGTATTCAAAATAAAATCTTACATCTATCTGTGTTTGTGCTCAAATAAGATTTTTAAGCAAATATCACCAGCCACTCCTCAGAAGGAAGACTGGGCAATGTACTTCATAGAGATACCACCTCGGAAACCCAAGGAGGGGTTGCTATGAGTCAGATTCAACTGGATGGCAGTGAAGTGTTTATATATATATATATATATATATATATATATATATATATATAGTGTGTGTGTGTGTGTACACACACACATACATATATGATATAAAGGAATTGATTGAATAACACCTGAATATGTGTTTTCAGATATTTTCTAACAAATCTACACTGGATTTGGATATTGTAGTAAGTATGAAGGTGATCCTACCTCATATCCTTCTCATGGCTAATGCACCCAGCTCCTGGGACAACCAGCCGTCAGAGTTCACAGCTGCTTCCTTCAGTGGCAGTTGACTTCAGTGTCAAGAAAATGTCTAGGACAAGATTCCACCTCTTCTTAGCAGCAGCCGAAAGCCCTGGCAAGCTGAATCTGACCACTTGTCTCAATTCAGGAAAATACCCAGAGAACTGCCACTCTTTGACAGTGAAGAGTATATGGAAAGTTTCAGCTCAGCATGAATAATGTGAGGTTGAAGGGCCTTGGTGACATCTGAAGGATAAAGCTGTCCCATAGCTCTAGGTGATTTGAAGCACAAAGGCAGAGTCACCCTGAGATGAACAAGTTGAATTGCTAGAAATCTGTATGCTGGTACTAACATCAAGATAAAAACAAAGAAACAAAAAGCACAAGAGTGGACACCCTAAACTCTAAACTATCTTGAAGGAACTTTCCCCAATATTAATGTGTGCATTATAGGGAATAGAAAGGGCTATGTTAGACCATTTGAAAGCTTTTTGGTTCCTTCTATTTTGAGTGGTTGTTGGGGGAATGACAAGTTTTGTTATAATGTCCATATGGGCAAGACCAGCTTAAATAACTCCTTCAGAAGCAGCAGCTGACATTTGAGGCCACCAATGATTGGGGAATCCACATTGACAGGTGTCATGGTGTTTTACGATAAAGGCAGTGGGAGGTACAGCAATCTTCCTGTGAGATTATCATAGAAACCCCATTCAAGAATTCCTTTTTGTATTTATGGAGAGTTGGCTTACCCTTCTTTCTTTTGATTTAATCATTTAAGTGTACACTTCAGCCTGGTCCATAATGTAGTAAGTCAACCTCTAAAAACACCGTGACAGGCATATTTGCTCCAACCCAGGAAAAGGTAAACTTGTTAGCCATGACAGATCTTCTCTGAGATTCATGAGTCAGTGCTCAAATTGAGAGGTTAGAAAGTTTTATTCCCTTCTAAATTCCAGTTTATATGTTTTCATTCTATGAAGCTGAATTAAAAATAAATCACACACCCACACATGCACACACACAGCTTTCACTGATTAAAGTAGTGTCAATTAAAAAAATATTCAGAAAAAATATTTTCTCCTCCTCATACTGAAAATTACTTGAGGCCATAAACCTCTAATTGCAGTTTAATAGCAATGAATTGAAAGACTGCTAAAAAGTGGAGAGTAGAGATGAATGAGGGAGGAAGAAAAGAGAGAATGCCCACACTTGCACATTCCCAAAGTCTATCTAGTTCACTTTTCCCACAAGACCAGATCCTCTGCCAAGGTGGGAATGAGGTCCTTTGGCTTGAGTCAAGAACTTCTCACAATACGGTTTGTTTCTCAGAAGCAAAGAATTAAAAGACAAGAGTACTACTGCACCTAAGCCACATTTTCAGAATGAAGTGTGTTTTCAGACTAAGGGAAATAACAAAGTACCTGAGGATAAAAAAGAAAAAGTTGACTATTTCCATTAGCCATTAAGAAGTAGAGTCTAAATGAATCTCTCTGAAAAATCCTAGATCAAGAAAAAAAAAAAATCCCTCTTAATTTGTACCATAACTCTGACCCCTCTAAACACCAACAGTATATAAATAGATCAGCAAGGACTGACTTGACGGCACATAACAACAACAACAACAACAACAACAACAAGGACAAATTCAGTAATTTAAAGAATGAGTAATCAAAAAAGGACTAACAAAGTATCTGTACAAAGATTCTACAGAAATGATAATAATAATAATATTAAAAGACAGAAAACCTACTAGAGCAATAGTTACCCAAAAAATTAAATGTGGCCATGTTGCAATTAAAAATTTTTGACTACCTTTCCCAAATTTAACTCCCTTCCCCTCCCCCTTTTTTTTAATTTAAACCTTTTATTGTGATATGGGTAATAGTGTAGAGAGCATGTTTGTTTTCCACTCAACAATCTATACACATTTGATTTTGTGGCATTGATTGCAATCCTTATGCGAGGATCATGTGGTTTCTTTTGTTTTATTTATGTGGTGGATCATACTGATTGTTTTTCTACTGTTGGACCATCATCACAAACCTGGTATGAATCCCACATGGTCATGTTGTATTATTTTTTTGATATGCTGTTGAATTCTATTGCATATTATTTAATTTAGATTTTTTTTGTGTGTCTGTATCCATGAGGGATATTGATTTGTACTTTTTCTTCTTGCGTGTGATGTCTTCGCCTGACTTTTGTGTCTTGGTTATGCTGGCTTAACACAATGAATATAAGAATATTCCTTCTTTTTCTGTACTCTGAAATAGTTTTAATAGTATTGGTATGAAGCTTTCTCTCAGTGTTTGATAGAATTATCCAATGAAGCTCTCCAGATTTTTGTTGTGAGTTTATTCATTTATTTGCTACTTAATCTCCTCTTTTGCTATAGGCCTGTTTAGTTTTCTACCTCAGTTTGTGTTATTTATGTAGGTAGGTAGTGTGTTTCTAGAAATCTGTCCATTTCCTCTAGGTTTTCAGATTTATGAAGAACAGTTTTTCATAGTATTTTGTGATGATCCTTTCTATTTTAATTGGCTCTGTTTTAATGTTTCACATCTCATTTCTTATTTAGGTTATTTGCTTTTTCTCCTGCTTTTCTTTTGTCAGTTTGACCACTGGTTTGTTATTATTGATCCTTTCAAAGAACCAACTTTTGGTCTTATTGACTCATTCTGTTGTTTTTTCTTTGCTCTATTTAATTTATTTCTGCTCTCATCATTATTATTTTCTTTCTTCGGGTGACTGTAGGCTTCTTTGGCTGCTCTCATTTGTTTGAGTTATAAGGTTAATGTTTTGATTTTGGCCGTTCTTTTTTGGTGTGTGTGTTTATTGTTATAAATCAACCTCTGAGCATTGATTTTGCTGTGTTCAAACCCACCAGTCACTCTTCGGAAGGATGATTGGGCAATCTACTTCCATAGTGATACCACATCATAAACCCAAGGAGGGATCGGTGGCTATTTGGTTTGGTTTAGGAGCTCTGATGGTATAGTGCCTAAGGCATTTGACTGCTACCCAGAAGGCTGGCAGTTCAAACACCTTGGAAGGAAGATTGGGTGTTCTGGTTAGTGCTGCTCTGACAGGAATATAGCACAAATGTGGATGGCCTTAAAAAACAGGAGCTTATTCTTAAAATGTGGAGGTTTTAAGTCTAAGTTCAAAGTGCCAGACTCTAGGGGCTGGGTGACATTCCGTCAACCTTGGGGTCCAGCTCTGCCTTCAGCTCCTGGCCCACTGAAGCTAGAGGCATTTCTTCACTCAGCTGCTGGCTGCTGAGGCTGAGAAGGCCAAGATTGACAAGTAAAAAGGCACAGTCCCGATGTTACCAAACCACAAGGCAGGCCATTAATTTAAGCCCATTTTAAGTCCCAAGATCAGCAGAGCATGGCAGGCTGCTGAACAATGACATGGCTACATGCAAGGTTCAAGTGTGCCATACACTCGAGACCATTCTCAAAGCTGCTTCTTATATATGGGAAGCAGACCACATAGCAAAAGCAGCTACTCAGCTGTTTGTAGTAGATCCCACCATGGAGCTGATTGCCAGTCTTATCATGGGGAATAACTACCACCAGCTGCTCTGACACTCAACCAGGCCCAGCCAAGTTGACACACAAACATAACCATCATATTGGGCAATCTACTTCCATAGTAATACACATTGGAAACCCAAGGAGGGGCCGTCAGGAATCGGATCAGATTCGACGGCAGTTAAGTTTGAGTTGATGGTTTTAGTATATTGTCTTTTCATTCTTGTTTGATTCTAGGAAATTTTTTATTTCATCTTTGATTTCTTCTATTAATCAGTGTTTTATAAGCAAAGTTTCATTCTAATTCTATGTATTTGATTTTTTTCCTTGCTCTTCCTGTTTTTGATTTCTGCTTTTATAGTGTTGTCGTCAGAGAAAATATTTTGTATTATTTCAATGTATTTCCCTTTATTATGACTTGCTTTGTGGCCTAAAATATGTCTAGTCTGGAGAATGATCCATATGCATTGGGAAAAAAAAGTGTGCTTTGCTGCTTTTGGATGGAATGTTCTTTATATGTCTATGAGGTTGAGTGGATTGATTGTGGAATTTAGATCTGCTATTATCTTTGTTAGGGATCTGGTAGCATAGTGGCTAAAGCACTTGACTGCTAACCAGAAGGCTGGCGGTTCAAACCCACCAGCCACTCCTCGGAAGGAAGGTTGGGCAATCCTACTTCCGTAGTGATACTGCCTCGGAAACCCAAGGAGGGGTCGCTATGAGTCGGGGCTGACTCGACGGCACATAACAACAACAACAACAACAACATTATCTTTGTTGACTTTCTATTTGTTCTGTCCTTCACCAGATGTGGTTTGTTGGTCTCCTAATATTATTATGAGCTATCTCTCTTTGCAAGTCTGTTAGAGTTTTTTCATGTATTTTGGAGCCCTGTCATTGGGTGTGCATACATTTAGTATGATTATGTTCTCTTAGTGGACTGACTCTTTAAAATCATTACATAATCTTTTACATTACTTTATGGTGGATTTTAC
Source organism: Orycteropus afer afer (assembly GCF_000298275.1). NCBI lineage: Eukaryota > Metazoa > Chordata > Mammalia > Tubulidentata > Orycteropodidae > Orycteropus > Orycteropus afer. The sequence goes on from NW_006921959.1 coordinate 2,696,030, forward strand.
CTTAAGACCTATGTTACCAGAGATTGATGCTGCCGCTCTGGCTTTTTTTTTTTTTTTGGTTAATTGTTCATGTGATTTTTTTTTTTTTCCATATTTTGAGTTTTAGTTGATTATATCTTGTATCTAAAGTGTATCTCTTGTTGACAGCATTTTGATGGGTCATGTTTTCTTTATCCATTCTGTCACTCTCTGTTTCTTTACTGGTGTATTTAGGCCATTTATATTTCCTGTGATTACTGACAGCTATGAGTTTACTGCTGTTTACTGTGCTTTTTATGTGGGATTGATGATTTCTTTGTTTCACTTAATTTTCTGTGCTGAGTTGTTTTTTGTCTGAATTTCTGTTTGTTTGTTTCATTGTTACTGATTTTGCATTTACTGAGTTTATAGATTTTTAGTTTTTTTTCTTTTTCTAATTATTTTACTGAGTAAGTTTGTTAACTTTATTTGAGGTTACCTTGAACTTTACCTTTATCTTCCTCAGTTTACAGCAGTCATTTATTCCTTGATATCATCTTGAATTCCTCTACATATAAAAGTTCTATAATTATGCCATTTATTCCCCGCTTTTTGTTTTGACAGCATTGTCAATTACAGATTGATATCTTTTGGTCTCTTTTTTCAGTTTTTAGCTTTGCTGTATTTTTGAGAGTTCTTTTTCTGAGTTGATGCTTCACTGATGATGTCCTGTGTCCTGTTATCAAGTTGTTGGCTCATGTAGTTGACTTCCTGTCTGAAAGATTCTCTTTCACAGTTCTTGTAAGTTTGTTGTGTTCCCTTAATTTCTGTTTATCTGGAATTGTCCTAATTTCTTCATCATATTGGAGAGATCATTTTGATAAATATATTATTATCAGTTGGCAAGTTTTATTTCAAGGTTTTATATATGTCCTCATATTGCCTTCTTGCCTGCCTGATTTCTACTGATTAATCAGGGCTTAGTCTTTCTGGTGACATAGTGCCTAAGGCATTTGACTGTTAACCAGAAGGCTGGTGGTTCAAACCCATCAGCCACTCTTCAGATGGAAGACTGGGCAATCTAATTCCATAGAGATACCACCTTGGAAACCCAAGAAGTGGTCGCTGTGAGTCAAATTGACTTGAGTGAGTTTTTCTCTTTTTTTTTAGTTTAGTCTTTCTGGTTCCCCTTTAGAGGTGGCTTTTTGTTTTTCTCTCAGAATTCTTTCACTGTCTTTGTTTTTGGCAAATTTGATTATGATATGTCTTTTGGGCTTTATCTTATATGAGGTTCATTGAGCTTCTTGGATGGATATCTTCTTGTCTGTCATGATATTAGAGAAATTTTCTGACAAAAAAAAATTGACTGTTCTCTGTGTGGGTTTCTGTTTGTTTGTTTCTGCTTTGAAGTTCTGAAAATGAATGATTTTTTTCCTCTTGATAGTATGTCACATAATTTTTAGGCTTCATTTTTTGCTACTTTTTTTTTCTTGATTTTTCCACAAACAAATTAGTGGGATTTGTCCTCTATTTCACTGATTTTTGTCTTCCATTAATTTAATATTGGTCATATGTCCTATTGAGTTATCTATTTCTGAAAGTTTAAGGTTAAACTTTTGGAATTCTAGTTGCTATTTTTGTATGATTTCTATTTGTCTATTTATTTTGTCATTTTGTTCTTGTATTGTTTTCCTGAATTCTTCTATTTCTTTGTCCTGTTTTCCTTGATATTCTTTGTGTTTTCCTTGGTTTTGTCTGTGTGTTTCTTGATCTCTTGGAAAACCCTATGTATTAGTCTTTTGAATTTCTTTTGAGGTAGTTCGATGACCATTTCTTCCTTTGAAAGGTTTTCTGGTTCTTTTCTTATTCATTTGCTAGAGCCATCTTGTCCTACTTTTTTTATGTGATTTGATATTGTCTGTTGTTTCTGAGGCATTACAGATTATACTATTTATTTACTGCATTTTTGTTTACTGCACCCTCAGTTTTGGTTTTATTTTGATATATTCAGGTAGGCAGGGCATGCTTGCTACTATCGTCACTAGTCTGGCTGCACTCGACTATGGGGGGGAAGTGGCTAGGCATGTGATTGTTGTTCTTTGTTAGCTAGTCTTGAGGGTCAGCTAAGAATGTAGCTGGCAATGCTGGTAAGGTGATGTATCAGTCCAGCTGGTCACCTGGGCATGGGTGCAGGAAGCGTTCTCATTGGTTACTGGTTTAGGTATTGTGTGTATGCAGTAACAGTTGCCAGCTGGCTGGGGTGAGGGTGCCCAGGGCATTGGTCAACAGGTGGGTGGTAAGGAAACTCATATGGATGATCCTGGGTGGGTAGGGCCATATAGTGGTGGTTGGAGTGAGCACAAGTCTCTGTTGCAGTGTGAGTGGGGCTAGGGTGAGGCAGAGGGAATGCTGCCAGTCCATGGGTGCATGCTATGTGGCTGTGCCCCTGTTCACTAGAACATAATGTGGTAGACAGTAGCCATTGATCTTTGGGTCCCTGGAATATGTGGTTGGAGGAAGTAGGGGGCACCACTAGTCTGTGGGCCCCTGGGACAGGCAGCTGGCCATTAGAGGACACCACTGGTTTGTGGGATCCTGGCACTAATAGCTAGGTGAAGCAGGATGTGCCACTGTCCAAGGCCTCTGGTGTGGGTAGCTTGGTATAGGAGCAGTTGCCACCATTCCATGGGTTCCTGGTGCATCTTGCTGGGCAGAGGACACTGCCAATCCCCAAGTACCTGCCGTGAGAGGCTGAGTGAAGGGCTGTGTGTTACCAGTAATGGGCCAATGGGCCCCAATATCAGTGAGTTAGATGGTGTTGGGTTCCACTACATTGAGATTTCATGTGAGGGGAGTAGATGAGGAGGGTAGATGGGGGCACTGCAGGTCCTCTGGCCTCCAGTGCAGTGAATGAGTTGAGTGCACTTAATTTTTGCAGGATGGGGGCATTTCTCTCTGTCTCTGGATGTGTGTGCAGAGTAGCTCCTTCTTGACTTCACCAGGTAATAGTGTCTTCATCTGGGAACACTGATTGTTTTGTCTCAATATGGCCATGCTGTGCTATTTCAGTTGGCAGCACACTTTTTGTTGTTAGGTGCCATAGAGTTGGCTCTGACCCATGGAGACCTTATGTACAATAGAATGAAACACTGCCTGGTCCTGTGCCAGCCTCACAATCCTTGTTATACCTGAGACTATCGTTGCAGCCACTGTGTTAATCCATCTCATTGATGGCCTTCCTCTTCTTTGTTGACCTTCCACTTTGACAAGCATGATATCCTTCTGCAAGGAATGGTCCTTCCAACAACTTGACCAAAGTAAGTGAGACACAGTCTGGCCATTCTCATTTCCAGGAAGCATTCCCCCTGCACTTCCTCCAGGACAGATTTGTTAGTTCTTTTGGCAGTCCATAGTACCCTCAATATTCTTCATCAACACCACAGCTCAAAAGCATCAGTTCTTCTTTGGTCTTCCTTATTCATTGTCCAGCTCTCACATGTGTATGAGGCAATCTAAAACACTTGGCTTGGGTTGAAACAAAACAAAACAAACTCACTGCCACTGAGTTGATTCTGAGGTGGTAAATCTTTACAGAAGTAGATTGCCCAGTCTTCCTGCCCTGGAGTAGCTGGTGGGTTTGAACTGCCAACCTTCTGGTTAGTAGTCAAATGCCTTAGCACTACACCACTAGATCTCCTAAGAGACATCTTTGCTCTTTAGCACTTTAAAGAGGTCTTTTGCAGCACTTTTACCCACTGCAATACATCGTTTGATGTTTTGATTGCTGTCTCCATTGGTGTTGATTGTGGAACAAAGTAATATGAAATCTTTGACAACTTCAGTTTTTTCTCCATTTATCATGATGCTGCTTATTGGTCAAGTTGAGAGTAGTTTTATTTTATTTATGTTGAGATGTAATCCATACTGCAGACTGTAGTCTTCAATCTTCATCAGTAAGTGCATCATGTCATCCTCACTTTCAGCAAGAAAGTTTTGTTGTCTGAATATCACAGATTATTAGTAAGTCTTCCACCAATCTTGATTCTGTGTTCTTCTTCATATAGTCCAGTTTCCTGGATTATTTGCTCAGCATACAGATTAAATAACCCACTCCTACTGCTGTCCAGTCAGATCCAACTCATAGAAACCCCTCCTGAGGCAGTATCACTACAGAAGTAGATTGCCCAATCTTCCTTCCAAGTAGTGGCTGGGTTAAAGCATACAACCCTGAGGCACTCCTGTCCTTATTTGAAACCATGCAGTACTCCCTTGTTATGTTTGACTGAGAGCCTCCTGATCTATACACAAGTTCCTCATGAGCACAATTAAGTGTTCTGGAATTCCCATTCTTCTCAATGTTATCCATAATTTTTTTATGATCCACACAATCAAACGCTTATGCAAAGTCAATAAAGCACAAGTAAACATCTTTCTGATATCCTTACATCCAGCCAAGATCCATCTGACATCAGCAATGATATCCCTCATTCCTCATCCTCCTCTGAATCCAGCTTGCATTTCTGGAAGTTTTCTGTCAATAAACTGCTGCAACCATTTTTGAATTGTCTTTAGCAACATTTCACTTGCATGTGGTATTAATGATATTGTTTGATAGTTTCCACATTCTGTGTGATCACCTTTCTTTGAAATGGGTACAAATATGGATCTCTTCCAGTCAGTTGTCCAGGTAGCTATCTTCAAGATTTCTTGGCATAGCAGAGTGAGTGCCTCCAGCATGACATCTGCTTGTCCAAACATCTCAAAGGGTATTCCATCAGTTCCTGGAGCCTTGTTCTTCCCCAATTCCTTCAGTGCAGCTTCAACTTCTTCCTTCAATACCATTGGTTCTTGATCATATGCCAGCTACTGAATTGGATGAACATTGACGACTTATTTTTGGTACACTGAATCTGTATTCCTTCCATCTACTTTTTTTTTTTT
>NW_006921959.1:2710678-2712469 GCF_000298275.1 Orycteropus afer afer
CTGGTGAAGTCCATGTGTATAGCCACCATTTATGTTGTTGATAAAAGGTATTTGCAATGAGTAAGTAATTGGTCTTGCAGAATTCTAGCGTGTGATCTCCAGCATTATTTCTACCACCAGGGCCATATTTCCAACTACCAGTGATTCTTCTTTGTTTCCAACTTTTGCATTCCAATCACCAGTCATAATAAACACATTTTGATTGCATGTTTGGCCAATTTCAGACTGCAGAAGTTGGTAGAAATCTTCAATTTCCTCATCTTTGATTTTGGTGGTGGTGCATAAATTTGAATAATAGTAGTATAATTGGTTTTCCTTGTAGGTGTATGAATATTATGCTATCACAGATAGCATTGCACTTCATGATAGATCTTGAAACATTCTTTGTGATGATGAATGCCATGCTATTCCTCTTCAATTTGTCATTCCCAGCATAGTAGATCATTTGGTTATCTGATTAAAAATGGCCAAAACCAGTCCATTTCAACTCACTAATGCCTAGGATATTGATGTTTATGCTTTCCATTTCATTTTTGATAACTTCCAATTTTTCTAGATTAATAGTTGATACCTTCTGTGTTCCAAATATTAATAGATATTTACGGCTGTTTCTCTCATTTTAAGTTGTGTCACATCAGCAAATTGAGGCCCTGAAAGCTTTGCTCCGTCCACATCATTAAGGGCAGCTTGCCTCTGAAGAGGCAGCTCTTCCCCAATCACATTTTGAACACTTCCTGACCTGAGGGGCTCATCATCCAGTACTATCGGCAATGTTTCAGGGCTATTCATAAAGTTTTCCAGTAATATATCAGACAGTGTTTCACCTATATTCATAAGGTTTTCACTGGTCAGTTCTGTGACAAGTGGATGGCCCCTTTCTTCTTTAGAGTCTTAGTCTGGAAGCTCCACTGAAACCTGTCCACCGTGGGTGACTCTACTAGTATGCGATATACTTGTGGCATAACCTCCAGACTCACAGCAACACACAAGCCACCCCTGTATGACAGACTGACAGATGTGTGGTGAAGTAGCACACTGGTGATCTGTAATTCTCTGCATCCACTCTATTTATACAGTCTTTTCTTCCACTTGGCACTCTGTTCAATTCTTCAACCTTGCCTTTTGTGCTCATGTTTCCAAAGTTGTTATCTATACTTGATTCACTCATTTTCTCAGTCTTTTTTTATAGGAAGGATGTTTATAAGGCATCTAACTATACTGCTATCTTTGATCACCTCCTCCTACACATATTTCTAAAATAAAGTGATTTGTAAAGGCTTATTATAAAACCCTGATAATATAAGCATGGGAAAGAGATACAAAGCAAATGTTAATAAACTGATATCAAGAGTTGTGACCAACCACAAAATGTTTAATTAGTGCCAAAAAACACTAATTGATGTAAAGGGTAATGCTGAAATATATACTACACAATGAAGTTATAGCAATTATACCTATTTCTGACTTATTGACTATTTTGTTATCCAACATTTCACATTGATGACAATGGTGAAAAATCTGTCAGAATTTTTTGTGCATTATTGATGTTCCCATTAACAAATACCAAGGTATAAGGTCAGAGGAACTCTGGCTTTAATGTTTAAGATTATATGTCAACTTGACTGGGCAAAGTAATCAGTAGTTTGGCAGTTATATAATGATGAATTTAGCAGTTATATGAGGAAGTAATTTGGTAGTTGTGGAATGATGTAGTCATTATCCATTTTGTGATCTGATGTGATCATCCTGCATTTTCTCATAATGCTGTTTTTTTTTTTTTTTTTTTTTTTT
>NW_006921959.1:2714285-2717851 GCF_000298275.1 Orycteropus afer afer
ATACAATATACATAAACTATATAAATGATGTATTATTACATAATACAAGCCAAATAACAACAGTGTTTTTACTTCAATTTTATACCATCTGTGTAAAACTCATTGTATAGCAGGAAAAATTTTATATATCTTCCAAGTATGTAAAAATACATACCTGGAATTATATATAAGAAATGCATACAATTTGTTACCTGTAGAAAGAAAAATTGCAGATCTGAGGGAATGTTTATGGGAAGGGCCTTTTCAAATAATACTTTTGCCCTACCTCGTGAATTTTGAACCATGTCAATGCCTCTCCTTAAAATAAATAATGAAGATAATGAATTTCAGAGAAATCTACAAATAAATAAAAATTATTTTAATTAGTTACCCTATTTCTTGATACTCCTCGGAAGGAAGGTTGGGCAATCCTACTTCCGTAGTGATACTGCCTTGGAAACCCAAGGAGGGGTCGCTATGAGTCGGGGCTGACACGACAGCAAATAACAACAACAACAACAACATTTCTTGATAATCTAATTCCAGTCATTAGGCATTACTGTTTGAAGTATAATGGTGATTCTTGTAGCCTTATTATATAATGCAGCCCAAAATACTAGGATAGTCCATTTTCTACATAGTTTGGAGCCAACCCTGAATATTTAATCTGAGTGAGAAGTTGACTATATTCTACTATCCTATTGCCTGGAGAAGTTGTTCTGAATCAAGAACAGAGATATAAAAATTCTGTAAGACAGCTACTTGAATTTCTAACTTTAATAAAAATTATGTGTTGACTTGACAATAAAATTTAATTAAAAATTGGGATAAAAATTAACTCTTAGAGCAATGGATGATGTTTAATCTAGTTATGTGAATGAAATTCAAAGATTTTAATATTTTTTAAATACATTATTTCTGCTTTGGGGAATTGCACATTCATGTGATTACTGATGTATAGAAACCCTGTATGGAAAGCCTGCATCTTCCACTTTTTGTTAACTTAGAGCCAGATATTCATATATATGAAAAGTCTCTTAAGCTCGTGTTTGTATCAGAATTTCACCAATGTCATCTTTACCCTGATTTCTCACAAATAACATGTGTAACTTCTTTAATAACACATTTACTCTTTACCATCTCTATTCTAAGTCACCTAAATCCCTTTTCTGCACTTTGCATTCATTTGCAGTTCTCACTGAGAAAGAGATGGAAAAGAACTAGGCATCTTTCTTTGTATAACAATTTTTCACATACTCTAAATCATACAATAGACATTTCTCAAAAAAATGTACAATATCACGTTTGAAAATGAGAATGATAAATTGTTATATATCTGTTTTGGTTACCTAGTGACACTGATAGAAATATACCACAAATGGAATGGTTTGAACAAACAGGAGTTTATTCTCTTACAATTTTGGAGGCTAAAAGTCTAAGTTTAAAGTACCAGGCTCTAGGGGCTGGGTGAAAGCCCCTTGACCTTGGGCTTCAGCTCTGCCTCTTGTTCCCAGCCCACTGAAACTAGAGGCATCTCTTCACTGAGGCAGCTACTGGCTGCTGACGTTAAAAAGCCCAAGGTCAATAAATAAAATGGTACAGTCCCAATGTTACCAAATAACATGTCAGGGCATTGATTCAAGTCCATTGAAAGTCCAAAGATCGGCAGAGCATGGCAGGCTGCTGAGCAATGACCTGGCTACATGCAGGGTTCAAAAGTGTCCTAAGTTGAAGACCATTCCCAAAGCTGCTTCTTATATTACAAGAAGCAGATCTCATCCCTAAAGCAGCTACTCAGCTGCTTGTGGTAGATCCCACCATAGAGTTTATTGCAAGTCTCATCATGGGGAACAACTACCACCAGCTACCCAGCCACTCAGCCAGGCATAGCCAAGTTGACACACAACCTTAACTACCACAATAGCCATGCATTTGATCATAGTGTTAATAATTTGCATGTTAAAATGTTTTATTAGATGATATAGAAAATTAGAAATTCTGGTTTTTACCCATTAAAGGTATAATCTAGTAAGTATGATTAAAATAAAAGTCAAACCTCAGCGACTTCTTCTTGTCATATAGGCTTTCTACTGTTTGCTTGAACATAGTTAAAATAATTCCTGGTGGATCAATTTTTTTTTTTGGTTTCAGTATATTCCAATGTTAATTATCATTCTATACTTAAAAATTCAATGATTTAAATGCAACAAATCCATTTTATAAGGTGTATTGTAGATTCTTTGTTACTTTTGAACATTGCATAGTATTTCATTTGTATATGTACCATAGTTTGTTTTTCCATTCATCTGTTGATAGATGCTTAGGTCATTTCTATCCCTTTGCTATTCTGAATAATTCTGTAATGAACGTAGGTATGAACATTCATGTCCCAGCTCTTATTTCTCTAGGATACAGACCTGATAGTGGATCCTCATAATGTGGATGAACCCAAAGGACACTATGCTGAGTAAAATAGTCAGTAACAAATGGACAAATATTTTATGGGGAAAAAAAAAAAATCACTGCTGTCAAGTTGAATCCAACTCATAGCAATCCCTCCTTGGGTTTCTGAGGAGGTATCACTATGGATGTAGGTTGCCCAGTCTTCCTTCTGAGGAGTGTCTGGTGCGTTTGAACTACCAGTCTGCTGGTTAGCAGTCAAATGCCTCAGGCACTGTGACACCAGAGCTCCTTAACATTTTATGAGACCATTATTATAAAACATCAAGGAAAGGTTTACATACAGAAGGAAACATTCTTTGATGGTTACCAGGGATGTGAGAGGAGGGGAGGGAAAATCACTAACTAGATAATTGACACATACTACTTTGAGTCAAGAGGAAAACAATATCCAATATTAGAGAGATCAGCACAGTATTACTAAGGCAAAGGAAGATACTGAGAAATGCATAAGAGTTACAGACAACAAAGACAAATGTATCACATATGCAGTCCTGCAATATCAGTAATAAACAATAAGCTACAAGTGGATACAGAGGCAAATATGCAAACTGAACAGGTATGGTAGGTGCATAGGGCTATACTCCATACTATGTAAAGGGTTGGCAGAGGATTTTCCTACATACATATTTGTATGTGTTGTAAGTACATCCATGTAGTAGAGCAAATAGGGGGCAAAGATCTGGAAAATTATTAGCCATAATCAAACAACTTTTGAGCATGAGTCAGTGGGCTTCAAGGAGGGGTCACTATGAGTCAGGGCTGACTCGACAGCACATAACAACAACAACAACCACAGTCTTGTGGGATAGCTGATTCAATTGGCATAACATCATTCACAAAGACAATGTTCTACAACCTACTGTGATGAGTAGTGACTAGGGTCTTAAAAGCTAATAAACAGCCATCTAAGATGCAGCAAGTGGTCCCTCCCTATCTGGAAAAAAGAAAAGTGAATGAAATCAAAGACTCAATAGATTATCAAGCATAACTCAAATGCACAAACAGCAGAAGAGAAACCAGATGACTGGGACCTTCTAAAAATTAAATTTTTATGTGCTTCCAAAGACTTCTCCAAAAGAGTCAAAAGATAACCTACAGATTGGGAAAAAAAATATTTGGTAATG
>NW_006921959.1:2718576-2719765 GCF_000298275.1 Orycteropus afer afer
AGGCATATGAGTTGAACATTTACCTGAGGTAGATACACTCCTTGGAGAGAACAATCATGGGAGAAAGAAGGGCTGCTTATGTACAGGGAGACAGCTCAGGCGGCAGGAGTGTATGGAGGGATGGACACTGGGAAGAGGTAACTGTGGGGAGGAAATGGGAGGGGAGCTGTTGCATTGTGGTAAACTGTGGTCAATGACATGAGACCAAGTATATGTGAACAGCTGTATGGAAAGTGAATTTGCTCTGTAAATCTTCACCCAAATCACAATTAAAAAAAAATCAAAGACTCAAGAAAATATTGAGTCCAAAGGACTAATGGGTCACATGAACCACAGTTTCCAGTACGCTAAGACTAGAAGAACCAGATGGTGCTTGGCTACTACTACTGACATCTCGGATTAGGACCACAGAAAGTCCTGGACAGAATGGGAGAAAAATGTAGAATAAAATTCATAATCATGAAAAGACCAGGCTTACTGGTCTGATAGAGACTGGTGGAACTCCTGGGATGGTAGCCATTAGAAAACTTTTCACACCTGGAACTGAACCCACCTGTGGATATCACCTTGCAGCCAAACAACAGACAGGAATATAAAGTGAACAACACTAACACTTGTAAGGAAGGTACTCCTCAGAATAATCAACCATACGAGACCAGGTTTTGCTCTAAAATAAAGCTCAGAAGGCAGTTCGGGACAGGAAAGAAAGGTGAATTAGAAAAAGGAAACCAAGGGAGGAAGTGTGAAGAGTACTGTTACACTGAGGAAATTGTAACTAATGTTACAAAACAAAATGTGTGAAAATTATTGAATACAAAATGAATTTGTTCTGTAAACTTTCACCTAAACTACAATTAAATAAATGAACTCTATAGATTCAAGCATGTGAAACATAACCACAAAAGAAAAAAAAAAAAACCTCAATGCTTTGGAGTTGATTCCAACTCAGAGTGACCCCTCCTTGCGTTTTGAGGAGGTATCTCTACAGAAGTAGATTGCCCAATATTCCTTCTGAGGAGTGGATGGTGGGATTGAACTGCCAACCTTCTGGTTAGCATTCAAATGCCTTAGGCCCTATGCCACCAGAGCTTCCATTTGAAACCTGGGAGACTGCTTTTCTTTAAATTTAGAATTTGTATCCATTTCTATTCTAACCAAGTAAAGAGTAGCAGATAGGGTCTTTCTATTT
>NW_006921959.1:2719865-2759412 GCF_000298275.1 Orycteropus afer afer
TTTAAGTCACTATCCAATTGCTAGAGAACTGCTTCTGCTTTTTATGATCATTTGCTAAGCATGATTTTAGTTATGCATCTGATTAATTTTGAGTAACATATATTAATTAAAATTTAATAACACTTCACTTTAGAAATTCTCAAAAGCACTCCAAAGTTACATTTTATGATTCACAGAGGTAAAAATACCAACTTCTTATTCAACATAATGATCTTCTGTTAAAAGGAATATGGGTATTGAGAGCAGCAAGGATGGAGCACGTGTAAATTTGTACCAAATATTATTTTGTGACACTTTAGTTGAATGTAACCCCCAACCCTAAATTAACTCATCTTTCATAGCATAAGATACAGGTATGAGATGGAAAACATTATGTTAGATGCTAGGGGTAAAGCACAGATACATGTATCAGCCTCTGACCTCAAGGATATTAAATCTAGTTGGATTAAACAAAAGGAATTTTACATTCACACATTAGAATTTCTGAAGTCTGGGGTTAGAGGCTGAGTAATTCAACTGCTCAAGGAAAGTTGTTGCTATCTTTCTGCTTTGTTATCCTCAGCACGTGATCTTTTCTCATGATCTCAAGATGCCTGCCTCAGTTAGTGTCATGTGGCAAGGTCAAGTAGAAGAGAGGAAGAGAGACTAGATACATCTCTTTAGCAATGAGTGAATCTTTTCAGAAGCCCTCAAGTAGACTTCTCAGGATATCACATTGACCAGAATTGTGCCACATACTATTGATTACCAATTACCAGTGAAGGAAAGAAAGATTTGGCTGAACAAAATTGGCCCTCTGCCAGCAAAGAGGAAAAAAAAGAAGGGATACTTTTGTTTGATCAATTCTCAGTGTCAGCTTATATTATAGAAAACTTGAGAAGGGAAGTGCTATCATCAGAGTTTTGCTTTTTCTCTTGGCAATTGAAATGTAATTTGGTACAGTTGGGGAGCTCTGATGGTGTAGGGGTTGCTAACCTAAAGGTCAGTGGTTTGAACCCTTCAGGTGATCTCCACATAAGAAAGATGGGGTGGTCTGCTTCCATAAAGACTTACAGCCTTGGAAATCCAACGGTGTTAACTATGAATCAGCATCAACTCGATGGCAGTGAGTTGGAGTTTGAGGTTTCAGAAAGTTTGCTAGTTTCTGCTTCTTTTTTCTTCTTTCTTTCTTTACTTCCTCTCTTTTCTTCCATTGTTCTTCATTAATTCAATTAATTATTAGTAATTAATTATTTCAATTTTGAATATTTGTATGGATCACCAACCTTTGCTATTTATTTCTTTTAAATATCATTTTCCTTATCTTCACCTTAGTTTGCTACCAAAAATTATTTTGTAGACAAATAACAGACTCAAAATATGTCTTTTCTAATAAGTGGGAAAAAAGATGGAAGTTGTTAGGGACTTCGTTTTCCTCAGATCCATAATCATGGACCCATGGGAGCAGCAGTCAAGAAATCAGATGACTTATTGCAGTATGAAAATCTGCTCCAAGGCACCTGTTTAAAGTGCTCCTTAGAAATGAGAATGGCCAGACTTTGTCTCATCTGCTTTGATCATGTTGTCAGAAAGGACCATTCCCTAGAGACGCATGTCATGCTTGGTAAGTAGAGGTTCAGTGAAAAAGGGGAAGACCCTCGCCAAGATGGACTGACACAGTAGCTGCAATGATGGTCTCAAGCAAGGATTGTGAGGATGATGAAGAACCAGGCAGTGTTTTGTTCTGTTGTGCACATGGTTACTATGAGTCTAAGCTGAGTGGAGAATACCTAACGACAACAAAAATCACCTATTAGTTCTCTACAATAAGACTGGCTACACAGTTTGCAGGGCCTAGGATAAAACAGAACTGCTGAGCTCTTTGTTTAAAAATTGTTAGAAATTTCAAGATGAAGACAGCAAACAATAAAAGCCTGTGAAACTGCACAGATTACAGTGCCTGAAGCTGGGCCCTGATTTATAATTTGTCTTCTACCCTAGCTCATATAACATCTTTCATACTGCTCTTAGGATGAGGGCTTACATGCATAATATCAGATAAATGTTACCAGCATAATTCCCCACCTACATGGACAACATACTAACCCTCATTTTTAACTTTCTGGCCTCCAGCCATAGAAGAATTCTTTGCCCCTCATATCACATTTGCACATGCTATTTTCTCTACCAGCCCTTCACTTCAAGAGGAAGGATCATTCTTCATTTCCTCTTAAAATCTTGTCTGACCTCAAGAATTAGGCAAATTCCTGTCATGTTCTTTTTCTTCTTCTTTTGCAATTAACACTTATGAATAAATTTACTTTAAATTGTATACATCTTTAATTAATTTTATTTATCCTTTACTCTATTAGCCATGTGATCAGGAAGATCAAGTCTATTTCTTGTCCATTGAAACTTCCATGCCTTGACCAATATTTAATCCAAAGCAAAGATGAAAGGGTAAGGGCGCAGGGAATCTGAAGTACTGAAAATGGAACAACCAGAACACTATTCATGAGAATATTGACACAATGTGAAAAATATGATGTAATTAATTAATTTGTGTGGAAAATGTGAAACATGATTCAAACTTTCTGTGTAAACTTTCATCAAAAACACAATAAAATATTCTATTTATTTATTTATTTATGATTTGGGTGAAAATTTACAGAGCAAATTCACTTTCCATACAGCAATTCGCATACACTTTGTCTCATGACATTCACTACAATTTATCCAAATGCAACAGCTCTCCCTTCCACTTCCTCCCAATAGTTACCACTTCCCTGTGTCCATCTCTCCATGCATTCCTGCCCCCTGAGCTGTCTCCCTGTGCATAAAACAGACCATCTTTCTCCCATGATTGTTCTCTCCAAGGAGTGTATCTACCTCAGGTAAATGATCAACTCATATGCCTGTCTTTTGTTTGGCTGGAAGCCACAGGTGTGGGTTCAATTCCAGACCTGAAGGGCAGCTAGGGGCCATAGTCTCAGTGGTTCCACCAGGCTCTATCAGACCAGCAAACCTGGTCTTCCCCACCATCTTTTTTTTTCTCCAAATGATTTTGAGTTTTGTTCCACATTGTTTTCCACATCTATCCAGGATCTCCTACATAGATCCCCCTCTGAGTGGTTGACAGTGGTAGCTAGGCACCATCTAGTTCTTCTGGTCTCATAGTTGTATAGACTGTGGATCACATGGTGTACCAGTCGCTAGGACTAATTCTTTCCATGAATCTTTAGTTTTCTTCATTTTTTGCTCTGGATGAGGAGAGACTCATTGTTGCATCTAAATGGCTGCTTGCAAGCTTTTAAGATCCCAGTTGCGACTCCCCAGAGTAGGTGGTGGAATAGTGTTTTGTGTAATATGTTATGCCAATTGAGCTTGATGTCCCCTGTGACTATGGTTCCAAGCCGACTGGTTCAATTGCTCAGTCCCTCTGGATGACTGGCTGTGACCCAGAATTGACTACAACCTTGTCCCTTGTCAGCTCTACTATACATCTGGGAATTCTTACAGATCATACCAATACACTTACAGGACCATTGTCTGCCAATCCTATACATGGTCTTGGGTACACTCCCCACTTCATAGACATACCTAATAGTTCAGCTTGTCCACCTATCTATCCACCCATATACCCATGTTTGACTTCACTGACAATGCAGTACTGTGTGTTTAAAACAGTTAATCTTTGTTGTCTGTAGCTCCCATGTATCTCTCTATATCTTCCTCTTCCTCAATACCACCATGTTGATGACTCACATTTGGTACATTGCCCTTCTGTTCATGCAAATCAATACTTATCTCTACCTATCCAACAGTGTTCCCTGCCACCCCTGGTAACCAACAAAGAAAATTTCCTTCCATAGATAAACCTTTCCTTGACTTTTATAATAATGGACTAATACAATATTTGTCCTTCTGTGACTGACTTATTTCACCCACCATAATGTCTTCCAAATTCATCTACTTTATGTAGTGTTTTGCAGATTCTAGGTTATTCTTTAGAGTTGCATAGCATTCCATTGTGTGTATGTACCATATTTCTGTTATCCGTTCCTCAGTTATTGTACACCTAGGTTGTTTCCATCTTTTGGCTATTGTAAATAGTGCTGCAATGAACATGGGTGTGCATATGTCTGTTCTTGTCATGGCTCTCACTTCTTTATGATATATACCCAGTAATGGAATGGCTGAGTCAAATGGTATTTCTAATTCCAACTTTTGAAGGAATCACCATACTGCTTTCCACAGTGGTTGTACAATTTTACAGTCCCATCAGCAGTGTATGAGAGTCCCAATCTCTCTGAATCCTTGCCAGCATTTGTTATTTTCTGTCTTATTGAACTTTGCTACTATTGCTGGGGCCAGATGATATCTCATTGTTGTTTTAATTTGCATCTCTCTAATGGCTAATGATCGTGAGCATTTCTTCATATGAAAAACACAATAAAATATCATAAAAAAAATAATAACACCTCAGTGCCAGCCATACAGAAGGGTATCAATAAATACTTAATAATTGAATTGGCAGTTAAGGGGATAAGTGAAAAATAGGACAGATGTAGTGTTGTTATCATAATGTCTGTGATATAGACAAACTAACAACAAAAATCTGTGCATATCATTATTTGTAAATTTTTAAAGTACCTTATATCACTTTAATATGATTTATTAATATTTGCCTCTTTATAAAATTCTTATCATTTTTATTTGTGGAGAATAGAATGACCTGCCAACACATGTTGCATTCCGTTTGCTTAAGACTGCTTTATCCAGGAACTGCCATTTACAGAATTAAATGAGCTGAAGTTCTTAATATACTCTTTGCATTCATATTCAACCAAGATCTATTCCCTTAAGTGAATCTGAAATATGCATATGGTTTATCCATGACCAATATTCTCAGCCAAGTATACAATTACATCAGAAGCTGGAACATAATGTTCAAGTAGGTATCTTGAACAAGGTTCACCTCTCTTCTGTGTTCACTGGAATAAATAACTCGGTTCCATTTATGTGAAATGAAAGAATTGTATTTATTTATAATTCTAAGACTAGTCGAAGCTGGAGAACATTTCTCAATATTTTATGATGTTACTCTGTCTTTGTAGTGAATGTAGATGGTTAAGATTTCTAAGAAAAGTTTGACTTTCCCAAAAGGTCAAATTTTTGTCCTTGGTTTGAGTATAGTTTTAATACAGCTATTAGAAAGACCCTAAACTGCATTTATGTTGTGAATAGCTGACCAAAATGCATAACCTTCTCTCCTGCAGAGAAGAGAGAGTGGTTTTTTGTTTGTTTGTTTGTTTGTTTGTTTGTTTTCATTGTCTGTGATAATGCAAGGCAGAGGAAGGGCTTCCTAAAGTTCCTCTTAAGGTTGTAGTAGGTATCAACTGACATGCTCAAGAGTACTTTGGTAGTCTATCTTTTTCACTTTCTACTCCTTTAATCACAGGTAAAAGATAGATCTTTTAGAAACTCTTAATAGTTGTCAAATGTAAGTAAAGATTTTATTAACAATTTGTCAGTCACTGGTATGTAGAAGCAGCTTAGTAAAGATGAAGGCATTTGAAGTTAAGAAACACAGTTTTCTTTGTCATTGTTTTATAACTTCAACATATTAGAATGAACTCCTGTTAAATTTCCAGGGAAAATATATCTTTTGTGCTGTGCTAATCATAAAAGAGTTTTGTTTTTCAAGACACAAATTCTCTAGGTAATTTGAAGTAATGGAATTCAAATATGTAAATAGTTCAGTTCTTTTTCTTGTTTTATCATTTATTTTTCCCATAAGAATATATGTGAAAATTGCATTATACTTTAAAATGCATAAATGGTGTTAGTATTTATACATGCTTAAATGAAATATTTTTCATTTCAAAACTTAAGCTGAGTAAATACTTTCTCTGCATTTGACTTCAAATGTTTTGCTATAGGAATTCCGAATGTCTGTTGTTGAAGTTGTGTGCCATCGAGTCAATTTGACTCATAATGACCTCCTGTCACAGAGTAGCACCCATAGGGTTTTCCAGAGTATAATCCTTACAGGAACAGCTCATCAGGCCTCTCTGCCCTAGAGCTGCTGTTTGAGTCTGAGCTCTTAACCATTGTACCACCAGGGCTCTTTAGAAGTATTAAGTTGACAGTAAAGCAAACTATTAAAGTCAGACTAGTTGATATCAGGTTCAGATTTATCATATTTTGTTTAGATTTTTCATGAAGTACTTAACACCAAGTGTTGATCTATGCCATCTAATATGGAATAATATGAAATACAGATGAGAGATTCTAAACATGACATTTTCCTTGTGCACTCAACTTATTCACACACATAGACATACACACACACACACACACACACACATCCATACACATATATAAATACCCACACATACGCATATACACCACAAACTTATGTCTCACTTACAATTTATTTCACTATAATAAAGTTATATTCCATATATTTACATATTTCTTTTATTATGCTATTAGTTGCTGTCACATTGGCTTCAATTGTAATGAGCTTGTGTATGATAGAACGGAAGTTTATTAGGTCATCTTCGTGCTTGTTGGTATCCTCTAGTTTCTTGCTGTGACTATTGTGTAGTGCCTTACAACCTAGGAGGCTTATCTTCCAGTATTATATCAGATATTATTGTGTTGTGATCCTTAAGGTTTTCTTTGGCTAATTTTTTTTTTTTTTTTAAATAGGTCTTCCAGGCCATTATTTGTAGTTAGTCAAGAAGCTCTGCTAAAATCTGTCCACCATGAGTGGCCTTGTTGGTACTTTTCATACCAGTGGCATAGTTTTCAGCATCATAGCCATACACAAGCCACCATAGTACGACATACTGACAGAGATGGTGGATATAGAAATATAGATATGCATAAGTATATATTTTGTATATTGGTTTCATGACACAGCTAAATCAAATGACACAAAAATGGCTAGTTAATAGTGTTATGTATGAGGAGCACAATCATCTTTTATGATGATGATGATGATGATGATGATGATGATGATGCTTTAGGTGTAAATTTATAGAGCAGAATTTTTTTACATTCAACAGTTCATTTCCATTTGATTTCGCTCCATGAGTACCATCCCCAAACCTAACCCTCTTTCTTCCTCTCTCTTCTGTGTGATTCCCCCTTCCGTGCCCTTCCTAACTATGCACTCCTGTCTGTCCAGCCTTCCTTCCACATGAATGCTGCCCCTCTGGTGCCCCATGGCTGATTGCTCCAAGGGGTGTATCTCCGTAGAGTAGGTGGGTGCATTGCCCTGGGTTGGGTGTTCTGCATGTAAGTCTTTCTTCTGTAGGGCTGATAGCTTGTCCTTGGGAATAAGCCCCATCCCAGGCCTGAAATGTATCCCACAGCCATAGTCTTGACTCCATCTGACCAGTAACTCTGGCTGTTATCGTGTCTTTGAATTTTTGTCCATGTTTTCCTCCCACTCTATCTAGGATCTCCAGTTTTGATCCCTTCCTGAGTGGTTGGCATTGGTAGCCAGGCACCATCTAGTTCTTCTGGTCTCAAGGTCCATCATACCTTTGGAATGATTGTTTCCAAATCCCCTTGATTTTCTTCACTCTTCTTTACTTCAGATGAGAGGAGATCATTAGCTGCATCTTAGATGCCTGCTTGGAAGCTTTTAAGACCCCAGTCACTACTCACCAAAGTAGGTTGTAGAACAAGGTTTTTATGTATGATTTTGTGTCAATTGAGCCTGGTGTCCCCCAGTATCATGGTCCTGAGTCAGCAGGCCCAGTGGTTGTCTCTGTTAAGGTGTTTGGCTGTTTCTGAGGGATTACTCCAACTCTGTCTTCTGTTGCTTCTGTAATGATTGTGTTTATTTTGGATCACTAGTATCTATGCACAATTATCTTCAACTAAATCTATCATTGGTCTAGGGTACATTCATATTTGCCAACCCCCATCTTATCTTCTCAGTTGTCTACACATCTTGTTTCTATGTATAGGCATAAAAGCTATATTTATTTCAGTGTCTTTCCAGGTATTCTGTTCATTTTACTGATTGTCACAAGGAAGTAGACTGAAAAAAATAAAATGTATTTGTAGTTTCTCCATGGTTGCAGATAAGATTATTAGGAAATTTTTTTTTCCATAAAGAAAAATTATTGGCTAATTTATGAATGTCCAGGAGGAAAAAAGAATACTCGTGCAAGAAAGTAATTCTTACTTAGAGCTCATGACTTACCTTAGCATCACTTAAAAATCATTTTATTTATTGACACGTCTCAAAATACTTCAGTTTCCTAAGGAAAATTAGTTGGTTAGCAAATACTATCATTTGTATAATAAAAAGTTTTCTTGGTATAGTAATAGAGAAAATAGCAGAAAGAAGATTGTAGGGAAAATGAAGAGGAGGAGCAGAGAAGATTAAAAGAAAGAATATGGGGACAGTAGTGGGACTTTTGATTTTAGCTCCAACATGTAAAGAGCTCAGAAGTCATCTGCATTTACAACAAGAAAAAAGCTGAACAGACAGAAAACCAGTAACTTTTCTTGGACCTGTCAGAAAAATTACATTGCAGGGCAAACTGCCATGTTGAAATCCAGAGAGATAGACTAATGTAGAAAATCACAGCCAAAGTCTCCTTACCTGGAACAGAAGCCACTAGAGTCATAACTGGATGGAAACACCTAAGTGGTAATTTTGATGAATTGTTGGAGGGTGACTATGGGCTAGCATGAGAGTAAGAAACTTTGAGTCACAGTCTTGTAGGAAAAGAGACTCACATACTCTCATGAGCTCTGGTGGTGTAGTGCCTAAAGTATGTGATTGCTGACCAGAAGGCTGGTAGTTCAAACCCACTAGCCACTCCTTGGAAGGAGGATTGGGCAATCTACTTCCGTAGAGATACTGCCTCAGAAACCCAAGGAGGGGTCACTGTGAGTCAGATCTGACTCGACAGCAGTGAGTTTTTTTTTTTTTTTTGGTTTTAGACCTAAGAAACAACCCATCATGTTTCTGGAAAAAGGAAGAGAAGAGTGATAGTTCTAAATGAAGACCAAAGAATTCTTCATAACAAAGACCTGCTCCACAGTAGAAAAGACTTGTTGATTCTGATTCATTGCAACCCCATGTGTTCAGAATAGAACTACTCCATAAGGTTGTAAAGACTATGACATTTGTGAAGCAGATTCCTAGGCCTGTCTTCCAAAGCACCTCTGGGTGGTTTGAACTGCCATCTTTTTGATTAGTAGACAGGATCTTAGCACTTGTACCCCCCAGGGAATGACTTTACCAGAGCCTTATCCCTCAAGGAAGAGCATTTCTCCTATTCCTACCCTGTCTCGCCTTCCTGTCTCACTAAATGGTGGGAGAGAGCTAAGGAGTACTTAGGAAGGTCAAAACCCTGACATATAGGCCCACTAAAAGGTTGAGATTTAATCATAAGATTATAGAACCCGTTCCTTCCCATGCCTTACCACTACACCAACAGGGCTCCAGAATAAGAACAGTGGAATATACCCTAAAGAGCTTAAAGATGCAGACAAATGTTAAGAGGTGAAGAAAAATACTCCAGGTTAACACTAATCAAAAGAAAGCTTGAGCAGCCCTTTTAATTTTAGACAAAGCAGACTCTAGAACAAGAAAAATGATCAGAGTGAGAAGCCAAAAGCAAACTCATTGCCCTAGAGTCAATTGTGACTCATAATCCTGCGGGACAGAGTAGACTGCCCCATAGAGTTCCCGAGGTTGTAAATCTTTACAGAAGCAGGCTGCCACATCTTCTTCCCATGGAGCAGCTGCTGGTTTCAATCTATTCACTTTTTGGTTAGCAGCCAAATGCTCTAAACTCTAAAGAGAAGCAATAAATAATAATACAAGGATAGATTCTACAAGAGGACATAAACCCTAAACTTGTATGCATGTAGTGAACAACAGAGCATCAAAACACATAGGTAAAACTGATAGACTGAAAAAAGAAATAGACAAATTCACTCTTATAATTGGAGACTTCATCACCCCTTTCTCAGTAACTGATAGATCAAATGTACAAAAAGTTTGTAAGTATGTAACTTACTGCCATCGAGTCGATTTGACTCATAGCGCCTCCTCCTTGGGTTTCTGAGATGGTATCTCTACAGAAGTAGATTGCCCAAACTTTCTCCCGAGGAGTGGCTGGTGGGTTTGAACCACCACCCTTCTGGTTAGCAGTCAAATGGCTTAGGCACTTTACCCCAGAGCTCCCTGTAGTTGACCTTAATAGTGCTATAATCAACTTCATCTAATTGGCATTTATAGAATACTTCATACAACAGCAGAGTACACACCTTTCTCAAGCTTACATGAAGCATTCTCTAAAATAGACCATATTTTGAGCTTATCAAGGACAAGGGGGAGAAAAAGTAGAATGAACAAATGCATCAGAGTGATATTTTGGGGAATAATTGAGGCAGGAAGAAAATTATAGATGGGAAAAAGAGAAGAAAGTTAGAGAAGGAGGAAAACAAAAACCCTAGGGACTACTTACAGAACTTTTACAGTATATAGGTTGTTTCTTCCCAGCTATTAGTTACATCATGTCATTTAATCCTCACATGCTGTGATCTGGACTTTTAACACCATTTCCAGATGATGAAATTGAGACTCAGTAACTTACAAGTGACAGAGCCAAGGTTCACACCCAAAGACCCCACTTTACCCTTGACTTAACATTGTTAAATATAGATAAAAGCTACCTTGTGTGAGGCTGGATTGGATGTCTCAAGTCTAGAGTGGATTTATTTATCAGTGAGTATTTTAGAGAGTGCCTGGTGCCTAATAATGTATTCCCATTTTCTTCAGGTTATTTCCTCATTAGTCTCCATCCTTCCTTGCTCCAGCCAACCCTCTTGCTCTCAAATCTTCCTCTTCTTTGCTGAAAATATTGTATTCCTATGCAGATCAATTTAGAATTGCCTGGGTGCTCCCCTCAAATACCTCACATACATCACTTAATGCTACTTAAAGTATGTAAAAATTCTGTTATACAAAAGTTGGTGGCTTTGTCTGCAAATATAAATTTACTGTATCTATTATTCTTGGGTAATGTGGTCAGGGTTGCAGTAAAAGAGAGACAGAGAAAATGGTAAAAATAGGTAGCTGTTTTCTCCTTAAATTGTAACATAATATTCCTCAAAGCAAAGATATACCATGGTACATTGCATGCTTCTTAAGGATAAGGAACATAATTTATTAATCTTTGTTTCCACCAATGTAGGGCTTTGTAAATACAAGTTGTTTAATAAATGTTAGATGAATTATAATCCTTAATAATAATTTAAAGTAGTAAAACATGCCTTCAGTTTTAGGAAAAGCTCATAAATATATTCTAAATATATTTCCTACAGAGGAATGCAGTATGCTGACAAATGTTCACAAATAAATAATAGAACTCTATTGTATCATAAATTTGGCCTAAATCTAACCAGCTAGCTATAAAAAGCATTTCAATTTTCTTGTTCCTTTAAATTTAAGAGCTCATTTGAAGGTTTTAGATAACCTAGGTTTCTGAAAAAAACCTGTCCTTGAAACTTTGAATAATGTTTCACTTTGATCTCAACATATGTCCTTTAACAAACAAAAGGTCATTCCATTGCTTGGCCATAGAGCTGAGCTTTTCTAAAAGTCCATTTTCCTCTTTTGCAATTCAATTCACGGTGTTAAATTGGCAAAGCAACACATTAGTAGGGAATATTGTTCTTATTAGGTGACATAGAGTTGGTTCCAATTCATAGTGATACCAGTTCCAACAAAAGGAAACACTGCCCGGTCCTGCACCATCACAATTATTACTAAGTTTGAACCCTTTGTTACAGCTACTGTGGGTGGTGGTTATGTTTTTGTGTCAACTTGGCTGAGCCTGGTTGAGTGGCTGGACAGCTGGATGTAGTATTCCCCATGATGAGACTGGTAATCAACTCCATGGTGGAATCTGCGGTGAGCAGCTGAGTAGCTGCCTTTGAGTAGGTGGTCTGCTTCCCATATATAAGCAGCAGCTTTGGGAATGGTCTCCAGCTTATGACGCCTTGAACCCTGCATGTAGCCGTGTCATTGTTCAGCAGCCTGCCATGCTCTGCCGACCTTGGGACTTACAATGGATTTAAATTGATGGTCTGCCGTGTGGTTTGGTAATATAGGGACTGTGCTTTTTTACTTGTCAACCTTGGGCTTGGCAGTGCAGCAGCCAGCAGCTGTCTGAATGAAGAAAAGCCTCTAGCTCCAGTGGGCCAGGAGCAGGAGGCAGAGCTGAACCCCCAGATTGAGGGGCTTTCACCTAGCCCCTAGAGACTGGCACTTTGAACCTGGACTTAAAGCCTCCAAATTGTAAGAATAAACTCCTGTTTGTTAAGGCCATGTCATTTGTGGTATATTCCTGTCAGAGTGGTACTAGGTAATCAGAACACTGTGTCAGTCCTCTTTCTTGAAGGTTTTCCTCTTTTACACTGACTTTCTACTTTACTAAGTATGATATCCCTCTCGTGGGATTGGTTCCACCTGATGTCATGGCCAGAGTACATGAGATGAACTGTTACCATCCTCACTTCTGAGGAATAGCCTGGCTGTACTGCTTTCAAGACAGAGTTGTTCTTCTGGCAGTCCATGTTATATTCAGTATTTTTAACCAGCCCTATATTCAAAGGAGCTCTGGTAGCATAGTGCCTAAAGCACTTGACTGCTCACCAGAAGGCTGGCGGTTCAAACCCACCAGCCACTCCTTGGAAGGAAGGTTGGGCAATCCTACTTCCGTAGGGATACTGCCTCGGAAACCCAAGGAGGGGTCGCTATGAGTTGGGGCCGACTCGACGGCAAACAACAACAACAACATATTCAAAGGCATCAATTCTTCTTTGGTCGTCTTCATTGTCCAGTTTTCCCATGCATATGAGGTGATTGAAAATACCATAGCTTGGGTCAGGGGCACCATAGCCTTCAAAGTGACATCTTTGCTTTTTAACACTTTAGAGAGGTCTTTTGCAGATTTTCCCAAAGTAATATGTCATTTGATTTATTGACTGCTGCTTCCATGGGCATTGATTGTAGATCTAAGTAAAATAGAATCCTTGACAACTTTAGTCTTTCTCCATTTATCGTGATGTTGCTTATTGGTCTAGTTATGAGGATTTTTATTTCCTTTTTTTTTTTTTTTTTTAATCTTCATCAGTAAGTGTTCCCAGTCCTCTTAGCTTTTAGCAGTCATGGCTCTGTCACTTGCATATCACAGGTTTTTAATGAGTCTTTCTCCAGTCCTGATGCCATGCTCCTCTTCATGTAGTCCAGTTTCTCAGATTATTTGCTCAGCATACAAATTGAGTAATTATAGTAAAAAGATACACTTTTTGCACACCTTTCCTGATTTTAAACCATGTAGTATTCCTTGTTCTGTTCAAATGACTGCCTCTGTCTATGTACAGGTTTCTCATTAACACAGTTAAGTGTCCTAGAATTTCCATTCTTCATAATGTTGTCCATAATTTGTTATGATTCACAGAGTCAAATGCTTTTCCGTAGTCAATACAACACAGGCAAACATCATTCTAAGATTCCTTGCTTTCAGTCAAGATCCAGCTGATACCAGAAATTATATTCTTCATTGTGCATCCTCGTCTGGATCCAGCTTGAATTTCTGGCAATTCCCTGTTGATGTACTGCTGCAACTGTGTTTGAATTATCGTCAGCAACATTTCACTTACTTTTTATATTAATAATTCTATTTGATAATTTCTGCATTCTGTTGAATCACCTTTCTTTGGAATGGGCAAACATATGGAGGTCCTTCATTTGGTTGGCCAGGTAGGTGTCTTCTAAATTTCTTGGCATAGATGAGTTCACACTTAGAGCATTGCATCTGTTTGTTGAAATATCTGAATTGGTATTCTGTAATTTTTGGAGCCTTCTTTTTCACCAATGCCTCCAGTGCATCGTGGACTTCTTTACTTAATATTATTGGTTCTTGAGAATATGCTACCTCCTGACATGGTTGAATATGGACCAATTCTTTTTGGTAAAATGACTGGTACTCCTTCTAGCTTCTTTTGATGCTTCTTGTGTCATTCAATACTTTGCCCATTGAATCCTTCAGTATTGCAACCCAAGTCTTGAATTTTTTCTTTAGTTCTTTCAGCTTGAGAAATGCCAATTGTGTTCTTCCTTTTTGGTTTTTTAGCTTCCAGCCATTCCTCTTTTCATTATAATTACTTTGTGATCTCAAGCTAGCTTCTGAAATCTTCTGTTTAACTCTTTTACTTCATCATATCTTCCTTTGGCTTTAGCTATTCTGTGTTCAACAGGAAGTTTCAGAGTGTCTTCTGATGTTTAGTTTGGTCTTTTCTTTCTTGTCTTTTAAATGATCTTTTGCTTTTTTCATGTATGATGTCTTTGATGTCATCTCACAATCCATCTGATCCTGTCATTAATGTTCAGTGTGTCAAATCTGTTGGGGACATGGTCTTTAAATTCAAAAGGGATATACTCAAGGTCATACTTGGGCTCTTGTGGACTTGTTTTAATTTTATTCATCTTCCATTTAAACTTGAATATGAGTAATTGATGGTAGGTTCTGTGTTCAGCCCCTGAGCTTGTTCTGCTGATGATATTTAGCTTCAAACCTTTGTTGTTATTGTTAGGTGCTGTCCAATTGGCTCTAACTCATAGTGATCCCATGTACAACAGAATGAAGCAAAGCCTAGTCCTGCACCATACTCAATCCTTGCTATGGTTGAGTCCATTGTTGTGCTACTATGTCAATCCATCACATTGAGGGTCTTCCTTTTTTTTGCTGACTCTCTACTTTACCAAGCATGATATCCTTCTCCAGGCTATGGTCCCTTCTGACAGTATGGCCAAAGTAAGTGAGATGAAGTCTAGCCATTCTCATTTCCAAAGACCATTCTCACTGCACTTCCTCTGGGACAGATGTGTTCGTTCTTCCAGCAGTCCATCATATTTTCTGTATTCTTCACCAACACCACAATTCAAAGGCATGAACTCTTCTTCAGTCTTCCTTATTCATTGTCCAGCTTTCATATGCACATTAGGTGATTGAAAATACCATGGCTTGTGTTAGGCACACCTTAGTCTTCAAAATGACATCTTTACTCCTTAACACTTTAAAGAGGTCTTTTGCAGCAGATTTCCCAGTGCACTGTGACTGATATCTTGACTGCTGCTTCCATGGGTATTGATTGTGGACACAAGTAAAATGAAATCCATGACAATTTCAATCTTTTCTCTATTTATCATAATGTTGCTTATAGGTTCAGTTGTCAGGATTTTCATTTTCTTTATGCTGAAGTGTAATCCATGCTGAAGACTTTGACCATCAGTAAGTACTTCAAGTCAGCTTCACTTTCAGAAAGTATGGTTGTGTCATCTGCATATTGCAAGTTGTTAATGAGTCTTCCCCCAATCCTGATGCCGCATTCTTCTTTAGTCCAGCTTCTTGGATTATTTGCTCAGCATACAGATTGAATAATTATGGTGAAAGGATACAACCCTGATGCACACAATTCCTTATTTTAAACCATGCACTATCTCCTTGTTTTGTTTGAACAACAAACTCTTCATCTTTGCATACGTTCCTCAAGAGAATAATTAAGTATTCTGTAATTTCCATTCTTCTCAGTGTTATCCATAATTTGTTATGATACACACATTCAAACTCCTTCACGTAGTCAATGAAACACAAGTGAACATCTTTCTGACATTTTTTACTTTCAGCCATGATGCAATGATATCCCTTATTCCACATCCTCCTCTGAAATCACCTTCAGTTTCTGGAAGTTCTCTGTCAATGCACTGCTGCAACTGGTTTTTAATTATCTTCAGCAAAATTTACTTGCATGTGATATTAATGATGCTGTTTGATAATTTCCACATTGTGTTGCATCACCTTTCTTTGGAATGGACACAAATATCGATCTTTTCCAATCAGTTGATCTGGTAGCTGTCTTACAAATTTCTTGGCATAAATGTGTTAGCATTTCCAGTGAAACATCTCAATGTGTATTCTGTCAGTTCCTGGAGCCTTGTTTTATGCCAATTCCTTCAGTGCAGCTTTGACATCTTCCTTAATATCATTGGTTCTTGATCATATGATCCCTCCTGAAATAGTTGTACATCAACAAATTCTTCTTTGTACAGTGACTCTGTGGTATTCTTTCCATCTTCTTTGGATGCTTCTTGCATCATTCAGTATTTTTCCCATGGAATCCTTCGATATTGCAATTCTAGGCTTGATTTTTTTTTCTTCAGTTCTTTTACCTTGAGAAATGCTGAGCATGCTCTTCCCTTTTGGTTTTCAAACTCCAGGTCTTTGAATATTTATAATTCTTTGCTTCTCTTCTCAAGCCACCCATTGAAATCTTCTGTTCAGCACTTTTATTTCATATTTCTTCCATTCACCTTAACTATTTCATGTTCAAGAATAAGTTTGAGAGTCTCTTCTGATATCCGTTTTAGTCTTTTCTTCCTTTCCTGCCATTTTAATGGTCATTTGTTTTCTTCAGGTACAATGTCCTTGATATCATCCCATAACTTATCTTTAAATATCCTTAAATACCTTCAAATAAACCAAATGAGGAAAATTTTGGACTCACTATATGACTAACCACACAAAATAAATTCAGGGACTTAACTGTAAGAGAAATTTCCTCTTGAATTTGATTTCCATTCTTCTTCTGGAAAGTATTTTCTTACTTAAAACTTTAAACATGCTACCTTACAATAGTGAATGTTGCAGTATGACTGTGTGTGACAGTGATAATCACAGGTTTGGAATATCAGAATGTATTAAAAGAAATTGGAATGTCACTATAGTTGTTATGTAATCATCTGTTTTTTGAGTCTCTTGTGTTACATAGGTGGTTCATGCAATATAGTAAATAGCATATATGGAACAACAGAACTGTGTTGCAGTGACTTTTGAAGAATGTGTGTGTTTCTGAGGGTGTGTGAGTTGTTAATAATGATACTTAATCTAATCAATCGTATTTTAATGAACTAAAAGGTCTCCTTATGTCACAAATTGGTTTGATTAGTAGATTAGTTTTCTGAGACACTCAATTACATAGATTAGTTATTTGGATACTGAATATCCTCATTGTTTTACTGTGAATCGACCAAATGTTTTAATGACATATATTGTTACTTTTTCCTTCTTTATTTTTATAACTGAGGATAACATCACTCATCATTTGGACTTCAAACAAAATAACTTTAAGTGGTTGTGTAGCTTAGAGACATTTACTAATGACCTTTCTTAACCATCCTATTCCTCAAATATTTTCATCTTACAATGGGACAAAATAACTAACCTGATCAGGTTCTTTTGATGAGTTATATATAAAAAAGCCTGAACATATTGAAATTATCAATATAGTTAGAACCAATGAAATGGAATTTTTATTACAAAGGATTATATTCTTTTGGAATCTTTCCAGTTACTCTTTATAGCTTTTCTCAGTAAAGAACTCCTTTTTCAGTAAATATTTTCAGGTTTTATTTTTAATATTTGGTAGCCAGTGTGATGCTTTTGTTTTTACATTATTTCATATTACTATGATAGCGGAAACCCAAGGAGGGGTCGCTATGAGTTGGGGCCGACTCGACGGCAAACAACAACAACAACAACATGATAAAATTATTCATGCTTCTCTAGGCTCTGCTCCTTTCCTGTTCCCACAGATCAGTGAAGTTACCTTTTTTTGAAGATTTCTCTCTTGAGGAAGCAGATTTGCAGACCCTTTACCTACAACTGGAGTCCAAAAAGTGTTAAATTTGTAATTCTGTCACTAAGATGTCCCTTTTGCATAATTGATAACAACCTACTTTCATTAAAATAAATCCCAAAATATATCACCCAAAGGATCTTTTTGCTCTTTAGTACTGCATTGTTATGTTCTCTGGTACTCCCAATTCTATGAAACTTGAATCAAGCTGTGCATCCATACTTCATCCACATCTAGTATTTTAACAAACTTTCTCATGTGGTGTAAGGATTGTTGTACCATAGGAAAAGAAGTGTCATTTCCCTGCATATTTCGTATCTGCACATTTCTGTGGAACATTTCATTTGATGTCTTGTAGTCTGTTTTTATGAATTTATTGTCAGGAGGTGAGGGCACCTCACAACTTGCTCTCCTGTACTATATTTGATGATTTATTATCACCACCCAATACACTTTTTAATACCCATTATCTTGTACTACTTTATCTATATCCAAGTCACCTTCACTCACTGAATTTTAGGTTTTCTCTTTTCTTGATAAATTCAACAATTACGTTGTTTTCCTGATAACTTCTTCAATGACTACAAAATCATTGTTCATAACTGAGGGAACACCTAAAAGTCATAGTTCTCTGATATCCTAAACTCTTCTGGCATTTGAAATTCCCTTATTTCAGCAACTCAGTGACAATGGCAAGCTTGGAAAGTATTCTCTCTCAGAAGTACTCCATTTTCTAGTTGACAGTCTCAAAGATAACCAAAGGTCATTGTGATGGTTAAGGTAGTGTGTCAGCTTGGTTTGGCCTCATTTTGAGTAGCTTGGCAGGATGTAATTATTCCCCATGGTGAGATTGGTCATTATTATTCCATGATGGAATCTACTGGAGCAGGTGAGTAGCTGCTTTAGGGATGTGGGCTGCTTCCAGTATGTAAGAAGCAACTTTGAGGAATGTCTCCAGTTTTTGGAACACTTGAATCCTCCATGTAGCCGAGTCATTATTCAGCAGCCTGCCATATTTTTGGCCAATCTTGGGACTTTTAATTGGACTTGAATCAATGGCCTGCCTTGGGTTTGGTAATATTAGGACGGTGACATTTTATTTTTCGACCTTGGGCTTGTTACCCTCAGCAGCCAGCAGCTGCCTGAGTGAAGAGATGCCTCTAGCTTTAGTGAGCTGGGAGGAAGAGGCAGAATTGAAGCCAAAGGTCGAGGGACTTTCACCCAGCCCCTAGACCTGGCACTTTGAACTCGGACTTCTAGCCTCCCAAACTGTAACAGAATAAATCCCTGTTTGTGCAAGCCATCTCATTTGTGGTATTTTCTGTTAGAGCAGCACAAGGTAACCAAAACAGCCATCTTTCCACTATCTATCTCTGCAATACTTTGACCAACATTGAACTAGAATTTGAGCCTCACTGAAACTCATGTACATTCTTCTTTAATTACTCACCTGTGTTCCTACATTGAGGGCTCAGTGGTAGTTCAATGGTAGAATTCTCAAATTAAATGCAGGAGATCCAACTTCAATTTCCAGCCAGTACACCTCACAGGTGGCCATCAGCTATCAATCAGTGAAGGCTTGCAGGTTGCTGAACAAGTTTCAGTGGAGCTTAGAGATGCACATGAAAGGGCTAGACCTGGCTGACTTCTGAAAATCAGCCAATAAAAACCCTATGGATCTCAATGATCGAATCTGCAATCAACCATGGGAATGGTGCAAGAGTAGGCAAATATTTGTCCCATTGACCATCTTGGCAGCTATCACAAACAATGGCAACATTCCTAGAGTAGAGATGAAGGTAGGTAGTTTCAGCAGTGCCTATTTCCCATATCAAGATGGCTTCCTTCTGGGCCTTCAAAAGTTCCACTTTGCTATACCACTGCATATAATTGGCAGGCAATTAAAAAATAATAATAATAATACTTTATTGTGTTTTCAGTGAAAATTAAAGAGCAAATTAGGTTTCCATTTGACACTTTCTACACAAATTATTCAGTGACATTAGTTACATTTTTCACAATGTGTTCACATTCTCTTTAATTGTGTTCTAGTTGTTTTGTTTCCAGTACTCTTAATTTCCCTGCTTCTTATCTCTGGTTTAAAGTAATTGTTGAGATTTTGGTCTTCAATAGATGGTTTTTTAGTGGAGCACATTACTCATGGGTAATATACTTTATTTTTTGTGCCAATCGGCTTTTTGCTTAACAGTGACTTCAGCATAGTTTGGGTTCAAGGTTTAAAGAGTATCTCAGGGCAATAGTCTCAGAGTGTCCTCTAGTCTCAAGCAGTCCAATTAAGTCTGGATTTTTTTTTAAGAATTTGAGTTCTATTCTGCATTTTTCTCCCCTTCTATTGTGGTCCAGGAGCTCTGGTAGCATAGTGCCTAAGGCACTTGACTGCTAACCAGAAGGCTGGTGGTTCAAACCCACCAGCCACTCCTCGAAGGAATGTTGGACAATCTACTTCTGTAGTGATACTGCTTCAAAAACCCAAGGAGGGGTCGCTATGAGTTGGTTCCAACTTGACAGCAAATAAGAACATTGTGGTCCTGACCAGAATGGTTGGTAGTGGTAGCCAAGCATTCATCTTGTTCTTGTCTCAGGTAGATGAGACAGTGGTTCGCATAGGCTATTATCCCTGTAAAGCAGTTTCTTCTCTCAAACTTTGGTTTCCTTCTTTCTTTTGTTCCTGATGAGGAGAGATCAATAGTTGTATCTTAGATGGCTGCTTGCAAGCGAGACCCTAGACATTAATGGCCACATGAAGATGCTACAGGTATCTTTTGGGGAAAAATTCAAAGAATAAAAATATTTACACCACTTATCTACTAAAAAAGTAATAATAAGCACTTTTTACAGATGTATTAAACTTATTTCATATTTACAATTTAGTATATATATACATAGTGTATATATATATATATATATATATATATATATATATTCTATGGAAAATGTAACTAATGTCACTGAATAATTTGTGTATATATATATATGATTGTATAAATCATAGTCCCATATATGATTGAATAAATTATAGTGCCTTAAATTCAATGAAAATTCTACTTATGAATGACTAATCCTCAGTATATTGTTTGGATAATATATCTTGTATGGTCTGTTGTGTCAGATTCTAGCCTTTCTGACTGCTTCTCTGTTAAAGGCCATTTACTATTATAATTCACCTGTTCTCTCCTTATAGGTATATGGGTAAAAATTATATCTCTCCAGATGATGCCTTATACATGTCAGCTATTTTTATTTTAAAATAATGTAATAGCAAGGGACATTTTTAAATAAAAATGCAAGAGCCCAATATAACAAATGTTTTCATATTCCCATAGCAATATATTTTAAAGTAAAAAATTAGCATTAAATATATTAATTGCAACTATATAAAGTATATTAATATGTAATTAGAGAACTCATGTACAACACTAAATCAAAATGGTTTAAAAAGATAATTTATTTTTCATACATAAATCCATATCATTTCTCTTTAAGGGCACATTTGCCTTGATCACATTGGACACAACCTAGTCATATGGCTACATCTACCTGCAAAAAAGAAAACAAAGTTGCCATGGAATTTACTCCAACTAATGATTATCCAACTTGTGTCAGAATATAAATGTGTTCCATATGCTTTTCAGTGTCTTAATTTTTTGGAAATGGATTGCCAAACCTTTCTTCCAAGACACCACTAAGTGGAACTGAATTGCCAACCTATTGGTTATAACTGAGCTCTTAACATTTTCTCCACCAGGGATCCTACCTACCTGCAAAGAAGGCTGCACATATAGTTTTATTTCTAGGCAGTCATGAGACTGGCTGAAAATAGAAGATTCTACTATTAAGGACTAAGTTGTTCATAAATAGTTTCAAGGAGGGGGCAACTACAAGCTTATACCTAGTCCTGGTTCAATAAAACATGTTTTACATTCTAACATGTACCAAACTGAGGAGGTTATAAAAATGAATAGAATTAGAGTCTCTATCCTGAAGATTATAAACAATCAGTTGTGATGGGGGTGGAAGAGTATAGGACAACAATGTTGTGGATGCTTAGGAGTGGAAATTATTAATTTAACTTGTGGGGGTAAGGTTAAGAAACACTTCAGAGAAGAGTCTATCATCACCACCAAGTGCTGTCAATTCTTCACGGCGAGCCCATCTGTATCAGAGTAGAACTGTGCTCTGTGGGGTGTCCAATGACTGATTTTTTAGAAGTAGCTTTCCAGGCTTTTTTTTTTTTTTTTTTTAAATGAGACAGCTCTTGAACCACCAACCTTTCAGCAAGTGCAAGCAGTCCACTACTTAGGGACTTCTCAAAGAAGAGTAGGCACTTGTAAATCATTTTAATTTTGATAACTACATCTTAGGTAGTGAGATATACTATGAAGATAATAAGCTTTGTCCTGGAATGGCACAATCTAGAGAACCAAGTTCAGTGTGGAAGTATACAGATGATTTGTACACTGAAAATGATAGAAGATGGACCTATAGAGGTAGCTGGTGGTGAGATATGAAGAGGCATGTGCATTTGGATTTTATCATACAGATCGAAGGTCGGCAAAGTAGGTCCCAGAGTCCAAATCCAGCCTGATGCCTGATTTTGTAAATTAAGGTTTTCTTGGAATCCAGCCACATTTATTTATATGTATGTATTGTTTATGGCAGCTTTAATGCTACAGTGGTACAACTGAGCAGCTGTATCAGAGACTGTACGGGCCATAAAGCCTAAAATGCCTACTCTCTGATTTGTAATGGGAAAGAAAATGCAACTCTTGTTATATAAAATGCAACCCCGGGTAGAAATAATGATTTCTATTTGGATGTTTTAAAGAGTAGGTTTCTATGAATGCAAATTCTTTACAGAAAGTGTATAATAACAACTTACAATGTTTTTGTTTTGCTTTGTTTTTGTTTCATTTTTAATGTAGCCCATCTTCATAGATTAGAATAGAAGAGGATTAAAACATGCACTATTAATAATTTCTTTACTACTACAACTGGAGGAAGCAAGGCATAAAAAGGGTTAAAGAGTTTGCCAAAAAGCTATTAAAGAGTTTGCTTGAGATAGGAGATCTGAAAATTTTACATTGAAAGGATGGATGGGCTCCAGTTGCAATTTTAATTAATTCTTGAGTTTGTCTTTCATTTAGGACTTATCATAGTAATGTTAATTATTGCAAACCGTCTTGGCTACGTTCATTCCACACCTACGTAATTGGAGCTGTTATAGTAAAGCAGTCTGGGCTAAGACAAAAATGAACAAGTAAGAGAACATGTGGGTTAGCTCACCATCTCTAGACCTAGAAGTCTGTCAGTTTTCCAAATGAGTTCTTTTCAGAACTATTTTATCCTGGCTTTTGTAAATTTGGAGATTTTTAAGAACTCTTCAGGAAGTTGTCTTATGATATTGATTCACTATGAGCATCACTCATGAAACCAAAAAAAAAAAAAAAAAACACTTCCATTGAGTTGTTTCTAACTCACAGAAACCCTATGAGACAGAGTAAAACATCCCATAGGGTTTTCAAGGTTGCAAATCATTATGAAAGCAGACTGCCTCATCTATCTCCCACTGAGCAGCTGGTGGATTTGAACATCAGCCTTTTGGTTAGCAGCCAAATGCTTTAACCAATGCACCACCTTAGCTCCTATCATTCATTAAATCAACATTAATCTGACAGAAATACTTCAAATAATTACTGACTTCATACGCAGCATTTTTCAACCTAAAAAAACTGAAGAAAGAAAAATCATATCTTGGGTTGCAACACTGAAGGATTCTGTGGGCAAAATATTAAATGATGCAGGAAGCATCAAAAGAATATTGAGAGAATATACAGAACTATGTCAAAAAAATTGGTCGATGTTCAACCCATATCAGGAAGGAGCATACAATCAAAAAATGAAGATACTGGAGAAAGAAGTCTAAATTGCACTGAAGGCATTGGAAAAATCCAGGATCCACACACTAATAGAATACCAATTGAGATGTTTCAACAAACACATGCAACACTTGATGAACTCACTCATTTATGCCAGGAAATTTGGAAGACAGCTACCTGGCCAACCAAGTGGTAGTGATCTATTTCTATTCCCATTCCAAAGAAAGGTGGTCCAACAGAATTTGGAAATTACCAAACAAAATCGTTAATATCACATGCAAGTAAAATTTTGCTGAAGATAATTTAAAAAATGATTGCAGCAGTATATCAACATCAAGCTGGATTCAGAAGACATGAAATGAGAGGTATCATTGCTAGTGTCAGATGGATTTTAGCTGAAAACAGAGAATATCATAAAAATGTTTACCTGTGTTTTATTTCCTATGCAAAAGCATTTGACTCTGTAGATAAAAAATTATGGATAACATTGTGAAAAATGGAAAATCATACCACCTAATTTTGCTCACATAGAACGTGTACATACACCAAAAGCAGTCATTTGAACATAAGAAGGGGATATTGAAAGGTTTAAAAATTAGGAAAGGTGTGTGTCAGGGTTCTATCCTTTCACTTTTGGTATGTTGAACAAATAATTTGGGAGGCTGGACTATATAAAGAAGAACACATCATCAAAATTGGAGGAAGAATAAATAATAGCCTGTGACCTATGTATATAACACAACTTTGATTGCTGAAAGTAAAGTGAACTTGAAGCACTTACTGATGAAGATCAAAGACTGCAGCCTTTAATATGGATTGTACTTTAACATAAAGAAAGCAAGCATTCTCAAAACTGGACTAGTAACCAACATCATGATAAATGAAGAGAAAACTGAAGTTGTTAAGGATTTCATTTTACTTGATCCACAATCAATGCCCATGGAAGCAGCAGTCAAGAAATCAAATGATGTATTGCTTTGGGCAAATCTGCCATTTGACACGTCATTAAAGGCTTAAAATGCAATAATATTCCTTTGAGCACTAAGATGCACCTGTCCCAAGACATGGTGTTTTCAATTGCTTCACTTACATGCAAAACCTGGAGAATGAAGGAGGAAGACCAATAAATAATTGATGCGTTTGAATTAGGGTATTTGTGAAAAATAGTGAATACCCCATGGTCTGCCAGAAGAACAAATATATCTGTGTTGGAAGTATGGTCAGAATGCTTCTTAGAAGTAAGGATGGTGAGACTTTGTCTCATGTACTTTGGATGTGTTACAAGAGGGACCAGTCTGTGGGGAAGGACATCATGCTTGGAAAAGTAAAGTGCAAAAAGAGAAAGACCCTCAATGAGATGGATTGACACAGTGGTTACAACAGTGGGCTCAAACATAGCAAAGATTTTGAGGATGGTGAAGGACAGGGAACTGTTTTGTCCTTTTGTACATAGGGTCGCTATGTGTTGGAGTTGACTCTGGGCACCTATCAACAGTACAGTACCTTGTCCTTTGTAAGCTTTAATTTCACATGTCAAATTAAATTCACATTTAATTTCACTTTGGAGTGTGATATTTGTAGACACAAGAAATATCTTGCCTTGACAAATGTGTACTTGAAAGTAATGCCTTAAGACATGAACTTTTAAAGGTTTGCTTTCATCAAATATTCCCATTGTTTATTATAGGGTCTCTTAAGCTTGATTGTCACTTGAATAATTTTTCCTATTCCATTTTTGTAAATGAAATGATTTGATGTTTTATCAAATGAAAAATAAAACCCTGTGACTTATTATTAAATAAGCACATTGTGTTAGAACTCCTGTATTCCTGACAATAATTTAATTTTTTTTTTATTTTAAATGGCACCCATTCTATAGAACTACTTGTTGTTTTACCTAGTTTTGCATATTAAGGATATAGGCTAATCTAATATCATTAGATGCAGAGGGAAGTCTTTATATTGGCAGTGGACTTCTGTCATATTGAATATCTATATATATGATAAGCCCCTTCAGAACTTATTTAAAAGCATTAATCATAGTTAGGGAGCTCTGGTGACATAGTACCTAAAGTACTTAACTACTAACCAGAAGGCTAGAGGTTCAAACCCAGCAGCCACTCCTCAGAAGGAAGACTGGGCAATCTACTTCCTTAGTGATGCTACCTCAGAAACCCAAGGAGGGGTGGCTATGAGTCAGAGATGACTCGATGGCACATACCAACAACAACAACAATCATAGTTAATAGATTCAAGACAAACAGGTATATCAGAAAAAGTGATACTGTCATGCATAAATAAAGAACTCATAACAATCACAAATAAAAATTCACATCCCCACCATCTGATCTGCAGCCTATATGACTATGAGACCAGAACTAGATGGTGCCCGGCTACTACTGTCAACCACTTGAAAGAGGATCTATGTAGGAGATCCTGGATATATAGAGAGAACAATGTGGAACAAAACTCAAAATCATTTGGAGAAAAAAAAACGAGGGGGACCAGGTTTGCTGGTTCCATAGAGCCTGGTGGAACCACTGAGACTATGGCCCCTAGCTGCCCTTCAGTCTGGAATTGAACCCACACCTGTGGCTTCCAGACAACAATAGACAGGCATATGAGTTGAACATTTTCCTGAGATAGATACACTCCTTGGAGAGAATAATCATGAGAGAAAGAAGGGCTGCTTATGCACAGGGAGACAGCCCAGGGAGCAGGAGTGCATGGAGGGAAGGACACAGGGAAGAGGTAACTATTGGGAGGAAGTAGGAGGAGAGACGTTGCATTGTGGTATATTGTGGTCAATGTCATGAGACAAAGTGTATGACTGCTGTACGGAAAGTGAATTTGCTCTGTAAATGTTCACCCAAATCACAATTAAAAAAAAAAAAAAAGCCTATACAATAAATAAAGAAAGAAATAGAAATAAATTCACATCCCAATAGGAATTGAAGAAAAAATGTAGGCATTAATTCACAATGTGGATACAAATAGCTAATTAAAAATGTGAAGAGATGCATAACCTTACTGGAATAAAAGAAATGTTAATTAAAAGAATAATGAAGCACTGATACTTTATCAGATTATGAAGTTGAATAAAAAAGATTAACCTCAGCCATAGTTAAGGCACAGAAACATAAACTCATACTGTTCACAAGAGTGTTATTTTTGCAGTCTTTTGGAGAAGATTTTGGCTATATTTATTACATTTCAAATGTTATGCTATTTATATAGCTTTTTTAAGTAATTCCCCAGGTATTTATGCTAATGCAATAGAACAAGGTTAAAACGCGTATGAGTAAGAATGGTCATCACAGCATTGTCGGTAATAAGAATAAATTAGAAACAACCACTGTTAACAACTGCTTCATATTATATGGTACATTCACAAAATAAATATTATTTAGCCACTCTAAAATGACACTAAAAAGTAATATATTATTTCTCATTAAAATACTCTTCCTTTGTCTTCTATCCTTGCATACTCTGTATTTTTTCCTAATGTGTCTGGGTTTGAAAGCTCATCCTCCTGTAAAGAACAGTTAATTTTGGATTTCACAAAGTCTTGCCCATCATACTTTTTCCTTCTTGTGTGCCCTCATTCAATAAGACTTTTTGAAATTGAGTCATGAAATCGATAGAATAGATGGGAATGAACAATGAAACATTTATCATTTTATTATTAATTGTGGAGTTGTTTTCTATGATCTTTAAATATTCATAAACTATATTTGGTATTGACTTATGTTTTTATCTTACACAAGAAATATCATTTGTTGAAGATATGGTTTAATTTTATGTGTGGTTTTACTAAGTTGAAATGAAAAAAAATTATATATCTTACTATGTATTAGGATTGAAAAAATAAGTTTTTAGAATATGTACCTAGGTGATCTTACCACACACCACACTCAGAGCTTCAAATACAATCTACAAACTGTTGGCTCCAAAATTTGTATCTTTAATGACTTTCTTTCCTCAGAGATCTAGGTCCAAAAGTGTAACTTCTTCCATGGTATATCCACTTGAACATTTCAAAAGCCATCATGTGTGAAACTTAATTTATGATGTTCACCTTCTTGCCTTTTGTGCATAGCATTGTCTTAGTTACCTAGTGGTGCTATAACAGAAATAAATGGGTGGCTTTAGCACAGAGAAGTTTATTTTTTCACGATTTAGGAGGCTAGAAGTCCAAATTCAAGAGTGCTAGCTCTAGTGACAGGCTTTCTCTCTGTTGGTTCTGAAGAAAGGTCCTTGTCTCTTTTGAGCTCCTGAGTGACCTTCAGATGGCTTGAGTAACTCTGTTCCCCCGATTTGGCTTCATGACTTGCTTAATCTTTTTTATATTTCAAAAGAGATTGATTTAAGACACACTGTACACTAATACTGTCTTTTTAACAAAACAAAGAAAACTCTTTCTCAAGTGGGATTATAACCACAGGAATAGAAGTTAGGATTAACAACACATATTTTTTTGGGGAACGCATTCAATCTGTTACAGGCACCATCATTGGGTACAAACTAGAAATACTTTTCTTTTCATACCCCTCCCTGCTCACCAATATGTTTATCAGTTTTAGCTGCTAAGTTTCCTAAGCTTTAATTAGCATCTCTCCATCTGCACATAGTGCACTGGGCAAAGCTGTTCTCCACTCTTGTTTGAACTACAGCAATAGCATCATAAATGGTGTCACTGTCTCTACTCTGTGTTGCTGTCAACTTGATTCTGTCTCGTGGTGATCCATGTTTGCTGAGTAGAACAGCTCCAAGCCTTTCTCAAGGCTGTGGCTGTTGCGAAACAAATCACCTGATTTCCGAAGCACCTCTGAGTGGGTCTGAATTGCCAAGCGTTCAGCTAATAGTCATGCACTTAACCATTTGTACCTCCCTGGGACTCCCAAGCCTATTCTCTATTATGCAATATGATTGTGATTTTGAAGACGCACATCTGATGATTTCTAATTCCCACCCAACCCTAGCATCAGAACTGGCTTCATAGTTGTGCAACCTGTGCATTTTTCTAGAGCCCCACACTTTAGAAGGATCCTTGGAAGGACATAGTTTAATGTTCTGCAACTGCCATCTTGAGATTCTTAATTATTTTTAACAAGGGCCTTGCATTTCCATTTTGCACCAAGTCCCACAAATTATGTAGCAGTCCTGCCTGGCAGAAGTATTCAGTGACTCCTTATTTCTATTAGCTTAGAAGAAAATCTTTTTGTACATAGTCTGGAACGCCTGTGTGTTTGACCTTCTATGTATATGTAAAGGAGAATAATATTAAATAAAAAGATTCACCCAGCAATAGAAATTGAACCCTCAAAAATACAAATGAATTCAGTTCACAGTATAGTTACAAATGGTTGGTTTTGCTCCATTTATTGTCCCTTTTTTCCCATTTTAATTATTCTGTCTTCTTTCAATACCTTTCATATTTCATAACCCTCTTGCACATAATCTTTAGGTATGTTTTTTGCTTTACTGGAAATTATATACATACATATAACTTTCTATCATCTTGCTCTGTCCTCCACTCTGTGACATTCCCATAGACAATGCTGACTCATTTTTCAAATATCAGAGAAACTTTCCTTACTCCTCATATCAGGCCAGATACCTTTGCAAAGTCTTTTCTATTATTTATTTATTGTTTTAGCGTCTTTCTTTTTTTTTTTTTGCTCTTATGGTGATGAAAACATGCAAGACATTCATCAACATAACTTCCACATTTACAGCTCAGGGACATTGATGACATTTTTTGTGTTGTGCCACCATAGTTGCTATCCTTTTCCAAAATATTCCACCACTATTAGCATAATGGGAGCTCTGGTGCTGTACTGCCTAAGGCATTTGACTGCTAACCAGAAGGCTGGCAGTTCAAGCCCACCAGCCACTCCCTGGAAGGAAGGCTGGACAACCTACTTCCATAGTGAAACTGCCTTGGAAACCCAAGGAAGGGTTGCGATGAGTCGGATCCGACTTGAGTTTTTTATTAACATAAACTCAGTGCCCCACAAACAAAAGCTTCCACTTTCCTCCTTCCTCCTACCCTTCTTGTTGTTGTTGTTGTTGTTGTTGTTGTTATGTGCTGTTCAGTAGGACCCAACTCATAGCGACCCCTCCTTGGGTTTCCGAAGCAGTATCACCACAGAAGTAGATTGCCCAACGTTCCTTCTGAGGAGTGGCTGGTATAACCACTAATAATCTTTGATTTAAATATATATATATATATATATATATATATATATATACACATTTTTTTTCCAACCTATCAAGGGATTTATCCTCCCCTCCCCTGCCATCGTTGGTAACCAACAAAGAAAGTTTCCTTCTATGTATAAGCCTTTCCTTGACTTTTTACATAGTAGTAAAGTCTTTTCTATTACAGCACCATTTACATCTCATACAATAACTGTGAGACTTCAGTTAATATTTATTTTTCCAACTAGATTAATAACCATTTGGAGGACGAGACCATTTCTATTCTGGTCAGTATTGCATCATTAGAATCTAGAATGGGTACAGCATATAGTAGCTGGATAATAATTGTAGGTTGCAAAAATTAATTAATATTGTCCATGATATGCATTTTAATCGATTTTAAAATTAAAGCTATATCATAATCCACTTATGGAAAGAATATATGCTTAATAAAAACCTAAAAGCACATATGAAAAAATGTTGATAATTTTTAGCATTACGAGATGTAGTTCGATTTGCTTCTGTAAAGATTCACAGCTTTGGAAACCCAATGGGATCTCTATGAGTTGGAATCAACTTGATGGCAATGAGTTTGGTTTTGTTGTGCTTTGTTGAGGTGCACTCATTTGCACCATCAGATTGGGAAAAAATAAATTAAAATTAAAAATATCAGATGCTAGCAAAAGGATCTTACATGTTACGGGAAAAAGTTTAAACTGGAACCATCACTTTGGAGAACAATTTAATAGTAGTTTGTGTATAGTTTGATTTAAGTTGTTCATACCTTCTGACTATAGAGAAACATTTGTGTGACTATAGAAGATATTTAAAGAAAATTCATAGAAGCAATGCTTGTGAAGGAATAAATTGGAAATACTCTATAAGTCCATCAACAGGTGAATGGTCATTAAAATGTGCTGTATTTATAAAGCAGTGAAAATGATTGAGCCAAAGCTACAAGTAACAACTGGATAAAACTTAACAACCTAATATTGAGTGAAAAAAAATTAAAAAAACCTTGAAGTAAAATAATAAGAATTTGGCAATAGTTGTAACTTAATATTTGTCATCAATCCACTCCATGGCTTAGTTGTTTATCACACTTTTCTTTAAAAATATGTTATTATCCTGTGAAAGCAGAAATTTAGTGCTTTGGGGAATGTCATATGTTTGACTGTATCAGATGTGATTTAGCTGTGACTGAACATTACCAGTTACCAACTAAGCGATCATAGTAAATAAAGTGCCTAAGGCACTTGACTGCTAACCACCAGCCACTCCTTGAAAGGAAGATGGGGCAATCTACTTCTGTAGTGATACTGCCTCTAAAACCCAAGGAGGAGTCGTTATGAGTTGGGTCCGACTCGACAGCACATAACAACAACAACAACAAGTTCTTCATGTCAGTTTTAATATTTATTGGAACTGCACAAGTAGTGCTTGCCCCTTCCCCAATAATGGAGAGTTTCTTATTCTTGATAGTTGATTTATGTTTGATAATCCAGAGTGGGAACATGTAAAGTACAGCACAGAGGGATGGTGGTGGTGGTGATGGTGTGCCGTCGAGTCAGACCTGACCCATAGTGACCCCTCCTTCGGTTTCCGAGATGGTATCACTACGGAATTAGATTGCCTAACCTTCCTTCCAAGGAGCGGCTGGTGGGTTTGAACCGCCAGCCTTCTAGTTAGCAGTCAAGTGCCTTAGGCACTATGCTACCAGAGAGGGATGGTAAGGTTTTTGAATTCTTATTCCTAAAGAGGTTCAGGTTTTTTTTGGGAATCCAAATCTCTTGCTTTCAGACCTAGTACTAGGTCCTCCTCCAGCCTACATAGCCCAATTTCTTCTTGGTCCTGTCATAGACAACACCTTTATTGCCAAAGCCTATTGCTCCAGAGTTTATAATTCAACTACTGTTTATAGAACCCAGGATCAAAAAGAAAAGCCAAAATTATTGCACAAGCAAATTCAGTAGCCATAAGTCACCATCATATTACCAGGCAAGGGATGAAAACAATCACAAAAGAAAAAAAAAAAAAAAAAGCACATGAGATTCTTGATAAAACATA
This sequence comes from Orycteropus afer afer, assembly GCF_000298275.1. Taxonomy (NCBI): domain Eukaryota; kingdom Metazoa; phylum Chordata; class Mammalia; order Tubulidentata; family Orycteropodidae; genus Orycteropus; species Orycteropus afer. The sequence goes on from NW_006921959.1 coordinate 2,751,761, forward strand.
AGATAAATCATGTCTTTCCTTCCTTCAGATCTTCAGACCCTTTAATCATTTCTCACTTAATCCAGAATAAAAACTGACATCCAAACAACCTACAGGAGTCCCTGGGTGGTGAAAACATACTTGGCTGCTAATCAAAAGGTTACAGGTTTGAGTCCATTCAGAGGCAACTCAGAAAAAAGGCCTGATGTTATACTTCAGAAAAATCAATGATTGAAACTCTGTGGATCACAGTTGTACTCTGAACACATGGAGTCACCATGAGTCAGAATTTATGAGAACTGGTATGGTCATGACCTACAAGAATGGACCTGATTTCAGTCTCTGCCCATCTAACATCCTTGTCTCACTTGCTGAGTTCTACTCTCACTGGTTTTGTTGTTTCTCAGGGTCTCAGGACCTTACACTTTCTCTTTTGTCTGCCTGACTTCTTTTTATCCACGTATACCTATTCATTCATTCATTTACACAACTCTCTTACAAAAAGGACAGTGTCTGACCTCCTCTAACTTCACAAGGTGGAGAGGAGGGTCAAGATCAACATCAGCAGCCCAATGCTGATTTCTACGAGGTGAGGGTCAGACATGCAGCATCCTTCAGCTTTTTTTTTTTTTTAACCAATTCTGACACCAGCCATCCCTCCATGGCACTCTATACTTCTCTGCTGGATTCTGTATTTCATTGCAATGGCCATGCAGAACTCACAGGCAATACTTACAATTATGAGATTTAATAGGGAAGTTATGTGTTACAATTCAGGATCAGGAATAACTTAGGATACAGTTCTTCAATCAGGACAGCTTCTCATCTGTGCTCCAGGCACACTTCTCTCTGGCCTTGACCTCTAGGCCCTACAACCCCTTGGCCTCTGCCCACTTGGGCAAGTGTTACAAAGCTCTTTTAGCTTTGCTGATAGGTACCTAGAGAGGAACCCTACTACTCCAGCAAGACTCCTGCCTGAAGGAACTCATCTTTCTCACTCCATGGTCCAGAAGCACCCTGTGCTATCTGTGGCCCGGTCTGCTGCTACTGTTTCTCTGCTGCTGCTTCTTGCCATCTCAGCAAATTGTTTTAGCTCTCTCTGTGTCTCCTAGGTCAAGGAAGTTCAGCACAAGGATCTCGGGCCCATGGATGGGCTCTACTCTTGGTTCTTCTTTCTTGATGGTATTGTGATCTTCCTTTCACCTATCAGATGGTTCATTTTAAGCCTAGTGGGCTGACAAAACTGACCAAATCCCACATTAGTATTTCATACACCTTATTTGTATGGCCCCACACCAACAAGGGTGCCATGCACCTTGTTTATTTTATTAGCAATCTACCCAATCCCCTTTGCGGGCCACAAACACATTACATTTGCATAGTCCCATCTGGTCATCTGATTGGAGTCAACAAAGACTGTGGCTAGAAGGGCCATATTAAGTAATTTACTGCACCACACTATTTACTGAGCTCCTGGCTTATGCCATGTTCTGGGCACACAGAGATGACCTGTCACACACACTACAAATCTCTTGAGGTCAGGTTCAGTCTTTTTATATTTCTATTATCTAGTATAAAGATTGTGTTGTCTTAGCTATATAAACAGATATTTAATCATTGCATACATTTAGGTTTGTGTTAGAGGACATGTATCCTAGAGTGGTGTGTGAACAGAAAGGAGGAGTTCCTAATTCAACCTGAGATATTAGAAAAATATCTAGATCCATACTTGAACTCTATATAGGAAGAGTCAGAAAGAGACAAGAAGGGAAAAGGCATCCTTGACAGAGGAAATAGCATGGGAAAAGGGATAGAGATCATGGTGTGTTTGGGAATTTGAAAAAGTTCAGGGAAACTAAACCATTATGTTCATTTTGAAAAGTTAGAGGAGTGGAGGCTGCTGGGAAGGGTTATAGAAGACATTGTACTGTGTGAAATGTGTAATATTTTGTCTTAAAAATGATAGAGGCACTGATATTTTAAACTGGATTTTAAGAAAGTATTGAAGAATTCAGTGTACTCTCTTTATAAGCAGGAAGATCACTGCATTTTTATTCCACTTACTAAAAATATTTGTATGACATTCTGACATATTCTTATGTCTGGGAAGATATTCAGGCTCAACAAAGCATAATAGCAAGACTGAATGTATATCAATATCCTTTTAAGACTTAGTTGAGAAGCTTGTCACCATAATGTTCACCCTTGTGTTTTTAGGGCTGTTGCATTTATAACCACTTGTGTCTTTACATGTCTGTCTGAGGCACAAGAAAGAAGAATGCTCATCTTATCCAGTACAATTATCATATGCATAACTCTGAAACCAGAACATCAAATTCCTATCATAATCCTCATTTCATTTTGGAAGCAGTATTACTTTTTAAAATATTTGTTGTTTTATACTAGTTTATAGGACTCTGTGAACTTGAAATCCACATATTTCCTGAAGCCATCTTCAGAACTTCCATAAGAGCTTGGTTTTCATTATGCATCCTGAAGTTTTCTTCAGTACTATACTTTATAGCCAGAGTCTACTCTAGGGATGAAGGAAGACATTCTGAAAAACTTATCTGAAAAGCCTGTGCAAATGATTTTTCCCCTAAGATATTTGTCATAGAAATGACTAAGCAGTGTAGAAATAAAGCTGGTCGATATATCATTGTCTTATTTTCTTACATCAGTGACAATGTTTGAATAAATTCTAAAAGGTATTATATAAGCCCCTGACTTATTAAGTACAATATTCTGTAGTCAAATACATGGTGTTGATGGTTTATAATTGTCATTATTGGTATGCAAATCAATTCCTTACATTTATAATTATGGCAAATAGGCATACATTCTTTGAATCATATGCAAATATACGTTTATGCTTAAGGAGTTTTTAAAATAGTTGAAGCTATTTGACTCTACATATAAAAACTGCATGCTACAAACATGTTCATGTTCTCATATCCTTTTATAGTTTCTCTGACTTTCACAAATTAAGGGATTTTAACTTTCTCTTATTGCTCTAGGTAATGTGATCTTCTTAAATGATATTGCATTTCCTGTAAGCATTAAAATCACAATGACTTTCATGTGTGTGTAAAACAGAAAGCGTTTTGTTAAAATGCCCAGTCTGAAGAGTTGTCTGACTATTTTATGAGGCTTATGAGTTTGATTGCCACCACATGCATTTTTTTTTAAATTACCTATAGGATCTGATTCTAAAGAAAATATGGAAGACACAGAGAAAGAGGAGAACTCCAGAGCATGAGAAAGAGAGAAATAAGTGAAAGAATTATACAAAGTTTGATCCAGCTACCCGTCATATACTTTTTTTTAAAGTATCTATGGGGTCTGACTCCAAAGTCAGAAGACATAGGGGCATAGGAAAACTTAGAAGCATGAGATATGGAAATGAAAATATTATCCATAGTTTGATCCTATAAATAAAACAAAAAACAAGTAAACAATGAAGAAAAAAGAGACACAGCTAATAAAGAACAAACTTAGTTCTATTTTTATTTAGTAAAGACCCTCAATACTAATAGTTTAGGATTTTAAGACTTCACCTTTGAAATACTTCCAAGTTAGTTATTTTTAAGCACTAACCTACTTCCTTATTATTGCTGACTGTCAGTTCCTTTAAAAAAAAAAAAAAAGCTTCCCAAATTGTCTTTGTTTTCCTAGTGACCTTTAGAAGAGAATCCAAGAACATATAAAGACTCTAATGGAAGTGCGATGAGACAACAAAGTAAAGTCCCTGGAGGTTCATCTTTGTTTCAGAAATAAAAGAGCCAGAGAGAACGGGGGTGACCTGGAAACTAAACTAAGATACAAAAGTGAATCCTGACAATTAAATTTTACAGAAATTCCCTAGGTGCTTTCCCTAAAAATATAGCAGCAGTCTTATTTCAAACCATTAGACATGAAAGCAGAGTCTGCTGCAGTAACTTCCTGAAGTAAAGAATTAATTTCCATAAGGGTAGAGGACAGCAGAAATTATCCAAAACATCTTACAGAAGAGTAATGGTAGCTTTTTTGGTCCATTTTTTATTGTTGCTTATTGTTGATTTTTGTTTTAGCCCTGCCCAGAGAATGGGCCCTAGCCTGATTTTGGATTAACGCTTTCAATAACTAGCTCCTGACCTTGCCTTTTAGGCATTTGGCTGCTAACCAGGTCAGTGGTTCAAACCCACCAGCTGCTCTGTGGAAGGAAGATGGGATAATATACTTCTCTAAAGATTTACAGCCTCAGAAACCCAATGGGGGTTGCTACGGGTAGGAATTGACTCAATTGCAATGAGTTTGGTTTTGGTTTTTGACCTTGACTTTGTGTGCTAATGATATACACCTGACTACATCGTTTCAGTTGCTTGCTCAATCTTGCCATGAGAAATAGTGAGATAACATGAAAGTGCTCAATAAAGAACTTAACACATTGCAGGTACCCTTTAATATTAGTGATTTTCTTGTAAATGAAACACACTTTATTAGACACTATAAGAAGTACTAAGAGGAATTGAAAGTGCTCATCTAATAGGGAAAGAATATATGTATATTAATGATAACTGAAATAGAAAAACATCAGGAGACTCAGATGAGTCTTCTGATTTTTTACTTTGACTTGAAATGCCCAGTTAGCTACTTAGGAAACCCCACCCATTGCCCAACACTAGTTCCCTAATAATGATTTATTTTCTTTATCTTTCTTATCTGAAATAGAAAAATATTAGGAGACTCAGATGAAGTCTTCTGATTTTTTTCCTTTGACTTGAAATGCCCAGTTAGTTACTTAGGTAACCCACCCATTTCCCAACATGAGTTCACTAATGATTTATTTTCTTTATCTGTCTTATCTGATTGGGTCAGGAGTGATCACCACCTAATAGTGGTGGTTTGGGGCCCGAAACCCTGTAGACTTTCCCTTTCAAGAAAAGGTTCTGACATGCTTCAGTTTGGATCAGATTAGCTTGGCTTTCTAGAATTGAATGAAATCTCCCAACTAGACTTGGAGACTTTGATCACTGTCTCTGAAAAAACTTAATGGTTTCATACCTTGTTATTGTTGTTAGGTTCTGTCTAGTCAGTTTTGACTCATAGCAACCCCATGTACAAAAGAACAAAACACTGTCCTATCCTGCACCATCTTCACAATCATTGCTGTGTTATGCACCCATTGTTGCAGGCACTGTGTCAATACATCTCATTGAGGGGCTTTCTCTTTTTTGCTGATCCTTTACTTTATGCAGGAAGGTATAGTGCCTGAGGCATTTGACTGCTATCCAGAAGTCTGGTGGCTCAAACTCACCAACCACTCCTTGGAAGGAAGACTGGGCAATATATTTCCATAGAGATATCTCCTGGGAAACCCAAAGAAGGGTTGCTATGAGTCAAATTGACTTGACAGCAGTGAGTGTTTGTTATTTCTTTTTTTTTAACTTTACCCAGCATGATATGCTTCTCCAAGTATGAGTCCCTTCTGGCAACATGACCAAAGTATAAGAGACGAAATCTGGCCATTCTCATTTCTAAGGAACGTTTTGGCAGTACTTCCTCCATACATTAAGGTGTGGATAATTTTGTAAAGCATGTGCCTCAATTTTTTTTAGAATTTTATCAGGGGCCCAGCTCTAAGGAGTCCATATTTTACTCTTTTTTAAAAACTAAATATTAGTATTTTTAGCTCATCAGATTTAACATTTTAAATTATTTATATATATGATCATCAGGGAAAAAAAATTGTCTCAGGTAGAAAGTTGAATCCATTGGCCTCATCTTTAGCCACCTTAATGGAGCTTCTGATGAGTTCTCTGGTGTTCATATGAGGGAATCTCATTTCTTGATTGCATTTGGTTACTGTCAAATGGAGTATGCTTTCATTTAACACCTACATTTTCTCTTTTAAATCTATGCTGTCTGCATGGACATCTGGGTATGTATGAGCTGTCTTTGACTTCTTCTGTCTACACCTTTGCAGAATTAATTATTTCTGTACTGGCTCTGGATACAATGGGGACTTTGAGATTTGAGGGAAAGAGAATTATCTTTAAGCCATTCTTCTAAAGACAATAATCACAATAGAGAATTTCTTTTAAAATTTATATTTAAATAGCCTGACAGTGATGAATGATAGCATGTGGGATAAATGTTGAACATTTGCAGTATTTTTACCTGGAAGCCAGTATCATAGAATAAATTTTAGCCCTTCTCTGCTTTCTACTGTCCTAAAATTGATACCAGCTAAAATACATTCTTTTTTCCTCCTTTTTTTTTCCCCTATAAGAACAGAAATTTACTGCCCCTTCTGAGGCTTGTGGGAAAATCTGTTTTATGCCTGTCTCCTAGCTTCTGGTAGCTTCAGGCATTTTGTTGCTCACATCTGCAGCATAACATGGTACCCTTCCTCTGTCTCTGTGTCTTTCCCTTGGTTTATAAGAATGCTACTAATATTGGATTAGGACCCACCCTACTCCAGTGTGAAACTTCATCTTGCTCTAACTAATAACTTCTTCAAACATTATTTCCAAAGAAGTTCACATTCAGAGGAACTGGGGTTAGACTTCAACCTGTCTTTTTTGGGAGACACAATCCATAATACTTCTCATGACTTTTCTCTACTGCACTTGTTAGCATTTGGCTAGTTCATAATGCTGTTTTTTCCCCTCATTTTAACTCTGCTGTAATTTTTTTGCTGCCTGAGAATACTTGGTTTTATTTATGACATTAGAGAACTGTGCTTTTAAAATCCAAGAAACTTACTAAAAAATGAAATGAACTCATACTTCAAGTTTTTCCTCCTACCACTTTTCAGTGAATTGCAAAAATCCAACTGAACACATTTTTACTTCTGTCGCCAAAATGTAAATTTTACTCTTGGAATTTCTGATTTGTCAAACTGTATTGAGAACAAAAGGCAATAAAATAAATTCTGGTCAGATTACTGAGGTCACATGCAAAATCAAAAGAGCTCATCTGTAATCATATTAAAATAAAAGATAGCTATAATATGTCATTTATCAGGGAACATTCAGGCATAATACCTAACCCAAACCAAAGTATTTTCAATCACTCATATGCACGTGAAAGCTGGACAATGTGTGAAGAAGATAGTAGTTTTGAAAATTAAGGGTGGACCCTTAGTTTTTCGTAGTAAGATTCTGACAAAATCACTTGAGGTCTGAATTCAGTGAGATTATGATTGAATAATGAAAAATGTTTTTTTTTCCTCTAATGTTACAACTCCACGGCACATAACAACAACAACTTTACAATCCAAAAGTAACTGCCTTGAACTTTGTAGACTACAGGCTGCCTTCTGATTGCTCCCTGTTATGTTATTTTATTAGATGCCATAGAGTTGGTTTCTACTCATAGTGACCCTATGTGCAGCAAACAAAACAATGCCTGGTCCTGTGCTATCCTCACAATCATCATTATGTTTGAGCTCACTGTTGAAGCTACTATGTCAATCCATCTCTTTGAAGGTCTTCTACTTTTTTACTAAAAAAAAAAGGTTACCAGGGTTACAGGTGAGGAGAGACAACTCAGGGACACCCAAAGTAGCAAGCGGGAAGAGCAGGAGAAAGGGGATTAAGAGCCAGGAAGCCAGAGAGAAGAGCAGTCAGCCGAAGGGATTAGGTGAGGAGAGGAAACTCAGGCCCGCCCAGAGCAGCAGGCCAGAAGAG
>NW_006921959.1:2762862-2766844 GCF_000298275.1 Orycteropus afer afer
TGGTGGCTCCAATGATGGGCTCAAGTATAGCAGGGATTGTGGGGCTGGCGCGGGATCGGGCAGTGTTTCGTTCTGCTGTGCATGGGGTCGCTATGAGTTAGAAATGACTCAACGGCACTTAACAACAACAACTACTTTACCAAGCATGATGTCCTTCTTCAGGAACTGGTCTCTTCTGGTAACATGGCTAAAGTACGTAAGAAAAATTTTTCCCAGACTTACTTCTAAGGAACATTCTGGTTGTACTTCCAAGACAGATTTATTTGTTGTTCTGGCAGTCCATGGTATATTCAGTCTTCTTCACCAACACCATACTTCAAATGTATCAATTCTTCTGTCTTCTTTATACATTGTCTAGCTTTCACATGCATATGAGGTGATCAAAATTACTTTGGTTTGGGTCCGGTGCATTTTAGTTCCCATGGTGACATCTTTGCTTTTTAATATTTTAAAGAGTTCTTTTTGACATATTCGCCCAATGCAATATGTCATTAGATGTCTTGAGTGCTATTTCCATTGTCGTTGATTGTGGATTCAAGTATAATAAAATCCTTGACAATCCTTGACAACTTCAGTCTTTTCTCCATCTTGGTGCTGCTTGTTAGTCCACTTGTAAGGATTTTTGTTTTCTTTATGTAGAGGTGTAAGCCCTATTGAAGGTTGCAGTCTTTGATCTTCATCACTAAGTGCTTCAAGTCCTCTTCTCTTTTAGTAACCAAAAGTTGTGTCATCTGTGTATTACAGGTTATTAATAATGACTCTTCCTCCAATCCTGATACCATGTTCTTGTTCATACAGTCCAAACTCTTGAATTACTTGTTCACCATGCAGATTGAATAAGCATGGTGAAAGGATACAACCCTGACATACACCTTTCCTCATTTTAAACCGCAGTTTCCTCTTGTTTTGTTCAAATGCCTGCCAGTTTGTCTATGTTAAGGTTCTGCATGAGCACAGTGAAGTGTTCTGGAATTCACACAGTTGAATGCCTTTGCATAGTCAATAAAACACAGGTAAACATCTTCCTAGCATTCTCTGCTTTTAGCCAAAATCAGTCTGACATAGGAAATGATACAATAAAATCCTTTGTTCACATCCTCTTTTCAGTTTGGGTGAATTTCTGGCAGTTCCCTGTCAATGTATTGCTGCAAATATTTTTCAGTATCTTGAGCAAAATTTTATTTGTGTGTGATATTAATACTGTTCTATAATTTCTTCATTCTGTGGGATCACCTTTCTTTGGAATGGACACAAATACGAATCTCTTCCAGTTGGTTGGCCAGGTAATTTTCTTCCAAATTTCTTGGCATAGATGAGTGAGCTCTTTCAGCATTGTATCCATTTGTTGAAATATCTTAATTGATTTTCAGTTGAGCCTTGATTTTCTTCAATACCTTCAGTGCAGCTCGGACTTCATCCTTCAGTACCATTTGTTCTTGATCATTTCTACTTCCTAAAATGGTTGTATACTGACCAATTCTTTTTGGTAAGTGACTCTGCATCCCTTCCATCTTCTTTTAATGCTTTTTACATCATTCAGCATTTTTTCCATAAAAATCCAAACTAAACCCACTGCCTTTGAGTCTATTCCAACTCACAATAACCCATTAGGTCACAATAGAACTGTCCTGTAGGATTTCCAAAGCTGTAATCTTTTTGGTTGCAGATGGCCATATCTTTCTCCCACTGAGCAGTTTATGGGATTGAACTTCCACCCTTTGGTTAACAGCCAAGCACCTCATGTCCTGCACCACCAGGGCTTCTATTTTGCCCATCAAATCCTTTAATAATGTCACTTCAAGGCTTGCATTTTTCTTTGGTTCTTCCAGCTTGAGATATGCTGAACATGTTCTTCCCATTTGATTTTCTAACTCCAAATCTTTGCACTTTTCATTATAAAACAGTTAATTAAACTGAAAGCTAAATAAAGCATCCTGGAAAAATGTTCTGTCTCTAGAACTCTCCAAGTAACATGCAATCTAGTGAATTCTTGTCCTTACCAATGCTTACCTTTATTAACCTTACTAATCTGGTTCTCTTTGGTTAAATTCAGAATGATTTTTTTCTCAGTTTTAAAAAAATATCCAACAGATCTCCTTTCAAAAATTGTAAACCTAGTAGCTTAAGAGTAAATTGATAGAAAATATGTTATTTCTACATGAAAAGCAGATGGGCTCAAATATACATATTCTGCCTCTAATCGTGTTTATTCCACTTGTTAAGAAAACTGAAATGAATAACATTATTTGTGATGCATTCCAAATGTTACTTGGCTTTGTTTCTTTGGACAAGAACCTATTGTGGGCTAAGGATTTGGAGATCAATATAGAACTCAGATTATTCATGTTAAACCAACCTCTTCGTTCTACTTCAAAATCCAGTTTTACAAATCTATAAATGTGATTTGTTCTCTTCTGCCACATATCCTCCCACTGTTTCCTTTGCGTGTTAAGGTTTAGTCACATGAGGTTTGTTCCCGATTTTCACACTCACTATCTTTGCTCCAGGGCCTTTGCGCTCACTCTTCCCGTGTCCTGGATCGGTATGCCCTAGATTTCTTTATAGCTGCCATTTCTTGCTATTCAAATTCAGGCTCAAATATCATCTTGACATATTAGCTCTCCCCTCAACTAATTCTATCACCTTGTTTTACTTTTTGATAGCAGTCAGCACTAACTAGAATTATATTGTTCATTATGATGGCCAAAGCCACATGTGGCTATTTAAACTTATATTCATTAAAATGAAGTGAAATTAAAATTTCTGTTCCTGAGTTACACTAACCATATTTCAAATGCTCAAATGCCAAATGTAGATAGTGATTACTGTATCAGACAGCACAAATCTAGAAGTACTATGGTCAGTTTTTTTTTTTTTTTTTTTTACTCAATTGTCTGTTTGCTCCATATGTGCACTTTCCCGCCTCCCTTTTCACCTCTTTCAACTATAACATAAATCACATAAAAAACTGGGATCCTGTCTTTAAAATTGGTGCATAGCACCAGGCCAGGAACTATTTGATAAATAGTAAATGTACTCAATCAAGCAATAAATTAATGAATATTCAAGACCAGGAAGAATGGCTTGAAAGTTGCTATTCCAGACTTATTGTATTCAGAGAGATCATTCTCAATATTCAACTGATTTAAACATGACAAAATTATACTGAAAGTCAACTGGTTTAATTTAGTTGTGACCTGTTTATCTTGGAAGATTCATTGGAAAGTAATGTTTCCTAAAGTATTTGATATTTTATAGATGTTTTAGTTTTTATTTTATTTTGTTTTTCTTTAATGGTATGTCTATTTATAAGATGTTATAACCACATCCCTTGCCAGGTTAAAATCGTTCCAAGGTATCTTAACATTTTATTCTTGTGATTATTGTTTGATTTGCTTTATTTTTAATTCACTTTCTGGTTACAATTGAGGCTGGACATCTTAAGTTTATTAATTTTTTTTGCAATTTCTCTTGAGCCATTTTGATTCCTTATCTCCTTCCAGAGATCCCTATTAGAGCATTATTAGTTTGAGGAAATATATGTTTTGCTCTTGTTGGTTTTAAGAAAAAAAAAGACTAGACTATCGTTAGTGTAAAAGGAAGGAGAACAGAGGGGAGACATAATGGGTAGAATATTCTACCTATTTCTCATTTTCTAATAAGTTGCTATTTTGATAGACTTTCAAAATTTTGAAAAAGATGTAAAAATAATACAAAGAACTCCTATATATACTTTACTAAATTTATCTATTTTTTTGTCTTTCTTGCTTTATCCTTCTCCATATTTGTTGTTGTTGCTCTATTTATACACAAATATTAACATTAATAATAATCATTCAATCCATTTTGAGCCATTTGAGAGTAAGTTTCATATATCATGCCCCTTTACATCTAAATGCTTTAGTACATATTTCTTAAGAACAAGGCCATTCCTTTACATAATTATAAAATTATAAAAACAACTATATAATACATATCAATA
>NW_006921959.1:2766978-2779968 GCF_000298275.1 Orycteropus afer afer
TAGTATAATTTTCAATTAGATATGTAGAATAATTATAAACATCAGGAAGTTATCATTCATACAGTATTATTATCTAATCCACAGTCTATATAGACATTTCACTTATTGTCTCTTTAATGTTCTTTATAGTTTTTTTTTTTCCCAAAAAATGTATACTCTAATTCAGGATCACACATAGCCTTTAGTTGTCAGATCTCTTTCTTCTACCTTGATCTGGAACACATCCTTAGCTTTTATCTGACTGTCTTGATCTTGATATTTTTGACATTATGAAGAATGAATTCTAAAAGATTTATCATTTTGCTCCATCAGTGCAATCACTAGTAGAGTTCCATTTAAAGTCAGAATTCCAAACTATTCCTGAGTTAAAACCTTTCCTTTCATCCACCTCTCACTTACTTTGGACTGGATGTCTATAGGAGAAAAAGGGACCAGATTATTTTCTATGTCTCCCTTTTGTATTTTTTTCCATTTTTCTCCCCAACACCTTATTGTTTAGTGGCAAGAAGTAGGAAAAGCCATACTTCACTGTTGTGGTTGTAGTTGACATTTTCCTCCGTGACTTTCGTGAGTTAAGAGCTGACTCCAGTGGAGCATACTTATAGCCTCTGTGGATTCTTCACAATGTCTCATTCTAACAATCTCTGTTCTCCTGGTGACTTACAATGTATTCTCAGCTTCTTAATGTGATGAGTACGTCTCCATTCTCTCTCTCTCCTGATGTCTTGATGAGGCTGGTCATGAAGCTGCATATCTGCCATTCATTTGATCCATGGAAAACAAGCACCTTCTGCCCTGTTCCCTTCGGAAACACAGCTTGTTTATAATATGGCCTCTTCTTTTTCTTCCACAGCTGATTAGGCAGTTCCATCATATTTGTCTTAAAATCTTTTGGTTGTATTAATTATAAACTGGTTTCCAAAATTCTAGGAGTCAGGCGTCAAGCTTTTTGAATGGCTCATTGAATCCTGTATCATCTGGCTGGAGGTAAGGGGGAAAGCGCTCCCTCTCTCCCATCCTCAAAGGGACATCCAGAAAGTACCATGCCACTTTTACAAGTCCAAAGAAAAGAGTGGTCCAGCATTTCCAACCTCTGCCTTCCCTAATATTTTTAAACATCTACCCTATTATACTCTATAAATGAGTGTTGGTCTGAGTGTCACAAGACCAGGTTTTGCAAGTCTTACCTTATTATTATTTGTCATTGAGTTGATTCTGATTCATGGCTACCTCATGTGGACAGAGTAGTACTGCTCCATAGAGTTTCTGGTGCTGTGAGATTTTGGAAGCAGATCATCATGCCTGTATTACAAGATATCTCTGGGTGGGTTCAAACTGCCAACGTTTAGATTAGTGGTCAAACACTTAATCATTTGGTCCAGCCAAGGACTCCTGAGTCTGACATAAGTGGTCTAATATTTTCATTTTGGAATGTGGGAATACGTGTCATACTGTTGTTTTGTTCTCTACTTTTGGGAATTTACTAAAAACTGAGTCAGAAAGAGACCCTTGTAATACCCAGGGCAGGGATTAGTTCCTCCAAGGGCAATTAAGTAAACTTTTGTAGCTCCTGTTCCCCTAGAACAGAAAAAAATGGCAAGAAGTTTGATTTCTAATAGGTAAAAGAAAAACTAAGTATGATAGTCATAATAGATTGCCATATATGATATAAAGGCTATGGAAGGAGCCCTGTTGATTAAGAGGTTAGCTGCTAACCCAAAGGTTGGAAGTTCAAGCCCACCAACCACTCCTTGAGAGAAAGATGTAGAGATGTGTTTCTTTAGAGATTATAGCCTTGAGAATGCTTTGAGGAAGTTTTACTCTGTCCTATAGGGTCGCTATGAATTGGAATTGACTCCATGGCCATGGGTTTAAAGAATAGTGTAAAAACATCCCATGAAACTTTATATATTTATTCTTGAGGATTGTTTGATTACATTCCTCTCAACATTACAGTGCCATCTCTCCTTGGACTACAGGAGAATTTTCTCTCAGACTTCAGTTCCAGAAACAGTTATATGTCTAAGTAACTGATTTTTTTTTTAACCTATGGAAATGACACTTCAGTTGATTTTTTTTTCACTTGTGATGACCACTAGATCCACTAGAGCTCTACTTGTTCACCTCTGAAAAATGAGCAAAATTACAAGATACCTGTTTTGTTTACAGCTTCAGCCTACCTTATTTTCTTTTACTTTCTTCTTTTTCTTCTCATTTTCTCACTTTTTTCTTCCCATGTAGCCTAGCATTAAAAAAAAAAAAAATCTTTTTTGGAATAAAGTAAGTTTTGAACAACTAATTTATTATAAACATTGTTGTTGTTGTTGTGTACCGTCGAGTCACACCTGACTCATAGTGACCCCTTCTTGGGTTTCCGAGGCAGTATCACTACGGAAGTAGGATTGCCCAACCTTCCTTCCGAGGAGTGGCTGGTGGGTTTGAACTGCCAGACTTCTGGTTAGCAGTCAAGTGCCTTAGCCACTATGCTACCAGAGCTCCCATTATAAACATAGCTATTAGCATTTTGTTGCCTGTCAGGAAGGAATTTCATTCTTTCCTTACATGGGTAAGGAGCAGGATGGTCTATTTTTAAATTTTGTGAAAACCTAAATGTTTTTATGTATCCTTTTAGAGTGGTTTGTTGTTGTTGTTGTGTGCTTTTGAGTCAGACCTGACTCATAGCGACCCCTCCTTGGGTTTCCAAGGCAGTATCACTACAGAAGTAGATTGCCCCATCTTCCTTCCAGGAGCAGCTGGTGGATTTGAACCACCAGCCTTCTGGTTAGCAGTCAAGTGCCTTAGGCACTACGCTACCAGAGCTCCCTTAGAGTGGATTAGAATAATTAAAAAATAAGACAAGACATGTAACCACTAGGAAATTATAATGTGTTTTATTTAGATGAAAGCTCCAAAGAAACAAGCCTTATTTTAGTTTATTTTCATCATTTGAAACCGTTTCCTCAGACAGTTTAAATAGAGCCACAAATGTAACTGCATCTGTGACACTGGAAGCAGAAAGTGAGAACCACACATCAAGAGGTCCATGCCTGAGCTGTCCCTGAACTGTGTGATGTAACAGAGCAGAAGTAGCACCCACTGCACATTTGGCAGGACTTAGGGGAGAAAGTCTCTCCATAGATACAAGTTTGAACATTACCGAATTTATAAGGGAGCCTGGATGGCACAAAGAAGGAAGTCTGGTGGTGTAGTGCCTAAGGCATTTGACTGCTAATGAGAAGGTTCATGGTTCAAACCCATCAGCAGCTCCACAGAAGGAAGATGGCAATCTATTTCTGTAAAGATTTACCACCTCAGAAACCCAGTGGGGGTTGCTATGAGTTGGAATTGACTCAGTGGCAATAAAGGGTTTTTTTGTTTTGTTTTGTTTTGGGGTAGCACAAATAGTTCATGATTATCTGCTACCATAAAGGTTGGAGTCTCAGATTCACCTGCAGTTCCATAGAAGAAAAACTTGGCAATATGCTTCTGTAAAGATTAAACAAATCCCACTGCCATCCAGTTGATTCTGACTCAGAGTGACCTTATAGATAGAGTAGAACTGCCCCATAGGTTTTCCAAGCTGTGATCTTTATGGAAGCAGATTGATAACATCTTTTTCCTGCAGAGGGGATGGTGGGTTCAAACCACCGACCTTTCACTTAGCAACTGAGTTTTTAACCACTCCAAGACCAAGAAAACCCTATGGAGCTGTCCTAATATGTAACACACGAGAGCTCCATGGCTTGAGGGCCAACTCAATGGCAGCTAACAAGAGGCTTATAAAAGATTAAAAATAGGGCTAAAACCTACACAATGACTATTGTTTATTTGCTCATTTTGTTTTAATTGAAAATAATTATATGTAGGATTATTTCAGATCTCCTTATAGTTGGAGATTTCATAGTGAAGTTAGCACATTAGAGCAATTGGCTATATCTGATAGTACTTGAAAAGTGTTAGTTCAATTATTACATTTTCATTTGAAGTCTACACCACAGAATTACACACAATGGAAAGTTAGACTCTTACTATTTTATTTTCACAAGTGTAGGAATGCATATTTGATTAATTTTAGTTTTGTGTTAGAAAATTAATGCAGCATTATTTTTCTGATGATGTTTCTCATTGTAGTCACTACAGAAATGGGGCCAATAATGCTAGTTCATTTAAGTAATAGAGCTTTAGGAATGAATTTTTTTCCCCTTTATATTGAAATGCTAGTTTTCTAATAGAGATACTGAATACTATGTGTTCAAATATCTTTAAAAGAAGAGTTAAATCAGAGTTGAGTGCAAAGAAGCTACAGGAGATTATTCATCCATGTAGATACAATTATATTGTAGCGGATAATGGATTTGTGTTATTCTTAATGCCTATACATAGCTACAGCAAGACTCGAGTTGTTTTTATATCTTTTTAGTACATTGAATGAAAGAAAAGTATGACAGCAGAAAACATCTGATAAATTAAATGTGACATGTTTTTTATCCATATAAAATGCTTTCTGAGCAGCTGGTAATTGTGAATATTTCAACAGTCATTTTTGATGTGGAATCCTTCTTCTGTGTTCAACACTAATGAGTTGTGAGTTGTGCTTCATCAAATTGACAGTTTCCTTCCTTTTGTAAATAGGCATGTGATACACCTTATAAAATCTGGTAAAAGGTATTCACCTTTTAAATGCATATAATTTTCTCTTTCTTCACTCTCTCTTTTTCTTTCTCTCTTTCTGGCTCATTACTAATTTTTCCTGTAAGAGAAGATAATATAAAGACAATCATATACTGAGTACTTGTTAAATTCCATATATGATATTAGATAATATAATATACGTCTTCTACTGAACAATTTTTAAAACTCAAATAAGCTCAATGAAAAAGTGATGCTATGGTTAGGATCACCATGACTTGGAATTGATTTGATGGCAACTAACAACAGCAGTCTTAACAATAATCCCATGAAATAAGAAGTTCATGTATTATTCTCATTTTGTAGGTGATGAAAGTTTCAAACAGAGATGAATGGTAGTTACAGAGTTGGTGCAGAATCAAATGCTTTAATATATAATACTGTTTTCACTAAGTGAAGAAATCAATTTAACTATACTGAGGAACATGGGTGAATATGCAATAAGAATTATCCAAAGAGAACTAAAAATATTAGTACCAATTAATCAAGAATTATATTTTAACAAATCTAAAAGGCTATATTGGTTTCGGTACTGAAATGAAAGCACACACACACACACACATACACATTGGAAATGAATTAGTATCATTAGCAATATTAACTTATTCTTTGGAAGAAAACTGTGTACTAAAACAAGCACAATATTATAAACTATGAGTGTAAAGGGAACTTAATGTTCAGCTAGTACAAATGAATTACTGCAGCTACAAAACTCTGAGCTCAAAAAGCCTTCCTGGATGTGTCTTATACTTTCAGATTCTTTGTAACATTTCCCTGAATAAAGAATACCAATGCTAATACCTTGTCTGGCAGCTAGTTGTCTGTATCTTCATGGAAACATCCAAGGGTAATAATTTAGAATCTTCACTAATAGACATAATAAGGATAGTATCTTACACCATATAGAACAGGAATTTTCCAAGAATTTCCTTCTGATGACTCTGGTAATATGGCAGGATTGGTAATCTAAAATCACTTTCAAAGCAAGTGCCTAAAAATTGTAAACATAAATTGTAATGTTTTTTGTTATAAAGGCATAGATGAGCTCACAAGAATTTAAGGCACGAAAAATGCACCAAAAACCAGAGAAAGTTGAACATGATTTGAAGCTGAGGTTAACCTATGGATAAGGAGCTCTGTCGGTGCAGGGGTTAAAGCTAAGGTGGCTAACCAAGAGGATGACAATTTATACACAACAGCTGCTCTGCAGGAGGAAGATGAAGTGTCTGTTTCCATAAAGATTACAACCTCGGAAACCCTATACGGCAGTTCTACTCTGCCCTATGGGATTACTGAGTCAGACTCGACTTGATAGCAATGGGTTTAGTTTCTTGGGGTTTAAGGAGGGTGTGGGTCAATCTTGTCAGTCAGAGGTTTGGAATGTGAACAAAATTACAACTTTGTCTACTGTGTAAATTCAAACTACCAAAAAGACTGTAACCTAGTTGGGCCCAAAACACTTCCTCCATCAGTGCCAGGAGATGACAAAGTCACTGCCAATTGCTGAAATCTACCTTTACCTCCTCCTAATTTGGCTCACAGGAGGGAACTAATAACCTGGCACTTTCTCTTTGCAGTAGCTCCTTTTCTGTATGACAATGATCACACCTTTGTCACATATTGCCTTCTCTAGACTAAACGTTACCATTATCTTCAAACATATTTGTGTGATTGGGTCTTTAATATTACAACATATTCACCTTCCTCTTAACCTGGGCAAACTTGCAGACTTTATGTTAATGTGTAAACATCTGTTCAAATTGCAGCTCTGTGAGCTCAATTTCCTTGACTCTAAAATGGAGACAATTGCTTGAGACAGAAAAATAAATAAATAAATAGTAGTCATGTTGGCCCTTTGCACAAAACTTGGCACATAATAAGTGCTTAATAATTTCCTTTTTATTATTATTTCTCTGTAATATAATGTTAGCATTACATCTATAATTCTGTTATACCATCCTGCTTAAGGAGGGAGCTCTGGTAGCATAGTGGCTAAGGCACTTGACTGCTAACCAGAAGGCTGGTGGTTCAAACCCACCAGCCACTTCTCAGAAGAAAGATGGGGCAATCTACTTCCGCAGTGATACTGCCTCGGAAACCCAAGGAGGGGTCGCTATGAGTCAGGTCTGACTCGACGACACATAACAACAACAACAACAACAACATTCTGCTTATATATACAATACATCTCAATGGTTCTCAAAATAGTCATTTCCTAGAGATATAAACATGTTAACTCAGAATGGTAAGGATCACCTTTTTGAGTTGTTTTTATGTTTTAAGATAAAGCTGTCAACCAGATATAAAAATCATTCTTAAAAATATTCCCTTAAAACTCTCTTATTTGAGGATTTTGCTTCAAAATAACAGTGTGAACCAGGCACAGTTGACTTACCTTATATTCACTATTCAATAATAATAATAAATACTCCTCAATTATCAATATGTTAGGATCCAATGACCAGGTCATAATGCAAATAATACTTTATGTAAAGATAGAAGATGACTACATCAGATCACAAAACGGAAGATGAGTGCGTTATTACATAACTGCTGAATTACATAATTATATAAGTGCCAGACCACTGTCAATCATGGTGCAACCAGCTTGACACATAACCTTAACCATCACAGCCATCATTACTCTCACCTCAAAAGTCAGCATTCGTTACTGCCAGATCTATGTTATTTATGTGCAAAATAGTTGCATAGCAAATTTTTCACTACTGTCATACATGTGAAATGTCAGATAACAGGATAGTTAGTAAGTGAGGAGTAAGTGCATCCAACATTTGAAAGTATTACACCTTTTTTGATAGTAGAGTCTTTGGCATCAGACACTGCTGCTTTGTTGAATTCCAGCTGTTTCCACACACTTTGATGGGACTCTGGAAAATTTACTTAACATCTTTGTCCTCAGTTTCCCATTTGTACAAAATGGAAAATAAAAGCTCATCATAGAATTGTAGTAAAGTCAGATAACACATGTAAAGTGATTAACATGAACCACAATAAAGACTGGATGCTGTTGTTACTGTTATAAGCAGAGTCAAGAAAACATTAGAAATAAGACTGAACTGACAAATGAAATGTAAACACACACATGCACACACTACATGTGATGCATTTCACTTATGGGAGAATCATTACTCAGAGAACCATTACTCAGAAAGTAAAAGACAAGCAGAAGAGAGTCTGTTAAAGTCAGGCAAATTCATAGTAGCAAGAATTGTCAGTAAAATCTTGACAGTGAATGAGAGTATAGAACTTCTTTTAAAAAATGTATAAAACTCAAGAAGCATAGTCCTCCCAAGTTATTTAGTAAGAAACCTGCACATATTGCTTGTCTGTGAAGAAATCACCATATTACAGAATAGGGCCAAATTTATATCCATGATTTTTATTTTGTTTTGAGTTAACAGAAGAATATTTAGACTATAAATATCCTTTTCACAGACTATAAAAATTAAACAAACCAGAAGCTTTGGTATTTTTCGGAATGAGTTCCCATTATTTAGAGAAATCACTGAAGTAGTTATTTTTCCAAATGATGATGGATAAGCCAAAGGTTTCCATAATTTCTAACTGAATAGAGAAGTATTTGACCTAGCATTCATGTGCCAGTTACACCTAGATGTGATACAGTGGAATCCAACTAGCCAAATTAATGCAAATTCATATCATTGCACTTCTGTGTGCCTGAAAATATTATGTTAAGTTAGGTTGTGCTTTTCTTTGTCTTCTTTTGGTATATCAATATTACAGAAATAAAAGAAATGATCTTCAGGAAAAATCTGATCAAGCATGTTTTTGACCTGTCTGTAATCACTAGACATAAAATGTGGAAAATTAGACTCCAATAAGGTCTCTAGCTTTTTTCACTGTTTAGAATTTGAGTCAAAAGTGACAATAGAAAGTGTACAGATCTTAAATACATAGAAATTGCAAAGTGGTTTAGCATTTATCCATTGATCATTTTATAGGCATCACAGAAGTAAAGAATTAAATCACTCTACATTTAAATTGAATCGCAGTATTGGCAGCTCTGAGTCTTGTATTAAAGAATAATTTCTATGAAAGGGGTGTATTTTAAAGATTTAGTTCTATAGATTACCTCTTTATGAAAATTCATGGAAAAATGCCCCTGCATAAAGGAGTGTAGGATATTTACTGTCAATAGGCTTATACTATCAATGATTTATATGCATTGTGGTATGAAATATGAGATCTCACAGCTTCGTAAAATTTATGGGACTTTTGCAGACCTTCAACAATGCAGATAAGCCTTGCTGTGCTCATTTGGAATATCGGATACATCCTGCATGCACTTTGAAAAGCAAATAAAGCACATACATTTATCAGTCCTGACATTGATACCTTTCTACCTAGCTCAGCAAAGAATATCACAAATAATACAGAATTGAAAAACTGGAAGACCAAACAGAATTAGTAATGTTATATTTTGTAATTGGGATATTAAAGTATAAGTGAAATAAGTAATTATACTCCAACTTAATGTAATTTTCTTTTCATAATTCCTTATTTCTAAAAGAAGGCTAGTAGTAATATGATTTATATTTATTTTTATTTTTATTTTACAATTGAATCCAAAACAAACTATATACACTTTTAAAGGACATTGTATATAACCCATACTAAGATGTGGCCATGAGCTTAGCTTAGAGAAAAGCCCCAACTTTGTCCAGTTTTACAACAAAATGGCTGGAACTTCTTACATTCTTATTTGTCATTAAGAATGCAATCTTGTGTGATTTCAATTTTAATTTTTATAAAGTTGTGTGCTACAGCGAAAGAGGGCTTTGAAATGAAATGTTTTATCTTCAGTTAGAAAAGCATACCTCATTTACTGTTCTCCACTTTATTGTACTTTGCAGATACTGAGTATTTTACAAATTGAAGGTTTGTGGCAACCCTGCATCAAGCAAGTCTTTTGGCACCGTTTGTCCAATAGCATGTGTTCACATTGTGTCCATGTGTAATATTTTGGTAATTCTTACAATATTACAGACTTTTCAAAATGCTATTACACACTTAATAATAAACTACAGTATCACTCACTACCATCAAGTGGGATCCAACCCATAGTGGCCCCTCCTTGGGTTTCTGAGATGGTATCACTATGAAGGTAGATTGCCCAACCTTCCTTCCAAGGAGTGGCTGGTGGGTTTGAACCGCCAGACTTCTGGTTAGCAGTCAAATGCCTTAGGCACTACGCTACCAGAGCTCCTAAACTACAGTATTGTGAAAATATTACTTTTGTGTGCACAAAGAAACCAAAAAATTTTTGTGACACTTTATTGCAGTGGTCTGGATCCAAACCTGCAATATCTCTGAGGTATGCCTGTACATTATAGCAATTACAATCCATGACCTCACAGAGGAATAGATGGTAAAGAGTAACATAAATTAACCTATTAAAAAATGCTGGTAATTACAACAGTTGATCAAGAACACTTTTGTAACATAAAAGTAATAAAACTACACTGACACCAATGAGGATGGCAGATATTAATCAAATAATTATAAACATGATATTCATTATGAAAAAATTCCATTACCCTGGACTTGACAGCAGTTTTCTGATATTCTATCTCTGCCTATCTTTCCCTCTGTGACACCTTGTTCAACCCTCCAAGCCATATTAGTTATTCCCTATTCTGTGACATCATTGTACCATCTATGCATTACTATTACTTTATTTTTATTTTTTGGGAATTATTCTGAATCTAATAATTTACTTACTTATATGAGAGCTCTGGTGATGTAGTACCTAAGGCATTTGACTGTTAACCAGAAAGATGGTGGTTCAAACCCACCAGCCACTCCTCGGAAGGAAAATTGGGTGATGTACTTCTGTAGTGATACTGCCTTGGAAACCCAAGGAGGGGTCACTATGAGTCAGATCCAACTCAATAGCAGTGAGTTTGGTTTTGGTTTGATATATGTCCACATTTGTCAGTAAGTTCTGGAAGGTCAAGTGCTTGGTTTTATCCTTCATTGTAGCCACAGCCTATGGTGAGGTATAGCCTAACACAGGAGGTATTCAATGAACATTTGAGGAATAAAATACTGCATGGCTGAAGAGTTTGTTGTTGTTGTTAGGTACTTTTGAGCCAGGTGTGATACATAGTTACCCTTTGTACAAAAGAATGAGACAGTGCCCAATCCGGCACCATCCTCACAATCGTTGCAGTCTTTGAGTCCTTTGTTGTAGCCACTGTGTCAATTCATCTCCTTGAGTGTCTTCCTCCTTTTCATTGACTCCGTCTACCAATCATGATATTCTTCTCCAGAGATTGGTCCCACCTGATAGCATGAACAAAGTATGTGAGATGAAGTCTCTCTATCCTTGCCTCCAAAGAGCACTCTTTATTTATTTAAATTTTATATTTTACGTGATTTGCGTGGAAGTTTACAGAGCACATTCATCTTCATTCAGCAGTTCACATACACTTTGTCTCATGACATTGACTGCAGTCTCCCACCACCAGCTTTCATCCCACTTCCTCCCAATAGCCACCTCTTCCCAGTGTCCTTTCCTCCCGTGCACTCCTGCCCTCCAAGCTGTCTCCCTGTGAATACACAATCCTTCTATTCTCCCATGATCTCCCCATGGAATGTATCTACCTAATGTAAATGTTCAGCTCATATGCCTGTCTTTTGTTTGGCTGGAAGCCACGGAAATGTGTTCAATTCTAGACCTGAAGGCCAGAGAGGGGCCATAGTCTCAGGGGTTCCATCAGGCTCTATCAGACCACCAACTTGGTCCCCTTTTTTTTTCTTTTTTTAATGATTTTGAGTTTTGTTACACATTGTTCTCCCACTCTAATCAGGATATCCTACATAGATCCCCTTCTGAGTGGTTGACAGGGGTAGCCAGGCACCATCTACTTCTTCTGGTCTCATAGTTGTACAAGCTGAGGATTGCATGGTGTACCAGTTGCTTGGACTAATTGTTTCCATGCATCTTTGCTTTAGATGAGAATAGATCCATCATTGCATCTAGATGGCGGCATGCAAGCTTTTAAGATCCCAGTTGGTACTCACCAAAGTAGGATGTAGAACAATGTTCTTGTGTAGTGTGTTATGCTAATTGAGATTAATGTCCCCTGTGATCATGGTCTTGAGCCAAGAGGTCCAACTGCTTGCTCCCTCTAGATAGCTGGCTGTGGCCAAGAGGTGTCTACAACCTTGTCCCTTGTCAGCTCCAATGTATACCTGGAAATTCTTACCAAACATAGAAGTACACTTATAGAAACATTGTCTCCCAACCCTATATATGGTCATGGGCACACTCCCCCCTGCATAGACATATGTAATCATTCAGCCTGTCCACTCATCTATCCACCCATAGATCAATGTTTGCCATCACTGACAATGCAGTACTATATGTGCAAAAGGGTCCATCTTTATTGTCTGTACCTCCCATGCACCTCTCTATGTCTTCCTCTTCCTCAATGTCACAGTGTTGATCACTCACATTTGGTACATTGCTGATCCCTTCACCTAAATCAATACTTGTCTCTGCCTATCTAGCAGAGTTCCCTCCCCTCCCGCCCTTGGTAACCAACAAAGGAAATTTCCTTCCATATATAAACCTTTGACTGTTTACAATAATGGGCTAATACAATATTTTTTCTTCTGTGCTTGACTTATTTACTCAGCATAATGTCCTCCAAGCTCATCCATGTTATGTGGTCATTTACAGATTCTACATTATCCTTTAGGGTTGCATAGTATTCCATTGTGTGCATGTATCATAGTTTGGTTATACATTCTTCTGTTGATAGGCACTGAGATTGTTTCTATCTTTTTGCTATTGTAAATAGTGCTGTAATGAACATGGGTGTGTATATATCTGTTCTTGTCCTGGTTCTCACTTCTTTAGGATATATACCTAATACTGGAATGGCTGGGTCCAATGGTATTTCTAATTCCAACTTCTTAAGGAATCACCATACTGCTTTCCACAGTGCTTGTACCATTTTACAGTCCTACCAGCAGTGTATGACAGTTCCAATCTCTCCACATCCTTGCCAGCATTTGTTATTTTCTCTTGTTAAATTTTGCTACTAGTGCTGGGACCAGATGGTATCTCATTGTTGTTTTGATTTGTATCTCTCTAATGGCTAATGAGGAAGCTCTGGTGGCATAGGGCCTAAGGCATTTGACTGCTAACCAGAAAGCTGCCCTTTCAAACCCACCAGTCACTCCTCGGAAGGAAGACTGGGCAGTCTACTTCTGTAGAGTTACCACCTCAGAACCCAAGGAGGGGTCTCT
>NW_006921959.1:2780263-2781799 GCF_000298275.1 Orycteropus afer afer
TTTTTAGAAGGTCCCATAGGTGCTCTGGTGGCATAGTGCTACGGCACTTGACTGTTAACCAGAAGGCTGGCAGTTCAAATCCACCAACCACTCCTTGGAAGGAAGATTTGGCAATCTGCTTCCACAGTGATACCACCTCAGAAAAACAAGGAGCGGTCACTATGAATCAGAATTGACCCAAAGACAGTGAGGTTTGTTGTTGTTGTTTTGGTATTCATCTAGTTTATCTTCAGCTGTTTGTGTATTTTGGGTTTTGCTTGATAGTCTTTTTCTGTTATATATTAAGGCCCCTAAAGTTGCCCCTAGCTTTTCCTTGAGAAACTTTATAGTTTTAGGTTTCACATTTAAATCTTTGATCCATCTGGAGTTAGTTTGTGTGTATGGTGTGAGGTACAGATCTTGTTTCATTTATCTGCAAATGGATATCCAGTTTTGCCAGTACCATTTGTTAAAGAGACCACCTCTTCCTCATGTAATGGATTTCATCCCTTTGTCAAAGATCAGCTGACCAAAGGTCGATGGATCTATTTCTGGGTTCTCAGTTCTATTCCAGTGGTCTGTGTGTCTGTCATTGTACCAGTAGTTGGCAGTTTTGACTACTGTGGCTGTATAGTAGGCTTTAAGATCCAGCAGTGTGAGACCTCCGACTTTGTCCTTCTTTTTCAGTAGTGTTTTGCTTATCTGAGGTCTCTTTCCTTTCAATATAAAGTTAGTGATTGGTTTCTCCATAACCTTAAAGAATGTTGATGGGATCTAGATTGAGATTGTATTGAATGCATAGATTGCTTTGGGTAGAATTGACATTTTCTCAATGTTCAATCTTCCTATCCACAAGCATGGTATATTCTTCCACTTATGTACCTCTATTATGGTTTCTTGAAGTAGTCTTTTGTAGTTTTCTTTGTATAGGTCTTTTGTGTCCCTGGTAGGATTTACTCCCAAGTATTTTATTTTTCTGGCACCTATTATAAATGGTATTGATTTCCTTATTTCTTTTTCAGCAATCTCTTTGCTGGTGTACAAGAATCCAACTGATTTTTGTATGGAGATCTAGTATCCTGCCACTATGTTAAATTTCTCAATTAGTTCCGGTAGTTAGTGTTTTTTTTTTTGTTTGTTTGTTTTGTTTTTAACTGACTCAGGTTTTCTAGGTATAGGATCATGTAATCAGCAAATAGGGATAGTTTGAGTTCTTCCTTACCAATTTGGATGGCTTTGATTTTCCTTTCTTGCCTTATCATCCTGACTAGGACTTCCAGTACAATGCTGAATAGAAGTGGTGATAGAGGGCATCCTTGTCTCGTTCCTGTTTGCAAGGGGAATGGTTTCAGTCTCTCCCCATTGAGAACAGTGTTGGCTGTTGGTTTTGCATATATACCTTTTATTATGTTGAGGAATGTCCCTTCTATTCCTATTTTGCTGAGATTTTTTTTTTTTTTTTAATCAGGAATGGGTGTTGGATTTTATCAAATACCTTTTCTGCTTCAATGATATGATTTAGTGGTTCTTTTTCCTTAATTTTATTTTTGTGATGAC
>NW_006921959.1:2783084-2785757 GCF_000298275.1 Orycteropus afer afer
CAATCTACTTCCATAGAGATACCGCCTTGGAAACCCAAGGATGGGTCACTGTGAGTAGAATCTACTTG
The DNA here is from genome assembly GCF_000298275.1 of Orycteropus afer afer. Classification (NCBI taxonomy): domain Eukaryota; kingdom Metazoa; phylum Chordata; class Mammalia; order Tubulidentata; family Orycteropodidae; genus Orycteropus; species Orycteropus afer. Next base: position 2,783,153 of record NW_006921959.1, read on the forward strand.
ATGGCAGCAAATTTGATTTGGTTTTGGTTTACTATGACTGTAGAGTCATCTATTTATCTTTTCAATTCTGTTAATGTCTGATTTATGTATTTTGGGGCTCTTTCATTTGGTCTGTATTGTTGCTGTTGCTTTTATGTGCCATCAAGTTGGACCCAACTGATAGCAACCCCATCTTGGGTTTCCAAGGTGGTATCACTACGGAAGTAGATTGCACAACCTTCCTGCCGAGGAGTGGCTGGTGGTTTTGAACCTCCAGCCTTCTTGTTAGCAGTCAAGTGCCTTAGGCACTACACTACCAGAGCTCCTTACTGGGTCTATAGATATTTATTATTGTCATATCTTCTGGTTCAATTGATCCTTTAATCATTATATAATGTCCTTCCTTGTCTTGTATGGTGATTTTTGTCTTAAAGTCAGTTTTATCAGAAATTAACATTGCCACTCCTGTGCTTTTTCGGTTGCCATTTGCTTGGTATATCCTTTTCCAAACTTTGATTTTTAGTCTATTTTTGTCTTTGTCTCTAAGGTGTATGTCTTGTAGACAGCATATTGATGGGTTATGCTTTCTTATCCAGTCTGCAACTCTTTGTCTCTTAAGTGGTGCATTTAATCCATTGACATTTCAGTTTAATTATCAACAAATATGAATTGGTTGCTGTCATTTTGTTATGTATATTTTTCATGATGTTCTTGGTTTCTTTGTTCCATATAATTTTCTGTGCTGCTCTCATTTTTTTTTTTTTTTAATGAATTGTGTTATTTCCTTCATTGCTCTTGTTTTAGTATTTGCTAAATATTTGTGCTTCTCTTCTTTTTTATTGTGGTGTGAAGGTTTATCATTTTTCTTTAATGTTACCCTGGGATTTATAATTTTCTCCCCAAGTTTGGAACAATTCATTCTATCTTGCTACTCTCTTGACTTCCTCACCATTTAGAATTTATGTAACTACATTATTTTTTCAGTTTTTGGTTTGTAGTTGTCCTCATTTGCCAATTGATGTTTCTGGTTTCCTGTTTACAATATTGTAAGCTTATATGACTTTGGATACTCCCATTACGGGCTTGGTTTCTGGATTATGTCATCATGTTTATTAATGGTCAGTTGTTGTTTGCTATAATTGGTTCTCTGTTCAAAGGACTCCCTAGCATCTCTTATAAGGTTGGTCTGATTTTAACAAATTTTCTTAATTTCTGCTTATCTGGAAATCTCCTAATTTCACCATCATATATGAGGGATAGTATATAATTTTAGGTTGGAAATTATTCTCTTTCAAGGTTTTATATATACCATCCCATTGCCTTCTCACCTGCAAGGTTTCTCCTGAGAAATCAGAGCTTAGTCCCTTTTCAGGTAACTTTTCATTTTTCTCATGCTGCTTTCAGAATTCTTTCTTTGTCTTTGGTTTTGGTGAGTTTGATGATAATATGTCTTGGTGATATTCTTTTGGGGTCTATTTTGTTTGGGGTTCCTTGGACTTCCTGAATGGATATATTCTCATCTTTCATCATATCAGGGAAGTTCTAGTCCAACAAATCTTGTGCAATTTTCTCAGTGGTTTTATTTTTCTGTTCATGTTCTGGAATACTGATTACATGTAGGTTATTCTTTAGATGCTATCCCACATGAATCTTACACTTCTTCATTTTGTTCTGATCTTTTCCTGATTGATCCTTTGCAAAGAAGTATTGATGTATTTGTCTTCAATCTCATTAACTCTGCCTTCCATTGATTCAGTTCTACCCCTTTGCCCTTTAAATGTATTATCTATTTCTGAAAATTTAGTATTCATCTTCTCGATTTCTATTTGTAGATTTTGTATCATTTCTAATTTTTCATTTATTTTGTCATTTTGTTCTTGTATTTCTTCCAAAATTATTCTAGGATTTTGTCTGTGTTTTCCTTAATTTTGTCAGTGTTTTCCTTGATCTGTCTCTCAATCTTTTGAATGTATCTAAATATAATTCTTTTTAATTTCTTATCAGAGAGTTCCAATGCTGCTTCTTCCTCAGGGATGTGTTCTGGATCTATGTCCTGCTCCCTTGTTTCTACCACTTTATCCTGCTTCTTTGTGTGGGCTGTGATTGCCTATTATCTCTCAGAGATTGTGACTTTCTTGTATTTATGTTTAATTGATAAATTTAGGTTGAAGTGCTTTGCCCAAGATTTTTTTTTTTTTTTTTTTGGATGTATCTGAGTAAGCGTTGTATTGTGCTCCTCTATCCACTCACCACCTATCTCCTGGTTGGTGTGATAGAGAATGACAGTGGCCACACAGATCTCTGTTAATTGTTTGGGAAGAGCAGTTAAGGATGAGTTATGTTCTTAATGGTAGTCTTGTGTCATTGGCCAGTTGGTGTAAAAGGTGGTGGCTCTCACTCAGTAAGTGGGGCTGCTAGAGGTGCATGTGTGATTGTATCCTATGTGCACAGTTGCTGTCTCCCAACTCAATTACACAAAATCAAAACTTGAAAAACCATCAAAAAAATAAAAGGTAGAGGATAAAAAACACACACCACATAAACACACAAGGATAATCACCAAAAAGAGAAAAAAAGAAAGGGGGGGAAAAAGAGGAAAGGCAATAAATGAGAGAAAATTTTAAAA
>NW_006921959.1:2786167-2787039 GCF_000298275.1 Orycteropus afer afer
AAAAAAAAAAATCTGGACAGGGTAGGTAGGGCAGTGCACCTAGGCTTAATCAGAACATGCAGGCTGGGATGGAATCCTTGCAGCCCAGGAGGTGGATACAATTGAAGGATGGCCACACCACCCTTCACCAAGAGGGTATAGGTTATAAGAGTAACACTGGGAAGTTGCACCTTTTCAGCCTTCAGTTTTCTGAATGTCCTTGCAATCCCTGGCAAGTGAAGTCTATTCCGAGGTCCCTGGAATCTGAGAGAATGTTGTTGCTTTAAATATTCAAAATGGTCAAACTACTTGTAAACATTCAAAATGGCTGAGCCCTCCAGACAGCCAAAAGTTCAGAGTTCAGCCCATCTCCCTCTTCGCTGCTTCCCCTTTTATTCACCAGCCACCAGTGCAGTCCTCCATGCAGCCCCTGGCTAAAAGGGGCAATTTTTAGGTTAATTTTTAGGTTCTAACACCACTTGGAGGAGCTCTGGTAGCATAGTGCCTAAGGCACTTAACTACTAACTGGAAGACTGGCGGTTCAAACCCACCAGCCACTCCTCGGAAGGAAGATGGGGCAATCTACTTCCGTAGTGATACTTCCTCAGAAACCCACGGAGGGGTCATTATGAGTCAGTCCGACACCACGGCACATAATAACAACAACAACAACAACAGCAACACTTGGCAATATCCAAGCTATCCATGCCATCAGGATCGCTAACAGTCCACAGCTCTGTATGTTTCCTTTTTCTGTGTTTTCAAGCAGGTTCTTCTACTAGTTGGAGTTTCATCCACTTCTGCATCCTTCCTTTCAAAATTGAGGGCTTCAGGATTATCTTCTGTATCTTAATTGGTTCCTCTTTTCTTTGTTGAAGTGGGTCTGTGCAGTC
>NW_006921959.1:2787606-2794510 GCF_000298275.1 Orycteropus afer afer
CTGCAGCTGTTTATCTTCAACTTGAGTGGTGCCACATCAACAAATGGTGTTCTCGAAAGCTTTACCTTATCCATAGGCATAAGGCTGGGTTTACTCAGATGATGCAGCTCTTTCCCAGTCTTATTTTGAGAGCCTTCTAACCTAACTGGACTATTCATAAAGTTGTGCGGTAATGTATCAAACAGTTTATTTGCTATTCATAAGGTTTTCCCTGGCCAATTATTTGAGAAGTGGACGACCTTTTCTTTCTTCCTAGTCTGTCTCAGTCTGTAAGCTGGGATGATAACTGCACCATGTGCATTCCGCTGGGTTCTAAACACCAGTGGCTCAGCCTCAAAACTCACATCAACACGACACCATCGTAGGACAAACCGACAGACAAGTTTGCCTCCCTGTTGGAAACCTCTCCTACCACCCTTCCCTGGGTCCCTGTAGCTCACTCCTCCTCTGTCCAGATTGCTAGGCCTTTTAATTCCCTTTCTCCCGCTCTCCTGCCCTGCAGCTTTGGGCATGCCTGAGTTCCTCTCTTCACCTGGATCCCTGCAACTGACTGCTCCTCTGTCTGAGTTCCTGGCTTTTTTATCTCCTTTCTCCCACTCTCCCGCCCTGCTGCTTTGGATGTGCCTGATTTCCCTCTCCTCACCTGGATCCCTGCGGCTGACTTATTTATGTTAGCCAATTAAAATCTGTTCAATAAAAACTTGATTTCATCATATATCTAATTAAGTAGGTATTTTATTAAGGACATTCTGAATTTATCAGTACCTAAAAGGAAACTTAAAATCTGAACACATTTTACCATATTCCTTTTCTGAAACTGGTTATGATATTCTGTACATGGTTTATTCTTTAGGTTATTTCTTAATGTAATTTAGTTTGAATGTGAGTTTTGTATTTGGATATCCATTTTAAAAGGTGGCAAATTCTTTATTATTTTTACTTAGAATTACAAAATCCCATGGAAGATATTTTTCCACATTTCCAGGGTTGATTTTCCTTCTACTATATTGTTTTCCAATGGATACTTGACATGCCTTAAAATATCCCTAGACAGTGGTCATCTAGCTACTCTTGTTGTTGTTATGTGCCATCAAGTCAGACCCGACTCAAAGCGACCCCTCCTTGGGTTGCCAAGGCAGTAACACTAAGGAAGTAGAGTGCTCCATCTTCCTTCTGAAGAGTGGCTCTAGCTTAAGTATATCTACTCTGAAGTATATCTATTTTCCAAGAGTCATGTCAAAGTCAATAAATTGCCCACTTCATCTTTAGACAGTTCTCTCTGTTTGATAGCCTGCCGCCTTGTATCAACTTGAATTGTTTTCTCTTGTCAGCTTCTTCCTAATTGTTCTAGTTACTTCCCTTCAGATTACCAATTTTTGTTGTTGATGTTGGCTTTGTGCTATCACTGGCATGATATGATTGCTTCACAAAGGTATTAGAAGGTATCCAAAGTACATGGTATTGTTATTAAGCATTTAGAAATACCTGCTTTGCTTACACATTTGCAATAATATACATTGTTGGCCTTGTTAAATGCATAAGTTAAATTTGGAATTTACTTAAGGGAAAAATAATGATAATTTCAGACAGACTGAATGGAAGGAGAGTAGGAGTTTGCAAGGTAACTGTAGGGAAATTAATTTCAAGATGTTAAATAATTGTTACTTTTCAACTAGAGTTATCTATGTGTAGGCCTGACTCTTCCTTCACCATGGAGAAGAAGCTACAGAGAGAGTTATCCTCTCTTGACCTTTTCTCCAACTAAGAAATTTTATCCACCCATATAGTTTTTATTTAATTCTTTATTTGTTAGTGAAAAATTGGAAAGTTTCTCTTTTTGCTTGAATTTGCTAATTCTAGTGCTAGTAATAGAAATCCTTCTGTGCCAAGACCAGAGGAAAAGATTATCTTGTGTTCTTCCTTTTGGACAGTTGTTTATCTGGTTATGTTCTTAAGCACTGAAGAAACTCAAAAAAACTATGGCCCTTTCAACATGTGACTATTTTTTCTTTCATTTACCTTATTTATATAAATTGCATCAGAGATCATGAGGAATAAAAAACATCATAATGAAAACTACTCAAGAGATACAGAAATTATGAGTACTGTGAAGGAGCAAGTCTTTAAAAATCTTAGTCAACAGGGTTCAGATAAAAATTATGATATTTGAAGGGTCAATGACTTTGCTTAGTAGGAGGAATCAGAATTCACTAAAATCAAACATAGGATAGGTCAAGACAGAAAATGATACTGAGGAAGGCTGGTCTGTGAGGATACTGCATTGCCTGGGTTTAGCTTTTGTAGTCATCCATGAAAGGTACTGGAAATGCACAGTGTAGGCAAGTATGTATGCACAGCATGGGAAAGAGCCTCAGGGCCTTAACTGCATTACCTGAGGACATTTTCACATAACTAGGTGGGTGGGTGTGTCTAAGGCATTTGACTGATAACCAGAAGGCTGTCAGTTCAAACCCACCAACCACTCCTTGGAAGGAAGACTGGCCAATCTACTTCCATAAAGATACTGCCTCAGAAACCCAATGAGGGGTCACTATGAATCAATTTGATGGCAGTGATTTTGGTGGCATAGTGGTGGCCCCTAACCGTAAAGGTCAATGGTTTGAACACAGCAGCTGCTCCACAAAGTGGGAGAAAGATGTCGGTGGCAGTCTGCTTCTGTAAAGAATACAGGCTTGGAAATTCTGTGGGGCAGTTTTACTCTGGCCTATAAGGTCACTATGATTTGGAATCCACTTAATTGCAGCAAGATTTTTTTTTTTTAGGGTGAGTGCTGAAACCCAAGGAGGGGTCGCTATGAGTCGGCTCTGTCTTGATGGCAGTGAGTTTTTTGGAAACTGAGCCCAGACTTTTTGAATATATTTCCCCAGAGCCACACAGATCACAGGTGTCAAGACTGGATAATCTCACTAAATCTGGAATTCCACAGTTTGTAAAAACTACTAATGAGATAGAAAGGTAACTAATATCCATTAGATGCTGACTACATGACAAGTAATCTGCTATTATCTGACAATAATTTATTTTTCATCACAAATCTGTGGGTAAGATAGTATTATCTCCATTTTGCACATAATAAAACACAGGATTGATGAGGTTAAGCCATTTCTCCATCTTGTCTGGCTGATAGCACCAAAGCTAGGACTTGAACATTGATCTCTAACTGCAAAATCTATGCTTTCCCTATTCTACAAGAAAATTGTGAACACTTTGAAGCAAGAAAATGCTTTATTCAAATAAAACATTTCTCAGAAACCCAAGCTAAGTGAGATGACAATCACCTAGTCTACTCATCATACTTTGCCAGGTACCTAGGGATTTGAGACTGACCACCATTCTATGCTACCTAAAACCATTTCAGTCTCTTAGAACCTACAATTAAAAATAATTTCAGAGACATACTCATATGAACAAATGTATGATCAGTCCTTTCAAGAAACCTTCACTGAGTCCACAAGTATTTATTAAGTACTTACTTTGTATTGTGCTGTCTTCTAGATGTTGGGGAATATGAAGAACCAATTCCAGGCTATCGTAGAGCTTCCATTATTTCACTTTCATTATGTGGACCACTTCAATGAGCCATTTACTGTGTTTTGATTATATGTGTATTTATTTTATCTCCTACTAGATAAGGTTTCTCCAGCCAAGTTTTTTTGAGATAGAGCTCACCAGGTCCTCCTCTAGAAGCTCTGCTGAAACCTAACCACTATAAGTGACACTATTGGTATTTGAAATACCTGTGATATAACTCCCAGCATCACTTTAATGTACAAGCCACCACAGTACAATAAATTGACAAATAGTGGAAGCTGGAAGCATTTGTCTACCAAGAAATTTGAAGAGAGCTGCCCGACTGGAAGAGATCCACATTTGTGCCCATTCCAAAGAAAAGTGATTCAACAAAATGTGAAAATTATCAAATAATATCAATATCACACACAAGTAAAATTCTGCTAAAGATAATTCAAAAATGGATGTAACAGTACACTGACAGAACTCTGTCAGAAATTCTAGCTGGATTCAAAAGAGGACATGGAATGAGGAAAATCATGGCTGATGCCAGATGGATCTTGGCTGAAAGCAGAGGATATCAGAAAGATATTTACCTGTGTTCTATTGACCATGCAAAGGCATTTAACTGTGTGAATCATTACAAATTATACATAACATTGTGAAGAATGGGAATTCCAGGACAATTAACTGTGCTCATATATACATAGATGAAGAGGCAGTTATTCTCACAGAATAAGGGGATAGGGGTGTGGTTTTAAAACAGGAAAGGTATGCATCAGGGTTGTATCTATTCATCATACTTCTTCAGTCTGTATGCTAAGCAAACTATCTGAGAAGCTGGACTATATGAAGAACATACCATCAGGATTACAAAAAGACTTGTTAACAACTGTGAAATGCAGATGACATAACCTTGCTCGCTGAAAGTGAAGATGACTTGAAGCACTTACTGATGAAGCTTGAAGACAGCCTTTACCATGGATTACACCTCAACATAAAGAAGCAAAACTTCTGACAACTGGACAAATAAAAAAACATCACGATAAACTGAGAAAAGGTTGAAGTTATCAGGTATTTCATTTTATTGGGATCCACAACCAATGGCCCAAAAGCGGCAGTCAAGAAATCAATCAGCATATTGCACTGGGAAAAGCTGTTGCAAAAGACCTCTTTAAAGTGTTAGAAAGCAAAGAGTTAACTTTGAAGACTAAGGTGTGCCTGATTGAAGTTATAGTATTTTCAATTGCTTCCTATGCATGAGAAACTGGATAAGGAAGACTGAAGAAGAATTGATGTATTTGAATTATGACAATTTTTTTGGGGGAAGAATATTGAATATACCATGGATGTGAGAAGAATGAACAAATCTGTCTTGGAAGAACTACAGCCAGAATGCTCCTCAGAACCAAAGATGAGGGAACTTTGTCTCATGTATTTCAAAATAATGTCAGGAGAGATCAGTCCCTGAAGAAGAACATCATGCTGGAGGGTCAGAGAAAAAGTGGGAGACCTTCAATGAGAAGGTTAGATATTGTGGCTTCAACAGTGGACCCAAACATAACAACAATGCTGAGGATGGTGCAGGCAGGATTGAGTCGGGAATGATTGACGGCACCTAAGAACAAGAACAACAATAACAACAACTCGGTTTTAGGCGCCTGTAGGATAGAAATTGTGCTTTATTCATATTTTGTGTCGCTCACAGGCCACCAACCACAGCAACATTCCCAATGCATTCCTTCTTTCACACTTATTTTTCAATCATGGCATAGAACATACAGTATCATAAAATCCATTCTGCCACTAAAAAAGATTCCAGCTGTGGCAATATTTGTAATTTTCCTCTAACTTAAAAAAAATTACATCAAGTGTCTACTTTTAGAAATGCAAATTTGTGAATAATCAATGATTCACTCAGAGAGTATGAATCATTCTTTGGTCATAGGGCATGCAGAGATTTTTGTATGCTGTAAGACTGAACACTGACTGCCAATATAACTTAGGAAAAACATTTCAAACTTCTGTAAAGGGTAGTAGGGTGAGCATCTTTTGGAAAACTAGGAGTTGTCTCTCAGTGGAGTTAACATTCCTGAGTAAATTTTGTTTATTTAAACATCTTTTCAAAATGAAATATGAACTTTTACCTCTATATTTCATGAAGTGTCATAAAATATCTTTGTTCCTTTTGAAAATCACTAAATGACAAAATGAGTGTTTTGAATAGGATATGTAAAACATAGATACATGTTGATCATTAGCTGTTCTACCATATTTCTTTTAAGTTAGGAATTGTTGCCAATTACTAACAATGACTTTTGTATAGGTCTTTGCTTAAAAGCCTGAAGGACTTGCCACTCAAAATTTTATTTTTACTTTTATTATTTTATATAACCCTTTAAAAATTAGTTCATTGGGGTTACTTGAACAAATTCTTAGAATCAATATTAATAATTATGATTTTATATCATTTTCCCTTCAACTCACTCAGTGAAAGTCTTCCTCATTAAAAACAGATTATTGATAGTCTAGAAAGCAATTGAACTAAATTTATTGAACAATCTTTGTAACCCAAATACGTGACATCACACTCCAGGCCAGAGCCTTTCTCAGCATGATTTCCCTTAAAATGTTATGTAAAACCAGCTCTCAACAGTTCATAAAAGAAGGTAATTTTCACTGAATCCTTTGCTCTATGATAATTGGGACTGTATACCATACAACCTGAAGCAAATGTCTTAGAAATCCTCTTCTGACTTTTCTTTCTCTCCTGAGTCTGATTCATTAAAGCAGCTCCCCACTGCCATGTCTGATTTCTTACCCTGCCCAAGACAAATCTGTCTTGGAAGAAGTACAGCCAGAATGCTCCTCAGAACCAAAGCTCTAGCTCTCGCTCTTTCTCATTCCAGTTTGTCCCCTTTCTCCCATTTTCCTAACTTTTTTTTTTTCCTATGCTATGTAATTCATTCTTAAGTAAATAAATTTACCCTTTCAAGATTTTGTCCAGTTTTCCTCTACATTAAATATTTAAATCAGTACAGAGTCCTTGGAGCCAAGGTGGGCAAAGATGCCTTCTTCAAAGATAAGGACAGCCAGAACCTGGCATCTATTTATACTTAGGTATTTTTGTCTTTATCACACTGAGAGTTTAAAATTTCAATTTACTTTTTGTTAATAGTCCTTTGGAAAGGCCACCCCAATAGGTACTCACAAGATGGCTTTATTTGAGTAAAATTACCACTTTCCAAGGAAATATTCTTAGCTTTGTAATGAATCCTGGTTTTTGTCAACATACCAAGAACACTTCTACCTCATAATAATAAAACATAAATGAATCAATGTGTAAAATTATAATATATATATATATATATAT
>NW_006921959.1:2794610-2799035 GCF_000298275.1 Orycteropus afer afer
TCCATTGTTGTGGGTCATATACTATCTCCTGAAATGATTGAACATCGACCAATTATTTTTTGTATAATGACTCTGTGTCTTCCTTTCATCTTCATTTGATGTTTCCTGCATTGTTGAATATACTTCAGTATTGCAATTCAAAGCTTGAATTTTTTTATTAAGTTCTTTCAACTTGAGAAATGTCAACAGTGTTCTTTTGATTTGATTTTCTAACTCCAGATATTTTCACTTTTCATTATAATACTTCAGTTTGTCTTCTTGAGCCACTCTTTGAAATCTTCCCTTCAACTCTTTTACTTAATCATTTCTTCCATTAGAAAACTACACCACATTCAAGAGCATGGTTCAGAGTTTCTTCTAAATTCTTATCTTTTGAATTGTTTACAATGTAATTATATGCATAAGCAAATTGAAATCCAGTGTCTGATCAAATGAGATAATTACATCATCTCAGATATTTCCATTGATGGGAGATGTTAACTGAAAGTCTGGCCTTCTATTAATGTAGTTTTCTTATGCATATTGATTTTTGTGGTGTAAATGATTACTGTTTATAGTGAGAGTATATTTATATTTATAGTGTGGATTTAATAAATATGTATTGCATGAATGGTTATTTTTACTGTTAGAAGAAATTGACAAATGAAAATTCTAAGGTTCCTTTCAGGCCTATGAATTGTTGATACCAAAAATATAGATTTTATGGAAGAATTGAAAATTAATACATTCCACAGATTGAAAGTAAATATATCAGAAAACATAATAGTATATCAAAATAGAAAGCCTAATAATAAGGAGTTGACATTTGTGAACATTTGTAAGAAGGAAATATTTTCCTAGCATAGCATTTAACTAGGATTTCTGGTACTCTATCCAGTAATTACCACCTACTCCTCTCTAGTGTTAGATTTACAAATCAAATAATTCACCCAAAACTAGTAACATCCTGGTCTACATAACAAGTTACCTTGAGAATTTTGCTAACCACTTTACTAGATTATTTCCAGTTCTCACAATAACTTCTTGTACTATAGTGTAAGAAATTAAACATTGGAGTTAAGTTACTGGCTACTCAGTGGAAAAGAAGAAATCCAAACCTAACCGATATTTGAAATAATTTTAGGTACTATAAGTCCCCTAGAATTTCTGGTATTATGCTCTGCCCACCAGATTGGACACCTTTGGCTGTGTTAAATATAACACAAGAGCTTTGAATCCTGGAATAGGTCTTGATAAGCACTTCCTCCCTCAAACCGCTATTACATACAATCATTTGTTGTATCAGTAAATGTCCTTAATTCCAATTAACAGATAAAGACACTAAGAAGTCTAAAGAAGTTAATGATAACTTATTTGGTAACTCACAGAATTGTCATAGTTGTGGAGAACCAGGCTTGGGACTATGTGTTTAGGAAATATGTTTTGAGAAATGCGACCAGACTGGCTTCATTGAAAAAAAGAAAATCCATCCAGTGGCTGGCATGCAGTGAGCTGGATGAATCATCCACCACCCCGGTGAGGATATGACTTAGCTAAGGAGTTTTCCTGTACTTTTTGGCCAACTTAATTTCTGTTGTTGTCACCAGGGACATCCAGACACCTCCAAAGAACACTCAGTCCCCTAGAAGAAGTGAAACCTCTTCCTCAAGTTACTCGCATTTTAATCTTATCTCCTGATTTCTGAACTTCTGGAGCCTGGATAAAATGCCTGTTTTCTAACTGCAAGGGAAGTCAGGAATTTCAATTCAGGCTCCTATATTAGAGCACACCCACTACTGTTGACTTGATTCTAACTCATAGCAACCCTCAATGGGTTTCCAAGACTGTAAACCTTTACAGAAGTAGATTGCCTATCTTCTTCCTGCAGAGCAGCTGGTGGGTTTGAACTGCTGACCCTCTGGTTAGCAATCTAATAATGCCTTACCCACTATGCCAACAGAGATCCTCTATATTGGAAAAGTGGAACTAACATTGTGAAAATTTCTTCAAATAAGAACTTTTTTTTAAAAGACAGTGAGTAGTTCCATATATGACCGATGTTCATGTAGTCCTATATGTTTTTTTCTCTGGCACATGCTTTTCTCTAGCAAGTATCTCCTCCATGCAATCAATTCACAATGATGTAAAATGAAAATCAGACTCCAAGTGCAACCTTAATAAAAATGTTCTGTATTATAAAACTATGGAGAAGCAGCTATTGAGCACTATTTTACAAAGCTGCTTCTTTTTTTAAAAAAACAAAGAAATTGGTTTTTATTATTTTGCCTGTGAATTCAAGTTTTGCATTTATTTTTCTTCTTTATATGATGTTCTTTTGAAAACTATGTGGTCCCTGGTTGACCCAGTACTATAGTAGTCTGCCTGTAGGCTTTAGAGATCAAACAAGATGTAAGAAAATAAGTAAGCAAATAAAGCAAACCAGGGATATATTCTTACAGATTCAGGACACTAGTAAACTCTCCCTGACCTGCACCATGGCCAGCAAGTCACTTATGACTCATAATGGCCCTGTGGAACAGAGTAGAACTGTTCCATACGATTCCCAAAGTTGTAAATCTTTACAGAAGCAGACAGTCTCTTCTCCCGTGGAGCTACTGGATTCAAACCACTGACCTTGTAGCAGCTGAGCACTTACAACCACTGTGCCACCCAGGCTCCTGTAAATTCTCACAAAGGGTCTTTAATCAGAACACTACACCATTTACTATGACAAGTGGCGCCTGCTCATTATTATAGTGACAATACTGCAAAATAAGCAAAACACACATAAAACCATCCAGTGGAAAATGCCTAAGTATAATTAGGGGCAAGTAGTTTTGTGGGGACTAAAATGCTATAATGAGACAGGAGGATTTTGAGTACTTTTTGAAGGAGAAAGATCGATAGAAGTGCTGTTTTCTGTACTCGGGAGAGCTTTTTCAGCTTTCTTTGTTCAGTGGTAAAATGTTATTTTGGAGTAGAAAATTACCCTGGACTCTAATGACATCTATTAGGAGCATATCTGGAACTATCTTGTGACTTGAAGAGCTGGTGAGGAATAGTGGGGGAAGGAAGTTATAATATTAGTTTTGAAGGCATATTGTTAATAGAAAAATAAATTACAAAAAATAATAATGATAAGTAAAATAACTTACTCCCTTCTATTTTATATAGTTTACTTTTACTTTGAACTTTAAATATCATTCAAACTTACATTAAAGTAAAATGCTTCTTGATGTGATAAACCTCAAAACCAAATCCATTGTCATTGAGACAGTTCTCATAGGGTTTATTAACCTGTGATGTTTACAGAAAGGCGCTCTGGTGGTGTAGTGGAGAAGGCATTTGGCCACTGTCCAGAAGGACAGCAGTTCAAACCCACCAGCTTCTCCATGGGAGGAAGATGGAGCAATCTACTTCCCTAAAGACTTACAGCCTCCCCAGTGGAGTCACTATGATTTGGAATCAACTCAATGATAGGGAGTTTGATTTGGTTTGGAATCTTTACAGAAGTAGACTGCCACATCTTTCTCGCACAGAGTGGCTGGTGGATTTGAACTGTCAACCTTTGGATTAACAGCCAGGCTCTAAAGCACTGCACACCAGAGCTCATCTTATTTATTTATGTTGTTGTTGTTAGGTGCCATCGTTTCCGACTCATAGCAACCCCATGCACAGCAGAACGAAACACTGCCCAATCCCACACCAGCCCCACAATCCCTGCTATACTTGAGCCCATCATCGCAGCCACTTGTCGATCCATCTCATTGAAGGCTTCCCCCTCTTTCGTCAGCCCTCCACCTTACCAACCACGACATTCTTCTCCAAGGAATGGTCCCTTCTGACAACATGACCAAAATAGGTGAGACAAGTCTGGCCATTCTCGCTTCCAAGGAGCATTTTGGGTGCACTTCCTCCAAGACAGATCTGTTAGTTCTTTTAGCAATCCATGGTATTTTCAGCATTCTTCGCCAGCACCACAACTCAAAAGCATCAACTCTTTTTTGGTCTTCCTTATTCGTTGTCCAGCTCTCACATGTATAAGAGGCAATTGGAAATACCATGGCTTCTGTCAGGCACACCTTAGTCTTCAAGGAGACATCCTTGCTCCTCACCACTTGAAAGAGTTCCTTTGCGGCTGACCTGCCCAATTCTATATGTCATCTAATATCCTGATTGCTGCTTCCATTGGCATCGATTGTCGAACCAAGCAATGTGAATTCTTTGACTACCTCAATCTTCTCTCCATTTATTGTGATGCTGCTCACTGGTCCAGTTGTGAGGATTTTTGTTTTCTTTATATTGAGATGTAATCCATACTGCAAACTGTATTCTTCAACCTTCATCAGTAGGTGCCTCAAGTCATCCTCACTTTCAGCAAGCACAGTTGTATCGTCTGCATATCTCAGGTTGTTAATGATTCTTCCTCCAATCCTGATGCCATGT
>NW_006921959.1:2807414-2811867 GCF_000298275.1 Orycteropus afer afer
AAAATTAAAAATTAAAATTAAAAAATTAAAAAACATTTTTCAAGAAGATCAGACAATTTTTTTATCTTCTCCATGGAAAAGACCTAGACAGAGAGCCAGTTTTTATCCTCAGAAAGTAGTTTTTTGCATCTAGAATGAAATTGAGGAGGATTTAAAAGCTTGCTCTTCTATTTTTTTCTATCGACATCAATTAAGCACTTAGTCTGAAACAAGTACTCTGCAGGGAAGTAGGGCTACCATTATAATTATGTAACATCAACTGCCCTCATTCAGCTTAGTTTAATGGAAAAGACAAGCACAAAACTAAAAAGCACAGACACACAAGATTTTGAATGAAAATCAGAGTGTTTAGTGATAATTGAGGACTCTTATCTAAAAGAAGTGATATTTTAATCTGATTTTACCTAAGGGTGACTATGAATTATCCATGAAAAGTGAATTGATGCATGTATTTGGAGGACAGAATAATACTAAGAGAGTTTCTTCAGGCAATTAAAAAGCATTACTATGCATAGATCATGGGATTTATTATGTAATTGTAAAAGAATTTGGGAATTTGAAGCAATTGGCAGTGCATTTCATTATCTATCTATCTACCTATACATTTTTTAAACAAGAGTATATTCAAATTTTATTTCAAAAAGTTAGATCTTTTTTTGTGTAGAGAATGTAGGACTGGTTGAGGGACACACAAGTAAAACACAGGAGGTTATTGCAGAAAATGCAAAGAGTATGTGATGATTACTTATCTCAAGATGGTGGGAGAAGAAAAGGAGATATGTAGATGGATAGGCACATTGCTGACTCAAGTCGATAGTAGATGGAGACAGATTAGACATGGAGATGCTGATAGGGATAAAGATGACTTGAGGTTTTTTGACATTAACACCTGAGTAGAAGGTGGTATGGAAAAATGGATGATAAGCAGGTTTGAAGATAAAATATTAAATTCAGTTTTGTAACTGTTACAAATAATTTAGACTATATAAAATAAAATTAACAGTAGTTTTATAAACTTCTTCCTTCTCCTATTTATCAAGAAGATTAAGAATGCAATTCCAAGATGGTCCATTAGTTCAGTGGCATTTTGCCCTTTTATTCCATGCTTGTTGCTTCATTGCTCCAAAATGGCTATAATAGATTCCATGTTCTTACGAAAGGCAGAAGGATGGAAAAGCAAAGTCTCAACCTGCTCTACCTGTATTTGTTTCCCTGTGTAATAAGCAACTGTCTTCCCATAAGTACTCAGAAGACTCCTTTTTACATCTCCTTGGCCGTGGCATGCCCTGTCTGCAAAGGTTTTCGAGGGTTTGGCTAAAGAGAAAGGGACCATTACTATTGGCTTGTAATAGAGTTCTCACGAGTTATAGATGCCAAACCTCCATTTAGTAAGCTGAAATGAAATTCACAGGCAATATATCCTACCTACACATATAACTTCACTGAAAAAAAAAAAATCCTATAATGCTCTATTTGCAATTAAAACAGAAAAATAAAAAATATGTCAATGTTTGGGCCAAATTCAAAAGGAGCTAATTCAATGCTTGCAACTGTATATGAAATAATGGGATAATTGACAGCTACAGCAATATGTGAAATCACCACAAACCCAATAGCAATAATGCAGAATGATACATGTGTGCTATAGTGGAACCTCAAGAAATAAGTTGTATTGCCATCACTTTCTCTGAAATGCTGAACAAACCTAGGTAAAGTTATGGATAAAACCAAGTATCAAGTTTCCCTGATTAACATGTATGTCCAATTCTAGAGTGTGCTGTGGAATGAAGAACAATTCTTCCATATGCACATTTTTTTCTTCACATTTCAGGAAGACACTCCATTGACCCCACTAACCCAGTGCCAGTGGCACCCCCAGTCCTTTTGACAAGCATATTTCCAGGACAAAAAGTGTAATTGGCACACTATAGATTGGAGTTGGAAATGTAAGATCAACTGAAACCTAATAAAGATTGATTTCCTTGATTTTGAGTGGCATCTCAGAATTCCCTCACACTGCTCATAGCTATTACTGACGTTTGCTACAAAGTTAAATTAAAGATTACCCTGCATTGATGTCTTCTTATGTTTCTAGCCTTAGGAGTCTGATTAATTCTGTCCAGGATGACACTAATTGCAAGGTTAAGGTTTCCTTGGGAAATCTTGCTCAGTGCCTTGGGCACAGGGGAAATGTCTGCTAGAAATTTCAAAGTGAATTAAAAAAAAAAAAAGAAAAAAACTTTTTATATTTTCAGGACTTTTAAGGAAATACCTAATTTATACTTTAGAAAGATAGAAAAATTTTCCCTAACATCAGTATATTTTCTTCTAAATTATTGACTCCTGTAGTTTACTGTTCTTATACAGAACTAGCCTGACTTCAGTTTTTCATTTCCTTTTACTCCTTCTAGGTGCTCCGGTGGCATAGTGGTTAAAGTATCTGACTACTAACCAAAAGGTCTAGGGTCCGAACCCCCCAGCTGCTCTGTGGAAGTAAGATGAGGCAGTCTGCTTCCATAAAGATTTAGCCTTGGAAACCCTATGGGACAGTTTTACTGTCTTACAGGCCCACTATGAGTCAGAATTGGCTCAAAGATTGTGGGCTTGGTATCTTTTTTGGTTTCACACATTCTAGTTCAGCTTGCTATTCTGTTGCTTATGGTTATTTTTCCGTTAAATGTGAAAACTCTTACAAGTAATTTCTTTAGAAAATGATTAATTAATGTGAGAAAAAAGAAATATAATCAGTAAATTCAGGATTGATTTCATTAAAGTTTAAATGTTTGATACTTTTCTTCTACTACATGAAGGAAGAATAATTTTCTTTTACAATCTGTTCTCCTACATGGATAGCCCTATAAGAGAAAGAGAAATAATTTTGAAGAACACATTAGCATTTTTAGAAACTATTCAATTTATTTTTCAGGTATATTAGAATTACCTAATCAAGCCAAACAATGTCAGGTAACAAATAGATATAGATGTTGAAAAATGAGTTAAATATGATGAATTATATTTTACCAATTGTTTTTAACTTTGAATTTTTTAGTAAGGTCACTGAACTCAAAATTTCTTAATACTCCTTTAAAATTCTCTTTAGAAATGCTCACTATCATTAGCTATTAGAGAGATGCAAATCAAAGCAAAAAAGAGGTACCATCTTGCTCCAGCACTAGTAGCAAAATTCAACAAGACAGAAAATAAATGCTGGCGAGGTTGTGGAGAGATTGGGACTCTCATACACTTCTGGTGGGACTGTAAAATGGTACAACCACTGTGGAAAGCAGTATGGCAATTCCTTCATAAGTTGGAATTAGAAATACCATTTGACCCAGCCATTCCATTACTAGGTATATACCCTAAAGAAGTGAGAGCCATGACAAGAACAGATATATGCACACCCATGTTCATCGCACTATTTACAATAGCCAAAAGATGGAAACAACCTAGGTATCCATCAACTGAGGAATGGATAACCAAACTATGGTACATACACACAGTGGAATACTATGCAAACCTAAAGAATAATGTAGAATCTGCAAAACACCACATAACATGGATGAACTTGGAGGACATTATGCTGAGTGAAATAAGTCAATCACAAAAGGACAAATATAGTATTAGTCCATTATTGTAAAAGTCAAGGAATGGTTTATCTATAGAAGGAAATTTTCTTTGTTGGTTACCAGGGGTGGGAGGGGAGGGGAGGGAAGGCTGTTAGATAGATAAAGATAAGTATTGATTTGGGTGAAGAGAAGGGCAATGTACCAAATGTGAGTGGCCAATATGGCAGCATTGAGGATGAGAAAGACATAGAGAGGTACATGGGAGGTATAGACAACAAATATGAACCCTTTTGCACATACAATACTGCATTGTCAGTGAAGGCAAACATGGGTATATGGGTGGAGAGATGGGTGGACAGGCTGAAGGATTAGGTATGTCTATGAAATGGGGAGGGTATCCAAGAATATATATAGGGTTGGTAGGCAATGGTCCTATAAGTTTATGTGAATGATCAGAATTCCCAGGTGTATAGTAGAGATGACAAGGAGCAAGGTTGTGGTCACTGCTTGGTCACAGCTAGCTACCCAGAGGGACTGAGTAATTGAACCTGAGGTCTTGGGACCATAGTCGCAGGGGACATCAAGCTCAATTGGCATAGCATACTATACAAAACATTGTTCCACCTCCTACTTTGGCGAGCAGTGATTGGGATCTTAAAAGCTAGCAAGCTGCCATCTAGATGCAACGATGGGTCTGTCCTCGTCCAGAACAAAGAAGAATGAAGAAAACCAAAATTCATGGAAACAATTAGTCCTAGCGACTGGTACACCATCCGATCTGTAGCCTATACAACTACAGACCAGAAGAACTAGATAGTGCCCGGCTACCACTGTCATCCACTTGGAAGCGGAGCTATGTAGGAGATCCTTGATAGAGAGGGAGAACA
>NW_006921959.1:2812142-2813607 GCF_000298275.1 Orycteropus afer afer
TAGATACACTCCTTGGAGAGAGCAATCATGGGGGAAAGAAGGGCTGCTTAAGCACAGGGAGACAGCTCAGGGGGCAGGAGTGTATGGAGGGATGGACATTGGGAAGAGGTAACTATGGGAAGGAAGTGGGAGGGGAGCTGTTGCATTGTGGTAAACTGTGGTCAGTAACATGAGACAAAGTATATGTGGAAAGTGCTCATATGTTCATATGTATGGAAAGTGATTTTTCTCTGTAAATCTTCATCTAAATCGCAATAAAAAATAATTCTTTTTAGATAAAAAGTTGTCATTTTTTTAATTTTCAAGCAAATATGAAAAAAAATCCAGGAACAGGATTTTATTGTTGAATTGTATTGGACAATCCCCCAGAATTTTATTTAGTTTTTAGACAAGAAGACAGAATTTGTGTGTGTGTGCATGTATATGTGTGCATGGTCATGCACACCTGCCATAAAATAATAAACAGTAAACTATGGATACATGAAGCTATGTAGCTTGTTTCTGTGAGGTTTCAAATAAGTGAAAATTATAAAGTGGGATTGATTAGTGAAAGATAAAAAAGATTAATGAATGATAGATTAGTAAAACACTTCCAGGAAATGATGGCTATGGAATGGAGAGAATATTAATATGACACTACATGCTGAAAAAATATGGATAAAATAAGGCAGTCCTGACCTGGGTGTGTTAGAAGAATGGTTTAGTTGCACTGGTGAAACTATGTTAATGAGGAATTGAAAAATGCTTTGAAATATGAAAGTTGAGAGAATGAGGAAATTGTTTGATTTAGTGATATAGATATTGCTGATAAAATCTAAGGCTCTTCTAGAGATTCTTTAAGTAGGAGGGTGATGTTGCAAGAGCTCTGTAATAATTTTTATGACATATTATTGGAGAAGGGTAAGGTTACAGGGACCCAAAACAGATAAAAAATTTTTAAAATAGTTAAAATATTAGTTAAGCAAAGACTAGAGATAACACTGCTGTCAAAATAAAATTAATATTAATAATAGTAATGATGATGATATAAATAGGACCTATAATTATAATTTAACAATTTATAAAAATATATAGATACTGCTATCTATATATTTATTCTGACTCATAGCAAGCCTGTGACAGAGTACAGAGTACAGACTTTCCCAGGAAAGAACAGGAACAGATTAGAATCAACTTGACAGCACACAATAACAACAACAACATTTGTATCTCTAGCTATCAATCGGTAAAGTATTTAAACATGTTAATCACTTTTATTAAATGTGAATTAAAGGAAATAGTATTTATCTTCAATATTTCATAATGTATTTTTTTTCCTTGATGAAGGGTCTGAGAGTGAGGAGAATAGAGACCCCCCCAAGTGTTAATTAAATACCTTTAAATTACTTGGAGCCATGCTTTTCTGTTTTTTTATTGTGATTTTGGTGAAAATTTACAGAGCAAATTCACTTTCCATACAGCAGTT
>NW_006921959.1:2813892-2817036 GCF_000298275.1 Orycteropus afer afer
TCCCCCAAATGATTTTGAGTTTTGTTCCACATTGTTTTCCTCTCTATCTAGGATCTCCTACATAGATCCCCCTCTGAGTGATTGACAGTGGTAGTTGGGCACCACCTAGTTCTTCTGGTCTCATAGTCATATAAGCTGCAGATCACATGGTTTACCAGTCACTAGAACTAATTCTTTCCATGAATCTTTGGTTTTCTTCATTCTTCTTTGCTCTCATCAAGGAGAGACCCATCATTGAATCTAGATGGCTACTTGCAAGCTTTTAAGATCCCAGTCGCTACTCGCCAAAGTAGGATGTGGAACAATGTTTTGTGCAGTATGTTATTCCAATTGAGCTTGATGTCCCCTGTGACTATGGTCCCAAGCCCACAGGTTCAACTACTCTGTCCCTCTGAATAGCTGGCTGAGACCAAGAAGTGACTACAACCTTGTCCCTTATCAGCTCTACTATACACCTGAGAATTCAGATCATACAAATACACTTAAAGGACCATTCTCTGCCAACCCCATACATGGTCTTGGGTACACTCCCCAGTTCATGGACATACATAATAGTTCAGCCTGTCCACTCATCTGTCCACCCATATACCCATGTTTGGCTTCACTGACAACACAGCACTATATGTGCAAAAGGGTTCATCTTTGTTGTCTGCACCTCCTATGTACCTCTCTATGTCTTCCTCTTCCTCAATGCCACCATGTTGATCACTCACATTTGGTATATTGCCCTTCTCTTCACCCAAATCAATACTTATCTAACAGAGTTCCCTCCCCTCCCCTGCCACCCCTGGTAACCAACAAAGAAAATTTCCTACTGTAGATAAATATTTCCTTGACTTTTACAATAACAGACTAATACAATATTTGTCCTTCTGTGATTGACTTATTTCACTCAGCATAACATCCTCCAAGTTCATGCATGTTATGCAGTGTTTTGCAGATTCTGCATTATTCTTTAGGGTTGCATAGTATTCCAGAGTGTACCATAGTTTTGTTATTCATTCCTCAGTTGATGGATACCTAGGTTGTTTCCATCTTTTGGCTACTGTAAATAGATCTGCAATGACACACAGGAACAGTAACAAAAAACATTAAAAAGGGAAAAAGTAGGGAAAAAAAATCCCTGCCATATCTGGGGAGAGGGCAATAAGAGAGAAAAGGTAGAGAACTGAATAATGAATAAAAAAGTGGGAAAAAGTCAAAAAGAAAAACAAGGAATGGGGTAAACCATGAGGAAGATTTAAAAAAAAAAAAAAAAATGTAACCAGGAACAGGGAAAAGAAAGAAAGCTGAAAACTAGAACCTGGGAGGGGAAGAATAAAGAATAATAGTAAAAGGCACAAAAGTAATAATAATAATTATTGTGTTGTAGTTATGTACCGTCAAGTCAGACCTGACTCATAGTGACCCCTCCTTGGGTTTCCAAGGCAGTATAACTATGGAAGTAGATCACCCCATCATCCTTCTGAATAATGATAATAATAGTTTTAAAATAGACAAAAACAAGCAAACTAAAAAACAGAAAAAAAAAAAAAATCGGGGCAGGGTGGGGCAGGGATCCCAGGCTCTGTCTGAGCACACAGACTAGGATGGAATTCCTGCCAGCCCAGAAAGTGGGTGGGAGCGAGGGATGGCCATACCTCCCTTCACCAAGAGGGTGTGCAGTATAAGAGTAACAAGGCAAATGTCTCACCTTTCCAGTAGTCCGGGTCCGGAATGTCCTAGGGGTTCCCAGTAAGTGGTGTCTCTTCTTAAGTTCCTGGAATCTGGGAGAACGCTGTCACTCTAAATATCCAAAATGGTCAAGCTGCTTGTAAACATTAAGATGGCTGTGGACAGACCAAAGTCCACACTTCAGCCCACCTTCCTCTTTGCTGCTTCCCCTATTATTCCCCAGCCACCAGAGCAGTCCTCCATTCAGTCCCTGGCTAGCAGTGCTGATTTTTAGTTTAATTCTTTTGTCCTACCACCACTCGGGAATCTTCAAGCTGTCTGTAATGTCAGGATTGCTGCCAGACCACAGCTCCGTATGTTTCCTTTTTTGGTGTTTTCATGCAAATTCTTCTGCTAGTTGGAGTTTAGTCCACTTCTATACCTTTCCCTTCAAGGCTCAGGGGTCTAAGATTATCCTCTGTGTCTGTGTTAATTGGTTTCCCTTTTCTTTGTTGAAGAGGGTCTGTGCAGTCTTTCTGCCTATTCCGCCATCCTACCAGAACTCTGGAGTTAAATTGTCAAACAAACTCAGACAAAATGTTTTCTAATTTGAAGTTATTGTCTTGTGTTTTTCTACTGAAACAGCATAAACCACATTTGTTAAATTAATTTTATATCCCTATGAAGTGAATAAAATTAAGGATTGGCTACCATTTATTTGTGGATTCAAAGATAAGATTATTGTAAGCAATTTTATTGTAAGGAAGATTATTGTAAGCAAACATTAACACTGTTTATAATATTCCTGGCTGTATAGAGTTAGTATTGAAATATTTAATGTCCTTAACTACCTCCAGGGATGGTTTCTTTTAGTTTGAAATAGCTAGAATTTCTAACTCAAAACTCTCACTGCCACCAAGTTGATTCAGCTCATAGCAACCCCACCTTGGGTTTCCAAGGTGGTATCTCTACAGAAGTCAGTTGCCCAGTCTTCCTTCTGTAGAGTGGCTGGTAGGGTTGAACCACCAGCCTTCTGGTTAACAGTCAAAAATGCCTTAGACACTACACCACATTTTTAGTAACTGGTAATATTCAAACCTGCTTATTTATTTTGTATAATTATTTTAAATTATTGCTTTCAGTAAAACAGCTAAAGATGAAAATAAAGATCAGACTCTAGTAGTTTGTATATAATAAATAGACACTTTTAGGATCTGAATTAATTCCTGCAGTAACAAAATATGTTCTGAGAGGGAAAGAAGTCCAGACATCTATAAAAGTTAAAAATTTCCAAATAAAATCTCTACTAATTTTTTTTTTTTTTCAATTTCAAAACTTTTTTATTTTTTTTGTTTCCTTCATTGTGGTAAAAACATACAAGACATTCACCACCATAACAACTTTCACATTTACAACTCAAGGACACTGATGACATTTTTCATGTTGTGCCACCATTGTTGTTATCCTTTTCAAACCTATTTCACTACCATT
>NW_006921959.1:2817211-2824728 GCF_000298275.1 Orycteropus afer afer
GTATCTATCTATCTATCTATATACACACACATATATATATGTATATATGTATACACACATACACACACACACACACACACACATATATATATATACACACACATATATATATTTCTTTTTTTTAAAACTTTCTAGGAATTTTCCCTCCCCTCATCTCCTCCCATCCCTGGTCACCAATAAAGAGTTTCCTTCCATGTATAAACCTTTCAGTTCCAATTGGTTTCTCATTGCTATGTTGCAGAGGGCCTGTGTAGCTTGTCCACCTATTCTTCCATCTTGTTGGAACTTTTTCTACTAAATAGTTTCAAAGACATATTTACTAGACCTGCACTGTGAAATCCAGCAGCCACTAGCCATGTGTGGCAACTTAAATTTAAATTAATGAAAAATAATTCAAATTAAATATTGTGTGCATATGCATCTCTTGCTACAGAACAGAGAGTGTTATTTAAATATAAATATATTAACTTTTAGATATTGCTTATTGCAGCTAATTCTAGAATGTGGAAACCCCACAGACCCTTGTCCCCCATGCAGAAGTATTGTCTGTTAATTCTCCATCACTTGTGCTGGATGATGAGCATGAACATTTTATAGTAACCTCGTATCTAATTCCATAATGATACTGACTCAAGAACCCAAGGATGGGTCACTATGAGTTGGGTCCCACTTGATGGCACATAAAAACAACAACAAGTGACTGATATTTTCAACCTTATAAGAGATTGTGTCCACTTAAAAATCCTCAACTGTATTGAAGTATTCAAGAACATTCTAGGGAGAGATTGAAATACTCAAGAAAATTCTAATGAGTTTTTCATTCCAATGAAGATTGAAGATCAATAAATAAAGAAATATAGCAAACATCCATACTTAATCTTGACTACACATGTTGTTGTTGTTGTTATGTGCCGTTGAGTCAGACCCAACTCATAGCAACCCCTCCTTGGGTTTCCGAGGCAGTATCACTACGGAAGTAGGTTGCCCCATCTTCCTTCTGAGGAGTGGCTGGTGGGTTTGAACCGCCAGCCTTCTGGTTAGCAGTCAAGTGCCTTAGACACTATGCTACCAGAGCTCCCATAGGACAAGAAAAAGGAGAGGACACAAACATACTGTAGAATAAGAGATTTTAGCTAGATACAAAGAAATGTTTCCTTGTGTGGAAAGTAATTGCACATTGGAAGGATTTATTGAGTGAGGTTGTGGGATTTTTGGAAATCTTTAAAAATAGAATACATTTCAATCTCTCCACGGAGGTATGAGATATGCCTGCAGGCATTGAGTGTGAGGATGAATTAGATTCATTGCCATGATTCTTTCAAACCCAACAATTCTATGAATCTGTGGAGTACAATAAAATTGGGTAATTCTCACTGTGTTCTTCAAGGAGTTAGGTTTCCAGACTGATTTTTCTAGTGTTAATTAGTGGCAAAATATTACCTTACATTCAACAGCTTTTCAAATGTAGGAAAGGAGGAGTCCCTGAAAAATAGAAAAATGCTAGTGCTTTGCCATTTTAAGAAGCCATGTGTGTTTTTTATGTTGATTAGCGTTTCCTGTCTGCTCGCTGGTAAAAATGAAATCATTTGGATTCTAATGTTAACATTACTGTTGGACAGTCTTGAAGGCGTATGTGCTACTGAGTGGAAGAAAGATTGTACTAATTCTGATTTGAAAATACATTTGAAATAATGATATATACCTTTAATTTGAAAGATAAAATTAGTTTCACACTTTGTATTAGAATGTTCCATCAGAGTTCCGTAGCTTTTGTGTTCCAGCCACCTGGAATTTGTTCAAGCCTGTGGCTGTGCTGGAAATGAGGCATGGGGCACATAGGTCAGAACCACAGAGAACCAGAAAGTTGGGAAGAGGCACAACTGCACTCACCAGGGAGGCATTGGAAGAAATTGGGCATAGAAGAAACTGGGACAACAGAGCTGAGCTTGCCACTTAGAGTGTGCCATGGCTGCGTCAGAGCTGCAGAGAATCTAGTCACATATCAAGTACATCAAAAAAGAAACCTGCAACCACAACTGCTCTGAAAAGCTAGCAGCTTCTTTTTTTATGTTTTATGCACTGATGTAATACTTAGCCAGCTTAAAATGGAAAGCCGAAGCAGGTCAGACTGAGTCATGCTCACAAGACAAAATTTGAGGGTAGCAGGAACCAAAGGCTATAGACAGATGTTATTCTAAATCTGAAAAAAAAAAAGTGTTTTAGAATAACCAACCGAACAAACACAAATAAAAAAAATAAAAAAAAAAAAAAAAAAAAAACTGACCCTGGAAGGAGAGCACTCAAAGGGGGAAATGTGAGTGAAGAAGTCCAGGTAAATTGTGTGAGGCTTCCCTAGAGAGTTTGTCCTTGTGACAGGCAGCTGGTTGGAGCAGAACAACCCCCTGCTTTGGCATAAAACAGGCACAAATTTATTTTCAAGTCCTGCCACTCACTGACTGTGTGACTTTGAGCAAGACACTTAATCTGTCTCTTCTTCTGTAAAATTCTAATCATAATTCTTAATTTTCAAGATGTTGTATTTAAAAGCAAACCATCATTGTGCCTGGCATGTAGTAGAGAATCAATGAGTAGTAGCTGCTATTAATCTTGAAGTTTTAGTGGGAGGTAAGTACCTCTAACATTCTTTTCATTAATTCAGAGACTGAGGATACATCAAGTAACGAGTTTACTAGTTCTTAAATTGCCTTAGTGTTGTTAAACCACCCTCAGAATACAAATCACTGGCAGCAAGGTGTCAATACGGTACTAGACATAAAGAGGAAGGCACCAGATTGAACTGAGGTACAGAAAGGAGCTGCATCTGAATTGGGCAGTTATTCTTACTGGGATCATTATGGTTTGAGGAATCTCAATGTTTAACTCATCCTCCATTATTTGCTGGAGAGAGATTTCTTGATCTCTGGTAACAAAATTTTGATCCATACCATAGAATCGAGGCAACAGAAAGCTTTCTTATAGGGTAGATTAGATAGATGATTGATAGATAGAGAGACAGACCGGGAGTTAGTTAGTTACATAGATGCATAAAGAGATAGATAAATTGTATCAAAGTTAGGTTGTAAAACAGAATCACCAAGAGTGATTTAGACTAAAAGATTTATTATTGTCCAATTGTAGGAAACACTGGGGAAATAAAGATCTGAGAGGGGGTGATAGGAGGATCAGGGGAAAAAAAACACTAATTAAGGATGGTGAAGGGAAGCTGACAAAGAAGCTGTTGCCTTTGAATCTGTGATGATCATGAAGTCATTGTAGATCAGCTGGGCAGGTATTCGAGAAAACACTTGATGTAAACCAGATCTAAATCAAGGGTAAGCTTGGACCTATGAGGACAAACTGGAACACATGAGGACAAACTAGAACCTCTAAAGACAAACGGGAAGCCAGGTCTGCCTCTCTGCACGTTAACTCTGTGTGGCAGTTATCTGCAGAGAAAACTAGTGTCCTTCACCTCAGATCTGCAGATGACCTAACTCAGGACTTGGAGAAACTGATGAGGATATCGATGGGAAAAGGAGGAGTTTAGATAAACTAGAGGTTTGGTTGCCCTTTATACCAATTAGGTGAGCCATCAAATCAGTGACAATGTGAGTGAAATGCAGTGACTCCTTGGGCCCTGTGTACAAGCATTATGAGAGTAATGGGTGATGCTTTACCTTTGCTTTTCAAATATAGTGCAGAGTTCTCCTAGGCCAACCATAACCTTTTCTTCTTAGCTAGGGTGACACCACGCAAAACGACCATTGTGAAGAGAGAAGCCAGTGGGTATCATTATCAGTGGCCCTGGCCCTGTGATTCCATTCCAGCCTTTTCTGCATTGGTGATTCTCAAGAGCTGTGGGGTTGGGGTGAGTAGAGACAGGAGAATGGAGAGAAGCATCCCAGAATTGCTTGGGGAACATTTTCTAATGGCTCACCTCTGTGTCTGTTTCTTTACCTTCCCATGCCCTGAGATTGAGGTTACATTTCATTTAGAGGAAAAAAACTCACCATGCTGCAGGTGAAAAGTCACCGATACTGAAGGAAGTATGCTCCTTCCTGCAGGTGTATCTATATGAATAAAGTTGAGAACTACTGTTCTATATTCTGTAGTAGTTTTTGTTTGTTTTTACTAATGGATTATTGGCTCCTTAAAGAAAGGAAGAAAGTCATATAAAACTTTTCTACTCCCTTACCTATTCTCTTATATGTTTCTGTTATATTTATTCTTATTATGCAGTAACTCTCTCAGTTCTTAAACTGAAGTGCCATCAAGGACCAGGCATGCAATGCAAATGTGAGCCCAAATAAAATGTGAGCTAGAACTAGAGTCTGTATACCAGTGGATGTCCAGCTGACTTTGATTCATAGAGACCTCAGATGTGTCAGAGTAAAACTGTGTTCCACATAGTTTTCAGTGGCTGATGTTTCAAAATCAGATTGACAGTACTGTCTTACAGGGCACCTCTGTGTGGACTTAAACCATCAATCTTTCAGATACTAGCCAAGGGCTTAATTATTCATACCGCTTAGGGACTGTGAACCTAAAGCCATTCAAATTCAAGAGAGAGAGAAACAGAGAAATCCAACTGGGCAGATAAGATACATCTGATGTGCTTTTACCACCTGGGCCACCCTCTCCAGTAGTTACAGTTGGCCACTCTTATATGCTACCAATCATCACTTCTATGGAAATGATGAAGGTTGCCATTTTTATTTATAAAATTTACTTTTCTTACTAGGAATATACGATTACCTCAATATAATTTATGTTAATGAATCAATTATTGTTGGATTACACTGTAATCAGAAAATGTCATTCACAAGCAATAAAGGTATACACCAGCTTTGAAAATAAGTCTCTATCACAAACTAAAATGAAATTATTTAAATATTTTATTGATGTAACTAACATGTGACCTATTTATTTATTGAAGCTTACTTACATATTAGGGGATAAAAGAATTATTATTATATGTCCTTGGCTTATTCTTTCCCCCTACGAAATAAAATGTTAAAATAGATATAAGACATACAGTTTTTATTTAGTTTTAAAAAAAGAAAAAGGTATATACCAGTGTGATTAACTTAAAATTGCTAAAATGATACTTCATTATTTATGTGAGCAAAAATTTTGTATATTGAGATAATAGATTGACTCAAGAAACATTGTGTTGCAATTTTTAAATTTTATAAGCAGTTCTTATTGTTGTTGTTGTTGTGTTTGCCATTGAGTCGGACCCGACTCATAGCGACCCCTCCTTGGATTTCCAAGGCAGTATCACTACGGAAGTAGATTGCCCAACTTTCCTTCCGAGGAGTGGCTGGTGGGTTTGAACCACTAGCCTTCTGGTTAGCAGTCATATGCCTTAGGCACTATGCCACCAGAGTTCTCACAGTTCTTTTAGGAAGGTATAATTTATTTATTAGTTCATAATCTTTTTCTAATTGTTCAGACTAAGCCTTTTAATTGTTTCTAAAATCTTACATCAGAAAATAAGTTGTACTCTTAAGAGAAATAATACGTGATTTCAAAAACTCTACCATATGTGGGATACAGAAATCTAAAAAGAAAATTTTTTTGCAGGCTGAAAATTATTTTGAAATATAGGTTTAGTTTCTCTGTCCCTTCCATGACTTTTCATACACAAACCTCTGTTAAAGTATAGGGGTGACAGACACTATTAAACATTATGAGTAATGAAGCAGGAGTGGCATGATGAGTGCTTAGAAACTATTTGTTGAATAATAATAATAATAAAGAATATATAAGTAGATACAGCAGTGATTCTTAAGACAAGAAAAATTCCAGTTGCAATAAAGTCATTTTTGGCTCATGACGTGTGTCAGAGGGGAAATACACTCTGTAAGGTTTTCTTTCAATGGCTATTTTTTTTTTTTTTTTAGTAGATCACCAGGCATTTCTTCTGAGGCATCTCTGGATATAATTAAACTGTTATCCTTTTTAAAAAAATGATTCTTAGCCTTTGATTGAAAAGCCCTGGGGGCACAGTGGTTAAGTGCTCAACTGCCAATCATAAGGTCAGAGGTTCAAACCCACCATCTGCTCCATGGGAGGAACATGTGGCAGTCTGCTTTCATAAAGATTTATAGCCTTGGAAACCTAAGAGGCAGTTCTGCTCTCTCCTACACATTTACCTGGTCTTCTTTTTATGATAAAATAACTACTAATTACTTACATAAAAATAAAACAGCTGTTTGGTAATTCTGAGACAGATAGATATGATACATTTTATAATTTACACAAGGTTCCACCAGACTTTTTTTTTTTTTTAACATTTTGAGGACAAAAATATTTCACTCATATACTCATCCAGTATCTTTTTTTTCCAGCTAGATGCTAATTATGTTTTTCTTTTCAAATTGCATTAATGATCTATAAATCATCCTTAACTATAGGATGAAAAGATTTATACTTTGCAAAACTAATTTTAGCCACAAAGGTCAATATAGTACCTACAGCCTGTAAACTATGTGGGAAAAAAAATAACCCTCACTGCCATGGAGTCATGTCCGACTCATAACAACCCCTCCTTAGATTTCCAAGGCAGTGTTACTACAGAAGTAGATTGCCCAACTGTCCTTCCAAGGAGTGGCTGGTGGGTTTGAACGGCCAGCCTTCTGGTTAGCAGTCAAATGCCTTAGGCACTATACCACCAGAGCTCTTTAAAAGAAAAAAGATGTTAGTAATTATAACCCAGTTTATATATAAGCAAAAGCATAACAAATTGAACAATTAAAAAGAAATTACTGGTAGTGAAACCTACCAGTGACAGATTTTGGAAAATTCAAGTGGATATATTTTATTAAAATAGTAAGGAACATACAGTGGAAGAAGAATGAAGCCTGAGAATCAGGGCCTGGGTGCTAACTGAACATTGACATTATATTAATCAGTTTCTTCATTTCATAGGAAGCAACAATAGGATTTACGCAGAAAAAGTATTTTGGGGAAAGAAATAGTTAACTCATAGAATCAAAGAGGAGGTTGGGAAATTAGTAGACTCAGGAACAGTTAGGAACCAAGACATCTACTTGACAAAATCACGCACTTGGCATAATGGTTGAGGATATTTATACTGCACCCCACACCATCCAGCTGACACTGCTGGTACTAGACACCACACATAATTGCTCCTACTGTGGCTGCTGTCATCATTTCTAAACTGCACTTACTCCTTTGTATCATTTGCTCCAGATTCATAGTCCCACATGATATCATTCCATTACAGAGCTCAGGTCACATGTTCGTGCTTTTATGTCAAAGAAAGCAATTAACTGGAGTTTTCAGTTTCTGTTGTGGAAATGGGGACCCTGCCAGACCAAACTGTGTAGGAAGGCAGAGTCTCCAAAACATAGGAGGAGAGTGTGTATGTATCAGAATGACTAATGAGCACTGTTGTTGTTATTGTTGTGTGCCGTCGAGTCGGCCCCGACTCATAGCGACCCCTCCTTGGGTTTCCGAGGCAGTATCACTACGGAAGTAGGATTGCCCAA
>NW_006921959.1:2825274-2826279 GCF_000298275.1 Orycteropus afer afer
AAAACATGGAACAAAATCCAAAAACTCAATAATGACCAGAATTACTGGTCAGATGAAATCTGGTGAGACCCCAATACTATGGGCCCAGAATACATTCTGCTCCTGGAATAAAATGCACCCCCAGGGGCTGGCTCTCAGCCCAATAGTTGACAAGCTGTACATGCAGACCACTTAGCCCAGGATGACACACCTACATACTCAATGGTAATACATCTCTTAGAGCAATAGACCATAGGACACCAGAGGACCAACATTCAAACTGAGGAAATGCAGCACAAACAGGAGTGCATAAATATGAGGGGCACAGGGGGAGGGTTACTGGGTAAGGAGGGCAGGAAACTGGGTTATGGTTGGACATGGTAAATGGGGAATGAAACTAAATGTACACGTAACAATGAATGTAAAACAAGCTCTTAAAATAAAAAGAATAATAAAAAATAAAAAATGCTAGATTGCCAAAAAAAAACAATTGTTTGTTAACTAAGGATATCAGAGATTGAAGAGTTTGCTTACAAGGTATCTGGTCAGTTGAACCTGGGGGTTATTTAAGTTTGTGTTTCTATGATAAGGGCTGTTCACTATTCACTAAATCCATGAGCACCATAGTATTAGCTGCATATTGCTATTAAGACACATTTTCACATGAATGCATAGCAGGATGAGAGAAAACTGGGGAAGAGCAGGAAATAAATAATCTTTTAGGTTATTTACAATAGAATATAGGGTTGACTATACTGTAGAGTTTGGGGAAAACCAATACATAAAAATATCCCTTAAAAACAAAGCCACCTACAAACCTATTTCAGGGAAATATATCTCATTTTCTCATAATACCATTATATGTTGTTTTATGACTTTTCACATCTTTCAATATGGCATCCATCTGCTGGGAAAAAAAAAAATAATGCTTTTCCTAGAAACTTTTGATTCCAAAAGTTCAAAATTTTGGAAAAGCATAGAAATACTCAAAAGTATTTTTCAGAATCTCTTGATTTTTGCAAATGC
>NW_006921959.1:2827046-2828434 GCF_000298275.1 Orycteropus afer afer
AAGCCTAAGCAAATAACTAATATTGAGAGGACTCAAGTCCACAGAGGACTAGAATTTTAAAAAGTTGTGTCCCATTGCAGGCTTACAATTGACACAGTGGTTAAAGCATTCAGCCCCTAACCAGAAGGTCAGTGGTTCCAACCTAACAGCTGCTCCTAGGGAGAAGGATATGTCAGTCTGCTTCTGTAAAGATTTCCAGCCTTGGAAACCCTATGGGGCAGTTCTACTCTGTCCTTCAGGGTTGCTGAGTCAGAATCAGCTCAAGGGCAGTGAGTTTGGTTTTGGTTTGCTTTGTGTCTCATTGGTTAAAATTTTAGAAAGATTGCAGATCCTTTCACCAACTCTTTGAGCTAGAAAAATAAAATTTTCCCTCCCTTTTTCATTGTTTTAATGTGACAGTGAAAAACTGTCTTAAATGATTTCTAAGATGACTCTCATCTCTAAAACTATGATTCTATCATGCCACTTCAGTGAGTTTCCAACTTGCACTGTAGGTAAAAGTTACATTGCATTGATGATTCCTTGTGTATGCAGCTCTCCTGTGGAGAATTTATAGCCTAAAAAGAGAACTCAGTGAAATGTATAGGAAATAAACACGTCCATAGATCTATTTGGATATAAGGATCTGCGCTTAGCGTTTCTCTTTAAAAGAAATTTAAAAGATGTTTAAAATTAGACTGATAGGTAGGTAGGTAGGTAGATCTGTGTATTACATATGTATTCTTATGTTATGGTAAGTATAATTTAACTTCATAGATTCTTATATGCATAATATTATATTTTGATATATAATCTCTTAAAACCCTTTGAAATGTGTTTCAGAATTCATAATTAGAAAATAATTAATATGCTGTGCTTTATACAACAGTAGCATTTAGGAAACATCCCATATTCAAAATTTTATTTCTGCATTAAAATGCATTTAATATTTTCAAATAAAGAGTACAATAGCCTCACATTAATTTCACAAGTTTGTCTGCCATAGAATTTCAGGTCAGGTCATATTTTACCATCAAATTAATTTGAAATAAAACCTTTAGTTGTCAGAGCTTTTTTGGATTTTAGCAATGTGGATTGGGGATTTTGAAACTGCATATGAATATTTTCCCTGACTAGAAACCCTACTGTTTGAGAATTTCTTTTGGACTTGCTTCTGCTCCAACCATGTGTTTGTGCCAAAGTGTAATATGTATCTCCAGTCCACCCTCTCCTGTACAGTTATTTGGCCTATTGGGAGCATTTGACTTCAGCTAGTACAACCATAGGAGCTCTAGGGGCACAGTGGTTAAGGAATTCAGTTGTTAACCAAAACGTCAGCAGTTCAAACTCGCCAACATCTCCATAGGGGAAAGATATAGCAGTCTGCTTATATAAAGATTTACAGCTAT
>NW_006921959.1:2836611-2837219 GCF_000298275.1 Orycteropus afer afer
CTGCCAGAGTGCAGCTCCGTGTGTCTCCTTTTTTGGTATTTTCATGCCAATTATTCTGCTAGTTGGGGTTTAGTCCACTTCTATATCCTTCCCTTCAAGGCTCAGGGGTCCAGGATTAATTGGTTTCCCTTTTCTTTGTTGAAGAGGGTCTGTGCAGACTTTCTGCCTATTCTGCCATCTTGGAATCAATCTCGGATTTTGTTTTTTAGTATAGTCATATGCATCCTTAGAATTTCCGAACTAGTGCACAAAGGCTTGAGTGTGTCAGTCAATATGTCACTGGTGGCAGAGGTTTGAGAGACATCATTTCTTGGCTTTTGGAACTAGCTTGGCTGCAGGAAGAGAGAGTGAAGGCAGCCAGTGAGACATGGAAGGTATCCTGTCACCATTGCAGTCTCTGATTCTTGCTACTGAGCCTCTCATTCATATCCTGTTTCCAACACTTTTGTGGTTCCCTTGGATTTCACAAATCAATAAATATTCACTTACATATAATAGTTTGAGCTAGAATTCAGTTATTTTGAATCAAAACAGCCCTATTCAAGAGTATGAAGATCTCTTCGTTGAGCTCCAGATATTCATTTTGATTACCTAGCACTTCTATTTTT
>NW_006921959.1:2838150-2856745 GCF_000298275.1 Orycteropus afer afer
TAAGAGAATAAAGTCCTGTTTGTTAAGGCCATCCCATTTATGGTCTATTCCTATCAGAATGGCACTAGGTAACCAGAACAGCAGCCAAATGCTTTAACTGCTATACCACGAATGGTTCTTCTATAGAAGCCAAGTGCCCATTAATGTTTTTCATTGCTATATGATATATCTGTGTAATTATAGGTAATTCTGTGTTAACAAATTAATTTTGAAATATCCTTTGTTAAACAACAGGGCTTATTTCTTGTCTTCAGAATTTCTAAGTCAGTTTGCAGAGGGCTGTGCTTTTCATAGCCACTCAGTGGCCAGGCAGACTATATTCACCATCTTTTACCTGGTCACTGTAGAAAGGAAGAGACAACTGAGGAATCAAGCACATCCATTTAAATGGTTGTGCTGTGACTCAAGTTACTTCTATGCACAGCATAGAATATGTCACTGATCCACTTGCTGCAAAGGAGAGGAGGTAGCGCTGAATGATGGATAGCAGCAATGGGTATTTCGGAAGCAGTATTCACACTTTGAAGATTAAGCTCCACCACCGGGGACCCAAGCCATGGTCTTTTCAATTGCCTCATATGCATGTGAAAACTGGACAATGAACAAGGAAAGCAAAGAATGTATGCATTTGATTTATGATGTTGGCAAAGAATATTGAACATACCATGGACTGCCAGAAGAATGAGTACATCTGTCTTGGAAAACATACAGTCAGAGTGATCCTTAGAAGTGAAGATGGCAGGACTTCATTACATGTACTCTGGATGTGTTATCAGGACTGACCAGATGCTGGAGAAGGATGTCATCCTTGGTAAAGTAGAAGGTGAGTGAAAAAGAGGAACACCCTCAATGAGATGGGTTGACACAGTGACTGGAACAATGGGCTCAAAATTAGCAATGGTTGTAAGGATGGCTCATGACTGGACAGTTTCCTTGTTGTACGTGGGGTTGCCATGAGTTGGAACTGACTCAATGGCACCTAACAACAGCAACAACAACATTCACACTATGGTTCTCTCTTGAATGGTACTAATAGTTAAGCACTCAGCTACTAACCAAAAGATTGGTGGTTTGAATCCACTCAGGCACTGCTGAAGAAAGGCCTGGTTACCTCCTGATAAGAGGTCACAGCTAGGAAAACTCTACAGAGAGCACTTCTACTTTGTAACACATAGGGTCACCATGAGCTGGAATCAACTGGACAGCAACCTTTATTTATTTATTTTTTAATTATGCATATTAACCTTATGTAATCCAATAAAATTTTGATTGAAGAACTGGCATCAAAATTCACAGCTGTGGTGGACAAAACTTTTTTACTTTAAATAAATTGATGAAGGTCAGAGGAAAATAGTCTGAGAACAACCTCTATAGGAGATTGTGTGCCAACTGCCTGTCAATAAATGCTTTGAATTGAAAGTCTGGATCCTGCAGATGTTTTTCTCCTCTCTGACAGTGTGTACTCCTTTCAGTCAGTTCTTTCACTCCCTACAGATCTTCTGATCTGGATTTAAAGGAGAGATGAAGGGAGTTTGAATGGAGGTTGCAAAGGAGGTAGTGAAAACCTTACCAAGAGGATTTCTTTCCTCTATCATCACTGGTTTTACTTTTCACTAAAACATGTTATTTTAGACTTTTTAAAATGAGTGGTATATTTATTTTGAACCTGCTGAATCACGTAGTCGAAGAGAACATGGAAACAAATGATACTAGTAAATACATAATACTAATCTCTCTCAAAATGCTTCAGTTTAAGTAGTTAAAGGAAAATGCTTTCCTTTCACATTTAGCCTATATCAGATCTTTTTTTTTTTTAATTGTAATGAATCCATTTCCCAAAGAAAACAGTTTAAACATTCAATCAATTAGTATAATGAATTGAAAATAAAACATCATTTTAGCGGCACAATTTCAAAGTATAAGGATTAGAGACATTCAGATATTGAACATTTAACAAAAGCTATGATTTCATCAGGGAGTCTTGCTTGGTCTTTCTTCATTTTCATTCTATCAATTCCAAATTTTATTAACAGCAGTGGGACACAGAACACTCTAACAGTTACGCTTTACAAGACTTGGCCAAGTTTTGAGTAATTTTAGTTTTTGTTGCCATTATATTTTTAAGGGAATGTGTATGCATTGTCTTTTTAGGAAGTACATTTTAATATTTCTCTCAGTGGGCACTGAAGAATTAAGATTTGAAAGACAGTAAGTACTTTGTTTCTCTGCTTATAAGTGAAATAATAACCTGATTTAATTTAATTCTGAGTAAAAGAGTGGGTAAGTGAGAAGACTTGTTGTTATGTGCTGGTATCACTACAGAAGTAGATTGCCCAACCTTCCTTTTGAAGAGTGGCTGGTGGTTCAAACCCACCAGCCTTCTGGTTAGCAGTCAATGCCTTAGGCACTACACCACCAGAACTCCCAGTAAAAAGACTAATTATATAGCCTTCTGAACCTGATGCCGAAGTAACAAGTTTGTCAACAATAGAAAGTTATTACTTTCATATAAATGAGAAGTGATTTCACCATAGTTAGAATTAAAATGGGATATTACACATACAACCACACATTCCTACACACACACACAAGTGTTGTCTTGTGTTTGAATATATATGAACCATGCGTCTTATAAAAGGAAGTTACTCATTTAAAAAAAAATTCTAGAGCAGTATGGGACAGAATAGAAACAAAGGAAACCAAAGAAAGTGCCAGAACAGCAAAACTAGAAAATATTTAACAATGAATACAATCATCCATGTATCATCTTCAATATAGCTAGGTGTGGGGTGGCTATTCAACTCCATGTGTGAGAACTTGAGTTTTCAAAAACATTTTTAAATACTGAAAATGAACAGGCTTATAACAGTGTGTCAGTGGGATGACGGGATTGCAGTGTATTCACTTTGTAAAGTTAAGAGGTAAAGATTGCTGCATGGACAGTAGATAACAGAGAGTCTCAGATAGGTAGAGGTTAGAGAGAAGAAATGTTTCAGATTCATCAGCACTAGAGACCTTTTCCTAAGGGTCAAACCTTTGAAGGTGTTACCCAAATAGGGCAACATTTCTGGGGAAAAAATAATAGATTGAAAATGGAAGTGTTGCTTTTATAATAATAATAATAATAATACAGAAACACACACAGTCATTGAGAATTCAGTGTTGCAGGAAATGGGAGATGATAATTACTATAAACAGTCAGCTAATAAGACAGTAGTGGCTAAGGCACTTGACTGCTCACCAGAAGGCTGGCGGTTCAAACCCACCAGCCACTCCTCGGAAGGAAGGTTGGGCAATCCTACTTCCGTAGTGATACTGCCTCGGAAACCCAAGGAGGGGTCGCTATGAGTCGGGGCCGACGCGACGGCAAATAACAACAACAACAACAACAATAAGACAGTTAACAGCTATGATTGGCAGTAGAGAAGCTGGCTAGATTATAAAATCTTCTATAGAAATTTAAGAAACTTAAAACTAAAATAATATGCTTCAGAGTACTTGGCTACAAATGAACTCATTTGTAATAGAATGATACTAGGGGCACTAAATAACCACAATCATTACAGAAGCAACAGAAGACATAGTTGGAATTACCACTCAGAGACAGCAAAAGACATTAGGAGAGAGAGACACTGGGCCTGCTGACTAAGGACCGTAGCCATGGGGGACAGCAGGCTCAATGGGCACGACATAATACATAAAAATCTTGTTCCACGACCTACTTTGGTGAGTAGCAACTGGGGTCTTAAAAGCTTTCAAGTGGCCATCTAAGATGCAGCTAATTGGTTTCCTCTCAACTGAACCAGAGAAGAGTGAAGAAAATCAAGGGCATTTGAAAACAATCAGCCCTAGGATATGATGGATCTCAAGACCAGAAGAACCAGACGGTGCCTGGCTATGAATACCAACCACTTAGGAAGGGATCAAAACTGGAGATCCTGGATAGAGTGGGAGGAAAAACATGGAATAAAATTCAAAAACATAATAATGACCAGAATTTCTGGTCAGATGAAGACTGGTGGGAACCCGAAGACTATGGCCCTAGGATATACTTCAGGCCTGGGATAGAACTCACTTCCAGTGACTGGCTCTCAGCCCAAAAGTAGAAAGACTTACATGCAGAGCACTCAACCCAGGGTGATGCACCCACTTACCCTATATATATATACCTGTTGGAGCAGTCGACCATGGGGCACCAGAGGGGCAGCGTTCATGTGGAGGGAAGGCTGGACAGACAAGATACATGACTAAGAAGGTCATGGGGGGAGGGGTGGCATGGAAGGGAGCGGAGGAAAGTGGGTTAGGGTCGGAGTTGGTAATCATGGAGTGAAACCAAATACACAGGAACTATTGAATGTAAAACAAATTCTGCTCTATAAATTTGCACCTAAAGCACAATGAAAATAAATAAATAAATAAAACCTTTTAATCCACAGAAAAAAATAAAAAACAAAGAAAGATACTTGGGCTGTTAAGATGTAAAGAAAAGGGGATAAACAAGGGATATATGGTACGTCTTAGTTGCTAATGTTGTTATTGTTATGTGCCGTCAAGTCGGACCTGACTCATAGAGACCCCTCCTTGGGTTTCCGAGGCAGTATCACTACGGAAGTAGATTGCCCCATCTTCCTTCCGAGGAGTGGCTGGTGGGTTTGAACCACCAGCCTTCTGGTTAGCAGTCAAATGCGTTAGCCACTACGCTAGTTGCGTGTTATTTCAGTGATAGTATTCCTTTATGGGTCCACAATATCAAATCAATATTACTGTGCTCATTTTAATGAGTATCCATCCTTGACTTGAACCTACCATGGTAGAAGCAGAAATTCCTGGTATTTGTCTTCTGAGAGCACTGGCAGATGAAGTGCATATATTGATCTATATCTCAGCCAATCAGATGCATCCTTCTGGTATTTTCTAGTCTGCCTGTATGCTTAAAAAGTGCTTTAAAATCTGTTCTGGACATGACAGCAACAGCAAAGATAGAAGTAATAATGAGAACAGTAGCATTTTAGCAACACAAGTCCTTGTGGCATGTTCTTGACTATTGTTCTAACCACTTCATTAGTGTTTCGAACATTTGAAACCTGAATTAACTGCATTCCCATTGATTTTATGAGCCATCCATCACCTATCCACTGAGGTTACTTCCTGCTCAAGTTATCCAGTCATTTTCTATTTTTTGCCATCAAAAATTCTGTTATTCACATACAAGATGCAAACTGTAGAGATGTAAACAGTTCTAGTTTCTACTGAGAGCCAAATCTCTGTTTAATCTTATGATCCCGTCTTAAGGTTTAGGGTTATAACTTACCCTATTTTTGGTGCTTAGACTCTGAAAGAAAGCTCATCGTGAGCGTCATGAATACCACTTCAATGAAATAAAGAAGTAGATGTTTTATGCAAAATTCAACCAGAGTTTGATCCTCACAATCAACAACAGTCCTAAAAGTCTGTTGAACAAATCAAATACAGTAGATTATCTCCTAGACTCTGATTAAGCAATTAACTGCCTCTCTTAGAACTTTCTCTTTATCCTATAAAACATACTCACTAATTCCCACTGTCACTAGTAACTTTATTTTCCCTGTGGCATCTACACTTTTTCTGCAGACATCTGTTGATTCATGTGCTTACCAAAAGTTAATTATGTTTTTCTCAATCTATTTATGATAGTTTTACTTGTTTTATGTAAGTGTTTTGATTAGGCATTATAGAAAATAGTACCATAAGTGAGTAAAACAAATAGTTGTTATTATAAACAACAGTTTAAAAAAAAAAAAACTTTATATGGTGTTAATAAAGACAAGTTGCTTAATAATGCCATTAAAATGAATGTAGATGAAAACAACAAATGATTAGAAAAGAAAAGAGTAAAAATCTAGAAGAAGTATACACCAAGATTGCTTCTTAAGAAACTTGAAGTTCTGGATCCACTTGTTATGCGATTCCCTTTTCAAACTGACTTTTCATGCCATCATCAGTTAACGAACTGTCCAAATATTGGTTTTGATTATCTTGAATGAATGGGCTTTTAGTATATAATAAAATCTCTTTAGGAGAAACCATAGGATAAAAATGTTTAGAAGAGATTTAACACAGGTTAGCTGATGATAAATTATGTCTAATTAAATCATATTTAATAAGTTAAATAAAAGTAAGATATCAGTGATAGTAGCAACAACGCATATGCTATTTACTTGATATTGAATAGATTTCAGACACTGTTTTATGCATATGCTTTCTATACATAATCTCATTTAATTGTGAAAAGAATAGTAGGAAGTAAATATTAATATCCTCATATATATAGGAAGATATGAAACTCAAAGGCTTAAGTAACTTTCTGTTGTTGTTGTTGTTGTTGTTGTTATGTGTCATGGAGTCAGACCCGACTCATAGCGACCCCTCCTTGGGTTTCCGAGGCAGTATCACTAGGAACGTAGATTGCCCCATCTTCCTTCAGAGGAGTGGCTGGTGGGTTAGAACCGCCAGCCTTCTGGTTAGCAGTCAAGTGCCTTAGGCACTATGCTACCAGAGCTCCCAAGTAACTTTTACAAGGTTAAAATAACTTTATCAAGGTTAGTCAGTCATTAAGTAGCAAAGGCATTTTAATTCTTATGAGATCAAAATATAAACACAAAGGAACAAACAAGACCAATGATGGTTTCCTGTACAATTAGTTATACAAAGAAAAAGATCAAATAAATGGGACTGATTTCATGACAGAAGTTGACATGGGAAATAGCTTGGGTAAATGTTACAATAATTACCACACTAGTAAAATTCAACACTCTGACTGAAGAATGAAAACAAGAGTCTGCAGTGTAGCATTGCTTCTATATGGCATTTCTATTGCAGTGAATTGCTTTTATTTGGCTGGGCCACAATCTTGCAAGTGGTTGGTCAATTTACTATGCAAACTCAATGATACTCAATCCACCTAGGGGATTGCTCAATTTACTGTGCAAATTGAATGACTTCATTCCACTGAAGGGATTGGTCAGTTTGGGTTTCTGGTGAGAGGGTCATGCCCTGAAATTGACAGGGAGTTTGCTTCTATAAATGCCAACCCTACAGAGTTTCAGAGAGACCACATTATCATGAAGAGGGATCTGGCATAGAGCACATCTTTGGACCAAGAACCTGGGGTTCCTGCACCTCCTATACCCAGAAGATGGTGAGAGACAGCAATAGTGGGCTTGCCAGCTCATGGAGCAAGGTGGCTACAGTGGGCTTGCTGGTACGTGAGGTGAGAGCTGAGCACCACTGGACAGGAGTCTTACCAGCAATACTTGCCTATGCAGCACAGAGGCCTGAGTGTGCCCTGTACAGAGACTGCCTCAGAAGATTGTGTATAAGAGTCTTCCTACAGCAGCAAGGAACCAGATACATCTGGGCAGCAGTCTTCACCACAGAACTCAAAGAGATGTAATGCTTGTGTGGGGCAAGAGAAGCCTGAGTTTACCTTGTGCAGGAGTTACATGCCTCCCCTTCTGGTAGGCCTGGGTAATTTGGGAAAGAGTAAGAAGATCTTCTTTTAATAATCTGTTCTTATTGTTTACTATTTGCTTTATATAAATAGTAATAATAATAATAATAATGGCTTTCACTTTGCCAGCACTGAATAAGTGTCTTGTGTATCTGGCTCTATGACAGAAGAACAGAGTATTCATAGAATCATTGTTATCAGTGGCTGTATGTACCTTATTCCTAAAAGTCTTATGGTTGGCTGGAAGTTTGAGGCAGTGCTTGTCTACATGTACAGAGCAGATATACAAACATTCAAGATAAACAATGTACATACAGAATCATTACATGATTATTTGACTTTGAAAGTTGGAGTAACAAAGGATAAGTGACCATTATTTAGAAAAATAGAAGAAAAAGAACAATGGAGGAAGTACTTTAAAAAGTATCGAAAAGCCTGGAACATTTCATTATAAGTGCCATAGAAACATGTGCCATAGAGGAGACAAGTACAAACACCTGTAGTGGATGGACAGATTTCAGCAGAGTTTCCAGACCAAGACAGATTAGGAAGAAAAGACTGACAATATACTACCAAAAATTAGCCAGTGAAAAGCCTATGAATCACAATAGAGCATTGTCTGAAAAAGTGCTGAAAGATGAGTTCTTTCAGTTGGAAGGCCCTGAAAATACATAATAGACTTGAGCATACCAATGATCAGTTACTGAGAAGATGTCTCAGGACTGTTTTGCTCTGTTACCATGAATTGAAGCTGATTTGGTGGCCATTAACAATAGCAGCAAAAGTAAAGTATAGCATTTTAGGATGAAAGGGGTCTTAAAAGTAGACACATGGTCAGTCCAGTTTTAAACAAGTGAAAAGAAAATACGTAATAGAGTCAATTATATATAACAAATTCAAAGACCAAAAGCTGTTATAGAGAACACACTAAAGGCAATAATAGGAAGCTGTATGTATAAAGTTACTTGATCACATTTTTGTGAAAATTCAGTACTGGTATACAAATGTGTGCCTCATGCTTTCCTATGATTTTGAATCATAAATATTATAATAAACAATAGTAAACATTCAAATTAATTTGCCAAAGTTGACATAAATTTACCAAGATAATATCATCCAACAAAGGATTTTGAAAATATGTAAGTGTGAAATGTGAAGTCCTTATCCAAAAGGTTTCCACTACTCTGTATAGATGGTCGGTGTATCATAGTCCTGGCTGATTAAGCAATGTGGCTCCCATCTATCAGGTTTCTAGAAATGACTAGTGATTTCCATTTTCTTACTTCAAACTGGTGACCTAACACAAGCAAAATAGATTAAGGAAAGATAATGGTTTAAGGAAAGGGAAAGTTTCAGAGATCTTTGAAGGAATGCATAAATATGTTGACAAGGAAAATCTACCATATGTAATGTATTCCCAGCTTTTAGAATCCCTTTTAAAAGGCAACACACCAAAGACCAAAGCCACCATACAAAAAAACAAAACAAACTCACTGCCATTGAATTGGATCCGACTCATAGTGACTCCTCCTTGGGTTTCCAAGGTGGTATCACTATGGAAGTAGATTGGCCAACCTTCCTTCCAAAAGCCACCATAGTATGACTTATTTTGTCATGGATAGAGGATTGACTTATAGACAAGAAACAAGGGATAGAAAATACATAATAGATTTCTTTGCATGGAAAAGTGTGACCTAAGCTTTAGTACTGGAAACAGTTTAATTTTATAGTTTTACAAAAGATCTAGCATATGCTCAGTAAATATGTAAATTGGCAGATAATGCTAAG
The DNA here is from genome assembly GCF_000298275.1 of Orycteropus afer afer. Lineage (NCBI taxonomy): Eukaryota > Metazoa > Chordata > Mammalia > Tubulidentata > Orycteropodidae > Orycteropus > Orycteropus afer. Next base: position 2,847,428 of record NW_006921959.1, read on the forward strand.
GATTTTGAAGTAAACCAGACATATTTCAAGTGGGTCTGAGGAAAGAAAATAGAATGGTATGTGAATTTTATTGCCAAAAATTAAAAGTAATGCTTTGGGAACAGGCAATATGTGTTCATCCAGGAAAGTTACTTCTAAACTGCCTATATTAGAGGCAAATCTTGGCACACAGTGAGTCTATGTCAAGGAATAAGAGAAAGACAGAAATCCAAGCTGTAAGGATCCTGAAAGATAAATGTGTGGCCTTTCCTATGCAGCAAGTAAAGTTTTGGCCAAGTACTCAAGATGGAGCCTCCAATACTAGAATAAATGAAATTTAGTTACTAGAATATCCCAATTAAAGGAGAAATGAGCCAAGGTTTGAGCAGGACTTATAGATTTATTTGATCCTGATGTACATAAATTTCTCCCTTCTTTATTCATTGAGAGCATTTTCATAGAATTCTGATTAATGTTCGTATTTAGTTGTTCATGGGGACAACTAAGTTTTGCAGTTCAATACCAGTTGTACTGGCTAACTACAGAACTGTGTAATGAGGAGAAGCATCCAGGTAAGTCATTTGCCCCACCTTGAATACTGTATGCAGTCTTAAAACTTAGACCAAACCAAACTCACTGCCATCAAGTCAATTCCAACTCATAGTGACTCCCATTGGGTTTCCAAGGCTGTAAATCTTTACAGAAGTAGATCACCTCATCTTCCTTCCACGGATCTGCTGGTGCATTTGAACTGCTGACTTTCTGGTTAGAAGTGGATTCCTTATCCACTACACCACCAGAGCGCCTTAAAACTTAGACATGTAAAGAAAACTAAAATGAAGTTATAAAACAGCCACTGAAATAGAAAGAAATATGATTTCAAATTATAAGATGGAAAGATAATCTAAAATATATCATCTTAGGATAAGTTACAGATAAAGTTAATACCAGTGGTAGCATAGTACCTAAGGCACTTGACTGCTAACCAGAAGGCTGGTGGTTCAACCCACTAGCCACTCCTCAGAAGGAAGGTTGGACAATCTACTTTCACAGTGATACTGCCTCAGAAACCCAAGGAGGGGTTGCTATGAGTTGGGGCTTACTCGACAGCATATAATAACAATAATAATAACAGGGTGACTGGTACAAATAAGCTGAGCACAAACATATATTCCAAATCCTAGAGTCATTTATGACTGAGTAATACATATGTATATCTCAGATTCTCCTGATTTTAAGAATCATGTGTGATGTGAGCTAAAAGTACAGATTATGTACTGAAGGATTTGAGAATCTGAATAAAGTACTCAAAATGAGTCCTATGGGCAGGCAAGTTTGAGACATACTGACTTACAGAGTTTGTGCTTAATTTATAGATCTTGTGACCTTCAACATGTGGTGCATGCTGAATAGTAAAGAGAATCATGAATAATTTTTTTAAATAAATTAATCAATGATATAGCTCTATAATGAGTTATTAAGGAAAGCTGAATATATTTTTTCTGGCAAAAAGCCTTAATAACTTGTGGCAACATTATTAAGAGCAAATTTGTTTCCCTAGGAAATGTTCTTCCTTTAGCCGATATCACATCTCATGTTCTGCAGAAATGAAGGATTTGTAGTTATTTATTCTTAGGTAGGTGTAGAAACTTGTCTTTAGGAACAGGTTTTGTTTCAGCTTTTTGAACATGTGAAACAATCCCTTTGCATACTAATAAGTTGGTGTCTTCTCCTTCCACTACTCAGATACATTCCATTCATTTTAGTAACTAGGGATTATTTTCATAATGATGAAAATTCAAAACAGATTCTTCTGAACAAATGTCAGAAATACAGATCTATAAAACCAGAGTTGGCTGGCCTTATGCTTACCCCAGAGCACACAAAGTTTTCAAGATACCAAAGTTTTCAAGGTCATATAACTGGTAGTACTAAGGTTGCCAACATACAGTTCCTTGAAGGAGAGAATAATGTTAGAATAGTAAATGGATATTTTCCTATAATTTTTATAAAGATTTAATGGAGCAGTAAAATTATTGACTGGAAGATTCTGCCAATGTGGCACTTCTGAAGTAGTGTCTAATACAATCCCCTGTGTCTAGAACACATGAGTTTGTTTTGTTTTGTTTTGAGAGTTGTTTGCTTGGATAGATCAACAGTATTTTGTTATTTAATTATCCTTGAACAACTGTAATCAAAAATAGATTTCTACTTAATTGTTTTACCTTTGAGGCAGCGATATGTATGCGTATATCATTTATACGTTCTTATTCTCCATAAATTACAACTTATAGTTTAAAATATTTAAATAAATGTGTATAGTAAAGAAGCTTGGAGAATGTCAGGCATTCAGTGTATTGGTGCTTTTAACTCACAAGATTGAAATAACATTGACTTGCTATATTTATATAACATTAATTTCAATATATATAGCCTGTGACCAAGACCAAAACAAAACAAAACAAAAAAAAAACAAAGCAGTTGCTGTGACGTGGATTCTGATTCAAGTCGACCCCATATGTGTCAGAACTGTATTCTACAGGAGTTTCAAAGTTGTGAACTTTCAGATGTAGACTGTCAAGCTCTTATTCCTGGATGTCTCTGGATGGGTTTGAACTGCCAATCTTTCAGTTAGTAGTTGAGCACCTAACCGTTTGTACTACCCAGGGACTCCTGTGACTAAGACAAACTCCTGTAATTTCCAAAAATAAATATGCACTTAATTAAGGTTTAATTTTAGCCTTTCATCAGTATTTCATGTCTCTTTAGATATATTGTTGTTGTTGTTGTTATTTGCCATCGAGTCGGCCTGACTCATAGCAACCCCTCCTTGGGTTTCCGAGGCAGTATGACTACAGAAGTAGGAATGTCCAACCTTCCTTCTGAGGAGTGGCTGGTGGGTTTGAACCGCCAGCCTTCTGGTGAGCAGTCAAGTGCCTTAGGCACTATGCTACCAGAGCTATATTAGAAGAAATAAATATGTGCATTTAAAATTCAGCTTCATAGTTGTCAACATCACTCTGAGAAATAGATGAGTTTGGGAGACTGGAATGAAAATCCCACTACAGTTACTGTGGCTGAGTTATTGATAAAGTATGCAAGATTCACTACTCACCAAGCATAGCTTTTTGGAATAGTGAGGCAAGTTCGGAATTAAGATAATTATTTGGTTCTCAAAAGATCTAGTTCATATACTACTGTGAGATGATAACTTCTGTTACTGACACAATTCTTTTGGCTATTCTTACCTACCTCCAGAGCAAAACAAAGGTCTTTCCCCTGCTTTGTGTTTGCTATTTTGTGGAGTATGATTACATTGGCATAATAATTTTCTGTTTAACATGATAACTATACATTTTTCCTGTCTCTTGAATGCTTACCACATACCTGACTAGTTGCTCTAGTTTTATAACTCTACTTATTTCTCTTTTACTCTGAATTGCCGACGGCCTTTGTAGTTCGCTTTTAAGTTCAACGTTACCCTTAGGAGCTACCTGTTTTCTCAGTCTGCTTTGCTATTGGTTGCTGCCTGTTTGCTCAGATGCAGTTCCATGCTCTCCAGACTGTTGATGTGCCAAACCACTTTCTCATTCAGATCAGGCTACATTCTAAAACAAGGAAACTTACATTTGAGCAGTACATTATTAGAAAGAAAATTCCATTTGTCTCTGTGGGTTTTAATTATCAAGAAATCTCACTGTAGGAGGCATTGGGAAGATACTTAAAATTTTTTAGTAATCCTCCAATGGATTAGTTAATGATGATTATTTAATTATAATTATCAATAATAACAGTAGCAAGAGAGGTATATTAAGGTGTTTTTCACAGATTTAATTGTAGTGATTTATGTTGCCTTGATTGAGTGTACAAGTTTTACTCACATGCAGTGAGATCAATAGCCATTAATGCTATACATTCAAGTTCTTATTAATAAAAGAGTAATAATATTCCTAGAATTCATAATACTCTGACAGTATATTTATGTATATTCTTGATATCAGCTTTAATGGTAAATATAACTTGATGTCAAATAAGAATTTAAGAAATCCTCACAGGTGGTAGCTTATGAAAAGGTTTTCATCTAAACTATATTCGCCCTCAAGATCTATAAAACACAACCTGATTTTTCTTTTTTCTATTTTTTACCTTAGTACCGAACCAAAAAAAAAAAAACTCATTGCTGTCAAGTTGGATCTGATTCATACCAACTCATAATGACCCTTCCTTGGGTTTCCAAGGCAGTATCACTACATAAGTAGATTGCCCAATCTTCCTTCCGAGGAGTGGCTGGTGGGTTTGAACCACCAGCCTTCTGGTTAGCGGTCAAATGCCTTAGGCACTACACCACCAAGTTAGATTTATGTTGAGAATTTTCATGATTAATCTGATTTCATAAATGTTTGGCTAATTCTGTTCTATACATCTCTTCATCAGTTTATCATAAGTTTTGATGTTGATACCCTATATGCTTCTTAAAATATTAGAAAATTTAGCATTGTTTAAAGGCTATGCATTTTGTATCAGGTTGACCTGTTTTAGATTTCTCACTTTACCCCACTGAATGTTGAACAGGTTGTTTATTTCCTCTAAAGTTTTAGTTTACTGGTCCATAAAATGGTAAGAATGGTGTCTATTTCATAGATTTCTCTCAATCTTCACATACCTCTCCCTATTGAGCCTGGTTATTTCTTTTTCTAAAACATATGTAACAGGCATGATATTTTTGAAATATAAACCAATATATTTTCCTCCTTTCAAATCTCTAGTGCCTGGGTGACACATCATTTTCATAGCAAGAGCTACTCCTGAAGGACTTTCATCATTACTTCCTTGTTATAGAGATCATATTCTTTTTACTTGAATTCCTTAGGCTATGTCCTGCCCTAAAAAACAAGGACCAGATAATGTGAGAAAAATTCAGATAAGATGGAAAGGGAAATTAGCTTGCATTCGGTGCTCCTTTAGTTGTTGTTCTTGTTATGTGCAGTCGAGATGTCTCTGACTCAGCTACCTTATGTTCAACAGAACAAAACACTGTCCGGCCCTGTGGCAGCCTCAAGATCCCTACGATACCTGAGCCCATCACTGCAGCCACTTTGTCAATTCATCTTATCGAGGGCCTTCCCCTCTTTTGTTGACCCTCCACTTTACCAAGCATGGCATCCATCTCCAGAGAATGGTCCCTTCTGACAACATGACCAAAGTAGGTGAGATGAAGTCTGGCCATTCTTGCTTCCAAGGAGCATACCGGCTGCAATTTTTCCAGGACAGATCTGTTAGTCCTTTTAGCAGTCTATGGTACTTTCAGTCTATGGTACTTTCAGTCTATGGTATTCTTCGCCAACACCACAACTCAAAAGCATCAACTCTTCTTAAGTCTTCCTTATTCATCGTCCAGCTCTCACATGCATATGAGGCAATTGAAAATACCATGGCTTGGGTAGTTGTTGTTGTTGTTAGATGTCATTGAGTCATGTCCAACTCATAGCAGCCCTATGCACAGTAGAACAAAACACCGTCCCGTCCCTCGCCAACTCTATGATCCTTGCTATACTTGAGCCCATCGTTGCAGCCACTGTGTCAACCTATCTCATTGAAGGCCTTCCCCTCTTTTGACAACCCTCCACCTTACCAAAAATGCCATCCTTCTCCAGAGAATGGTCCCTTCTGACAACGTGACCAAAGTGGGTGAGACGAAGTCTGGCCATTCTCGCTTCCAAGAAGCATTCCAGCTGCACTTCCTCCAGGACAGATCTGTTAGTTCTTTTAGCAGTCCACAGTACTTTCAGCATTCTTCACCAGTACTTCAACTCAAAAGCATCAATTCTTCATTGGTCTTCCTTATTCATTGTCCAGCTCTCACATGCATACAAGGTGATTGGAAATATCATGGCTTGTGTCAGGTGCACTTTAGTCCTCAAGGAAAAAAACCTTGCTCTTCGCCACTTGAAAGAGATCCCTTGTGACCAGTGCTATACATCGTCTAGTGTCCTGACTGATGCTCCAATTGGCACGCATTATAGAACCAAGCAATGTGAAGTCTTTGATAACTTCAATCTTTTCTCCATTTATCATGATGCTGCTTTTAGGGCCAGTTGTGAGGATTTTTGTTTTCTTTATATTGAGGTGTAATCCATACTGCAGAGTGTATTCTTCAATCTTTATCAATAAGTGCCTCATGTCATCCTCACTTTCAGCAAGCAAAGTTGTGTCATCAGTGTATTGTAGGTTGTTAATGATTCTTTCTCCAATCATGATGCCAAGTTCTTCTTCATATAGTCCAGCTTCTCAGAGTATGTGCACGGCATACAGATTGAATAAGTATGAGGAAAGGATACAACCCTGATGCACTCCCTTCTTGATTTTGAACCATGCAGTGTCCCCTTGTTCTGTTCAAACAACAGCCTCCTGGTCTATATACAGGTTCCCCATGAGTACAATCAAGTGTTCAGGAATTCCCATTCTTCTCAATGTTATCACAATTTGTTATGATCTACACAATCGAATGCCTTTGCATAGTCAATAAAACACAAGTAAATATCTTTCTGGTATTCTTTGCTTCGAGCCAGGATCCATCTAACAGCAGCTATGATATCCTTTGTTCCACATCCTCTTCTGAATCCAGATTGTAGCTCTGAAGTTCTCTGTCAATATACTGCTGCATCTGTTTTTGAATTATCTTCAATAATGTCTTACTTGCATGAGATATTAATGATATTGTTCAATAATTATCATATTCTGTGGGATGGGTACAAATGTGGATCTCTTCCAGTCAGTTGGCCATATACCTGTTTTCCAAATTTCTTGGCATAACTGAGTGAGTGCCTCCAATGGGGCATCTGTTTGTGGAAACACCCCAATGGGTATCTGCCAATTCCTGGAGCCTTGTTCTTTGCCAATTCCTTCAGTGCAGCTTTGACTTCTTCCTTCAGTACCATTGGTTCTTGATCATAAGGAACCTCCTGAAATGGATGAAGATATACCAGTTCTTTTTGGTACAGTGACTCTGTGTGTTCTTTCCATCTTCTTTTGATGTTTTCTGCATCATTCCTTATTTTGCCCATAGAATCTTTCAATATTGCAACTCGAGCTTAAGTTTTTTCCTCAGTTCTTTCAGCTTGAGAAATGTGAGCGTTTTCTTCCCTTTTCATTTTCTAACTCCAAATCTTTGCACATTTCATTATAGTAATTGGCTTTGTCTGCTCAAGCTGCTTTCTGAAATCTTCTGTTCATCTTTTTTATCTCATCATTTTTTTTTCCATTTGCTTTAGCTACTCTCCACTGAAGGGCAACTTTCAGAGTGTCTTCTGTTATCCATTTTGGTATTTTCTTCTTTTCTCATCTTTTTAGTGACATCTTGGTTTCTTCATGGATGATGTTCTTGATGTCATCCCACAATTCTTCTGGTTTTAGGTCATTGGTGTTCAATGCATCAAATTCATTTTTTAAATGGTCTCTAAATTCAGGAGGGATATAGTCATGGTTACATTTTGGCTCTTGTGGACTTGTTTTAACTGTCTTTAACTTTAAGTTGAACTTGCATATGAGCAGTTAATGGTCTGTTCCACAATCAGCTCCTGGACTGGTTTTGGCTGAAGATATTGAGCTTTTCCATCACCTCTTGCCACAGATGCGGTTGATCTGATTCCTATGTATTCCATCTGGTGAAGTCCACGTGTGTAGCTGCTGTTTGTGTTGAAAAAGGTATCTGCAATGAGTAAGTCGTTGGTCTTGCAAAATGCTATCATGCAATTCCCAGCATCATTTCTGTCACCAAGGCCAAATTTTCCAACTACTGGTGATTCTTCTTTGTTTTCAACTTTTGCATTCCAGTCACTAGTGATAATTAACACATCTTGATTGCATGTTCGGTCAGTTTCAGACTGCAGAAGCTGATAAAAATCTTCAATTTCCTCATCTTTGGTTTTGGTAGTCAGTGCATAAATATGAATAATAGTCGTATTAACTGGTCTTCCTTGTAGGTGTATAGATACTATCCTATCACTGACAGCATTGTATTTCAGAACAGATCTTGAAATATCCTTTGTGATGATGAACACCATGCCATTCCTTTTCAAATTGTCATTCCTGGCATAGTAGACCACATGGTGGTCTGACTCAAAATGGTCAAAACCAGTCCATTTCAGCTCACTAAACCCACCAGCCACTCCTCGAAAGGATGATGGGGCAATCTACTTCTGTAGTGATATGGCCTCGGAAACCCAAGGAGGGGTTGCTATGAGTCGGGTCCGACTTGATGGCACATAACAACAACAATGTCAAGAATATCAATCTTTATGTGCTCCATTTCATTTTGACAACTTCGAATTTTTCTGGAATCATACTTCGTACATGGCATGTTCCAATTATTACTGGATGTTTGCAGCTGTTTCTCCTCAATTTAAGTCATACCACGTCAACAAATGGTCTCAAAAGCTTCACCTTATCCATATCATTAAGGCTAGTTCTACTCTGATGATGCAGCTCTTTCCTGGTCCTGTTTTGAGAGTCTTCCTACCTGGCTTTCCCATCACTTAGGAGGGTCATGGCCTGAGTCCCCAGCCTTATCTGGATCCCTGCCTCTGCTTCCTGGCAGATAGGTTAGGTGCAACTTAGTCTTCAAGGAGAAATCTTTGCTCTTCAGCACTTGAAAGAGGTCTTTTGCTACCTAAGCGGCTTATCCTCCTGCACTGTATCGGACAATGTTTCTGGGCTATTCATAAAGTTGCACAGTAATGTATTAAACAGTGTTTCTCTGCTATTCATAAGGTTTTCCCTGGCCAATTCTTTGAGAAGTGGTTGGCCTCCTCCTTCTTTCTAGTGTGTCTCAGTCTATAAGCTGTTGAAACCTGTGCACCATGTTCAACCCTGCTGGGCTTGAGACACCAGTGGCACAGCCTCAAGCATCATAGCAACATGCCACCACAGTAGGACAAACTGACAGACAAGTTTGTCTCCCTTAGTTGTTCAAAACCTCTCCACCCTCCCCTTACACAGATCCTTGCCTCTTTCCCACCACTTGGGAGGGCCATGGCCTGGGTCCCCGGCCTTACCTGGATCCCTGCCTCTGCTTCCTCACTTTGTCCTGGTCCGCCTCCCCACCCCCATGGCTTTTTCTCTGCTTTCCCCAGCTTTCCTTCCACTTGGGAGGGCTGTGGCCTGGGACTCTGGCCTTACCTAGATCCCTGCCTCTGCTTCCTCACTCTGTTCTGGCCCCTCCCCCATGGCTTTTTCTCTGCTTTCCCTGGCTTTCCTGCCACTTGTGAGGGCCATGACCTGAGTTTCCAGCCTTATCTCAATCCCTGCCTCTGCTTCCTGGCATATGGGTTAGGTGCATCT